>NC_133532.1:49090943-49399663 GCF_048544455.1 Silene latifolia | reverse complement strand
ATATTGTTTATCCATTTTAACCTCGGCCCCTTTATTGAACCACCTTAGTTTATATGGGCAAGGATGGTTTATGGTAGGCAATGAGAGTTTCTCAACCAATGTACTTTATGCTACATTAGTACAACTTCCTCCATCAATAATTAGATTGCACACCCTTCCTCCAATTGTACACCTATACCTAAAGAGTTGCTTTCTTTGATCCATCTCCAAAGGTTGGGGTTTTGTATGCAATACCCTCCTAATGACCAAGCTAAGACCCGAATCTGGCAATATCAATTCGGTTTTCTCACTTTCTTCTTTGGCCTCACCATCATCACACACAAGAATCTCATCCTCTCCCCAATGAACCACTTCAAAGCTACTAAGGGCTCTTTGAGTTGGACAATCTTTGGCAAAGTGACCATAACCTTGGCATTGGAAATATTTTTTAAGGCCAATATTTTTTCTTTGTGAGGATTTGGGTGCTTTTGCTTTGTCAAAGTAGGGTGTTTTTGGTAGTGTGGTTGGGTTGTCATTAGTTTTGGTCCCAGATATGGGTGGTTTGGGGTAGTGGCTAGTCTTGGCCGTAGGTTTGGCCGTATGGGTTTTACTCTTTCCCGCCCTTTGCACCCTCATGGCCAAGTTGATGGCCTCATCAAATGACCACACATGTTGTAAATGGACCCTTTGAGCAATTTTATCATCTAAACCTTCAACAAGTCTAGCAATTTTTTGTTCCGGTTTCTCATTTATTTCACATTGCAAAGTGAGTTGTTCGAAATCCCTAATGTAAGACTCAAGTGATTGTTGATCTTGTTTTAGTTGAGTGAGTTTAATGAACAAATATTCAGTATACTCTTTGGGAACAAACTTGTCACCAAGATTCTTTTTTAACTTTAACCAAGACTTTATGAGTTCTTTACCATCCCTCTTCCTTTGAATTTTCATGCTTTCATGCCAAATAAATGCATAACCTTTGAATTTTAAAATGGCAACCATGAAAGACTTAGCATCCGAATATGACTTAAATTCAAAGACTCTCTTAACTGACCTAAACAAATTTAGTAAGTCATCGCGATTTGAATTATGATGGAAGTCCGGAATGTCTAACTTTAGATCTTTAGGATGCTCTTCATGCTCGGCTTCTACAAATGAACCTTCTTCATCCGAGTGCAAGTCCTCCTCTTCATGGTCAATCTCTCGGTCCCTTGCTCCAACCCATCGGCCACGCTCTCTACCACGATGAGTTAGTGGTCTTCCCCGGTTCCTTGGTGGTGCTGGAACATTGGTCATCAAGGTAGTTATGGACTCTAAGATTAAATCCACATTTGTTGTTAATCGGTCTACTTTGGTCTCAATACCAAGTATTCTCTCCTCGGTAGTTTCACTCATGGTTGTTTTGTGGTTTTTGATGTGGATAGGATATATGATGAACTCACAAAGGCTTGACACTAACATAACAATAGAATTGTGTTATACTAACCAAAGCTCTGATAACCAATTGAAGTAAAACCTCTCAAGACTCGAATTTTGAACAGAAAAGAGAACTAAACAGTCAAAATGAGTGTCAATTCTCAAGAAAACCGTAGCAAATAAAAGGAAAAAGAGACACTTGAGCCCGGCTTTGCACTCGACAAATACCGTTTGAATGGCGTGACTCGAACAAGATATGTTTTAATCCGAACACGAAGCAATAGATTAAAACTAAGACTAATCCCAACACTAAGTAAAGGACTCGTCCAACCTCAAGCACTAAGCAAAGAGGGCTATTCAAGCACTAAGCAATGAATATGATTAGATGAAAACTTGGTTTCAATCTTGGATTTTTTTTTGTAACAACCCGGATTTTCACAAGACTTAATTAAACTAATGGCGGAAAATTAACTAAGTATAATAAACAATTATGCCAAATCTGGATCGCTATGGATCACTT
This sequence comes from Silene latifolia, assembly GCF_048544455.1. Classification (NCBI taxonomy): domain Eukaryota; kingdom Viridiplantae; phylum Streptophyta; class Magnoliopsida; order Caryophyllales; family Caryophyllaceae; genus Silene; species Silene latifolia. Next base: position 49,397,751 of record NC_133532.1, on the reverse strand, counting down.
ATACACGACTAATTAAATTAGTCGTTATACAAATTACAAAACAACTACTTAGACAATATTAGAATCTCTCTTGGATTCCCATAGTGCCCATAAAGGTGTCATCTCCTAATCAACTTGGTACCTGAAAAATATAACAACAACACGCTAAGCGTGAGCAACCTAACCGTTCTATTAACATCCCTAACAATTCAAAAGCTGGCATGCAAATTAGATCAATGATGCGTAAACAAGAGTCACATAATACACATAACACATAAATCTCATATTTTAGTTTGTTTAATCATATGGGGGAATAGAACGATAATAAAACCTTGTGGTAGCCATTTGATTTTGAAAATCATTTTTCACATAAGCATCAAATATACACACAAGTCGTGGCTCCGTAGTGTATAACTATACATGCCCGGCTTGCATCTCACCTGACATATACAATTATCCACCATGCTCGTAGACCGTGCCAATCCTAAGATGGTTTACATCTCACACTAGAGGGCTTGGCAGGGCCGGACTCCTTATTATAAATCAACTTACTTATCTGATAGCAGAAAGGAGTGAACTGCAAGTGACCTGATAGCCTACAAGTCACGACACCTCGCACACCCGGGAATAATGATCGTGAATGTGACACTAGCATCAAGCATAGTGCTGGTGATATCTAAAGGAAGTACGAGACTGATAAAGTCCCTGTCTATGAATGGCCAAACACTCGCTACTCTCGGCCTATCCGGCGCTACATCTTGTGTCCTTCGTACGCCAATCGACACTTCTCATTAGAAAACTCCATCAAGAAGTTGGTTGTTTTATACTCGAAGGCCCCATAAAGAACACCTCTCGAGCTATCCCGTATACTAAGACTCCTAAGTATCATTATAGCACAGTCGCCCATGTAACTACACATAACTATCACATTTCATTTCCTACCTCGTGTGACGGTGTCACGACACGGATCGTTAGAATACAATAACTTTGTCTTAAAGTTCATTATCATCCTCATAGGATATTTATTCCAACATTTCATATTTATAATCATTATAATATTGGAAATGACATACATAACATAAATAGAATTCAGACTATAATAGCCATATAAAATTTACGAGTTAACAACAAAGCATCAAATAACAATAAACATGTCATGGCATAAAGTAACAAACATTGTATTTTAATATTTCATTCTTAAGGTCATTATTATCATTTAAACTTGACGAATATGGAAAATGCATAAAATTTAATGAATAAAGAAAATGTAGAGCAAACAATAATTTAAATTGGGATTTATGTATTTATCAAGTTAATGAGCAAATTATAAAGTGTGTCATAAATAATTAAAAATATTAATTCATTTAACAAATACGCTAGTGAATGCGTATTATCACAAGATATAAATAAATTTAGTGGTCTAATGTTTCTAGTTCATTTTTAATATCAAACAAACTTATTGAACACAAACTTAAACATAATTAATATAATTAGGATAAACAAGTTTTGTAAGATTAAGGAGGTTAAGAGAAAGATTAGGTTACCGTCTTAAAATAAAAATAACTTGTCAAAGGTAACCGTCTCAATTATTAAGGTCTATTTTGGTAGATGCAAGTCTTGTAACGAAACGTAAACAACTCAACCCGAGTTTAAATTATTGAAAGTCCACGTATATAAAAGTCAATCCCTATCAATTTTCCAACCCACTTCCTCCATCTCCTGCTACTTTTCTCTTTACTAGTTGTTCCTCCGCGCGCGATGCGCGCGGAGTCCCAAGGACCGCCTCCATCATTCAGAAAATATTTAGCTTGCATATAACTTAGAAATGTTATTATACATAATATTTGTTTACATAATGATTGCCTAACGTACAATATGTTCAATCTCTAATGTAATTGATAATAATAGCTACATTTTTATTTAGCAAAAACATTATTAGATAATGAATATAGATTTTCACTTGTTTTCTAATCAACTATAACGCACGGGTACATCACGCAGCATCCTGGACTCCCACTCTTTGATCTTCAGGGTATGCTCTACTGACTCACCAGTCAGTCACCGAAACGGCAGCCGTATGGACAAAGTTCGACTGAATAGTGCATAATACAGCACACACAAAACAAACTTAAGTTTCAACCACTCATCCTTCATCGAATGGATAACAAAAACCTCTACTTTTACAAAAAAAATGTAATACTCCGTATTTATAAGTCTTGGGGTACTCTATCGAGTAGGCCTTACTCTGTCGAGTAAGGGTAAGTTGCGTTTTAGAAAAGTTTCTGACCTGTAGGGTACTCTATCAAGTAGCCTTAGGTACTCGATAGAGTAAGGGGGTACTCTATCAAGTAGCCTTAGGTACTCGATAGAGTAAGGGGGTACTCTATCAAGTAGCCTTAGGTACTCGATAGAGTAAGGGGGTACTCTATCAAGTAGCCTTAGGCACTCGATCGAGTAAGGGGGTACTCGATCGAGTACCTTGGGTACTCGATCGAGTGTCCGGTTTTACGGGGAGTTTTCTCGGGTTTTGTTAATTATGCGATTAAGGTATTTAAGCATAATCGTCATTGTTTTAAATCACTTTTGCAAAACCTAAAACCCTGTTTAAGAGAGAAAGCAACCAGTTCATCTTCCTAATCGCATTCTTAGCAATTCCCGGAGTTCAGACGGTCGGTTCTTGTCGTTATTCGTATCGTTGAGTTCCTTGCGTCGAGGGTAAGCTTTTAATATATTTTTATAGTGTTTTGTTAAGTTTGGTTAAACCCTAATTTAGAGATTGGGGGTTTTGTGTGTAGTATGTGATGTGTAGTCTCTATGTGTTATATGATAGGAGGAGGGTTCGTAGAAGAGGCTTTTTGATACAGCTGTAGATACCGTCTGCTTGTTGTGCTTTCCAGGTAGGATTTCCTACTCAGTATTAGTCCCATAATGGGATATTGGTGATGTGTTGTATTTGGTTGTTTGATATAATGCCTGTGTTGTGATTGTGGTTGTGTTTGTTGATGGTTCTCGAGATGCGTTCTCGGCTGAGTGGGGTCACTTGCGGGAGTGATCTCACGCCCTAGTTTCGCCCTTCGTGGAACCCGCCACGGAAGGGGATGTGCACATTAATGGGACAGGGTTATCGCTCGTATGATGAGCGGGGCTTAGGTGGGAATGGCTGCGGTCCCCCACTGGCAGGGCTGGTCCAGTGGACAGTCAGTATTGAGATGATGGGGATTGGTTGGTGGTGTGTGTGTGTGTGTGTGGTTCATTTTGTCTGTTTGTCTTATTATTGATATATATATATAAGTTGTGTGATTAATCGACCCGTTTAAATGTTTTAAAAGCGTGGTGATCCATTCGGGGGTGGTGAGCAGTTGCTTAAGCGGTATATCTTGGATACGCGTGGGATCTAGTGGGGATGGAGTCATCACATATCGAGTCTTTAGTCTTCCATTTGTGTTTATTAGAACAGTTCCTTTCGGTTGGTTTATAGTTTGAGGACAGTTGTATTTTGCTTACAGTTAGTTTTGTAATGTAATCACTTAAACTTATTTAATAAAGTATGTTTCTTCATTGTCTTATGATTATCATGCCTCGGGTAACCGAGATGGTGACATCCTCATACCTGAGTGGTCCTGGTAAGGCACTTGGAGTATGGGGGTGTTACAAATGGTATCAGAGCGACCCTGCGACCGTGTGGTGAGCCCGTGGTTGGGAGTACCCGGGTCACACACACCTAGTGGGGGAGGATTTTGGGCTTGGCTGCGGTCAAGTTGGAGGCACAACAAGGACATTGTGTTCTTTAAGTGGAGGAGATTGTAACACCCCAAGTTATTGAGAGTAAGGTTGTCCCACATCGGGGAATTGAGGAAGTTGTGATATGTTTATAAGGGATTCCACCCACCACTTAGTAACAAGGCCTTGTGCTTTTGGGCTTAAGTGAGGACAAATATAGGCCCCAAGGTGCACACCCATCTTATTGGGTTGTGTTACGACGGTGGTGGGTCGGGTGGTTATAAATGGTATCAGAGCGACGATCCTGAACCCTGTAACCAATGAATCTAATGAATCTAGGGAGTCAATTAAAATGAACCCGGGGTGAAGGTTGTAGGAGCTAATGCAAAGACTTGGGAGACGTCCTAAAGTCGCGAACTCGCCCTACAATTTTGAACCGGTCACCATGGGATATGTGTCGGGATCGTTATGTGCTTATTGTGTGCTGTGTGTATTTATGTAGTAGTATGTTGTATGAATTGATGGATGAAAGATGATAATGACGTGAATTGTATGTTGGTTGATTGTAAAGCATGAAAGTATAATTATTGATACATGTAATTTGACATGTTATAATTACGCAAGGAAAAGTGTTTTGTCTATATATATATATATATAAAGCGATGTGTAAGTATACATGTTGTTGTTGTCGTGTTGAGTAAAAGTACAGAAGGTTAGGAGTATGAATTGAACATGTGCTGGGTGAATATGTTGAACGTATATGGTGGATAAATATGTGGTATGATGGATGAATTAGTGGAAAAGATGAATCATCGTGGTAGTAACATTTGAATAGGGGACTTGATGTCATGTATTTGTGATTTTGTTTACGAAAAGTGATAGAATGAAAACATGTGGGTAAGTCATAATTGGCAAGTTAGATAAGCTAAGTGCATGATGAATGTTGTTGTTTGGCTTTTGAAAATAGTAACATATGATTATGAATACTGGTTTTATGAGTTTTGGGTTATTTTCGTTTAACTTGGTTGTTGTTTAAGTTGTTTGGAAGTAAAAATCAAATAATTATGTCGTCTGATTACAGCAAAGTTGTCTTTAAACAGTTATAACTTGAGATGCGTAAATGATTTTAATGTGATTCCAATTAGAGGTGATAGCTTGTTCTTTTACGATTCTAACGATAGGTCACACGTCCAAAACGACCAAGAAATGAGTGAGTTATGATCGCATTTACGAAAACTGGACAGTCTTTGAGAATTGGGGTACTCGATCGAGTATCATTGGTACTCGATCGAGTAAGGGGGCACTCGATCGAGTACCTTAGCTACTCGATCGAGTAGCCCTGGTAATTTGTTTTACGTGCTTCTGATCTTCACCTACTCGATCGAGTAAGTCCCTTACTCGATCGAGTGGCCTGTACTCGATCTAGTGACCCCTATTTTGGGTCATATGTTTATCTTTTGACTTCGTTGCATATTATGTTTAATTCAAAGGCGTTATTTTGCTTCTTTATGCATTGTTTTACATGTATGTTGGTCTTGACGCGTAAGTTACCCAATTTTGTGGTGTAAAGAGTGGCACCTATGATGAGTATGAGTTCGGTGGGGAGGACATGATTTATATGTGTTGGGATTAGTAAGACTTAATTGAGGCATAGAGCATGTTGTGTGAGACGAGATAAGTGACATGATTGTATGTTGAGTAATGAAAATGTAAGTGAATGTGGGCAAGGCATGATGTAAGTTTAAGGAACGTGAGAATGAAAAGATTGAAAGAAAGGATGTGGATAGTAGCAACCTGAGATGTATAATAAATTATGGAGGGAGATGGCTAGAAATAGTGTTGAGTAAGAACATATGTAATGAAAGGTCGTTTGGAAATAGTGGTATATAGCGAACTTAATGGGACATGTCGCGACGTGGATTTGCAGGTAGTGACTGAGTTTGGAAATTTGTGTTATCGAGAGACGAAACTACTGTGTGATTTCCTTGGGTAATTAACGGTATTAAATGAATTATGATTTCTAGAGATGTAAAAAGGGAGATGCAATTGTTTGAACATTAAACGTTGATTCTATGGATAGATTAGTGGCAAGTGTGAGTGATAGCATAATAAGAGAAGATCCATGGTAAGAAAGAGTGGGATGATGTCGGTAGAAAATAATGGAATTTGAGTTTTGGAGCAACGAAAGGGTAACTGGATTTCTAAAGAGTTAGCTAGAAGGAATAAGGAGTTGAACTATTAATTGGTATTATTGAGTGTAAAGAGAAAAGAAGGATAAAAGTAAGTAGAGGAAAATATTCACCGGAGTTATGTGATATAAAGGTAAGGAATCATCGAAATGTGTGATATTATCATGAGGATGTTAGTTAATGGTTATATGGGAGCTTCAGGACAACATGTTTAATAATGAGTTTCGAGAAATTAAGGAAAGTAAGAAGTTAGTAGAATATCTACATGATATGAGATTTTGGTGGAGAAATGGATGATGATTCAATTAAGGAAAATATTGGGAAGAATGTTGAGGTAATTTTGTTCATGAATTCGATGTTCGTTGTTTGGGATGTTAACCAAAGATAGAAAAGAAACCATGATGTTTTAGAGATGAGTGAAGAGGTTTGATGTCCGGACAGTGGTAGTGTTATGGTCTTTGACTAGTGGTTAAGGGTAAGGGTATATTAGAAAAGTGGCAATTCTAAAGAGGCTGATTTTGTAAAGACTGAATTGATAAAAGTATGGTTGTCAGGAAGTATAAGACATAGTCTTAGGAGGTGGTTTCTCATAATGAGTGTTAGCGGTATGGTTATGTATGGCGAGAAGGTCTTTGGTGATGCGAATGGAAGAATGTGATGAGGGGCATGCGAGTTAAGCTCGGACAACAGGTAACCTTTGTTGAGTGGTAACTTACGTGGTCAGGATTGACTAGTTGGTTGTGATTACGGGTCTATGATATGTGTAAATGTTTGTGTGAGGTTCTGACCTCACAAGAATTGGTATGGTGTGATAATTATAAAGCTGTTTTATGAATGTTCTGTAATATATATGTTGGACACGGTAGTTTAATTGAATGATATCCAAAAAGGTAATAATTTGATTAATTTGACATGGCTAGTTATAATTTTATGTGTATTAATAACACATGTGTATTCCGTGAAATGGTAGAGATGATGTTCATGAGATGCTTATCTGTTTAATTCATATAATATGTTGTGTTGTGATTGAGTAAAGTGGATTTGAGTAAGTTTTCTTGTCCGAAAGGTTATTTAAAGTCGTATTTATGGAATTGTATGTAGTTGTGATGTCTATCGATGTGGTTGTGGTGCCTCAGGTGGTGATCCGGGCTCGATATTTAGTGTTGTGATGCGGGTATTTTCGCACTACGGTGTGGCTGTTGGTGGCGGTGTTGTGATGCCGTCACCGGTTGTGGTGGAGTAGGCGGGATGATTATGATACGAGTTTTCGAAAGTGCATACCAATTATACATAGATTGTTGTTTTGTTTGCTGTTGTTCTTTGTGAGTTTTGGTTGAACATGTAGACAGTTGTCTTGCTTATTGATATTTTCTTTACCAGGTTAAGTTAAGAATGAGGTAGAGTATGATATGAAATAGAGTTGAATATGTTTTCGTTGTTGTCATGGTATAGTGATGTTCTATTGATGGGACACGGTTGTGAGAGGTTGTTCTGATAATTTTGATCTTGTTCTAGATAAGGCTTTAGTAGACATGGTAATGGAAAATGATTCGTGGAACATGTGTTGTAATGATCTGAAAGCGGCAGGTAGTTCATAATCTTTTGTTGGGACAGTGAGTGTAGGGCGTTGAGTAATTAGTGTCGTGTTAAGTTATGTATGAGGCTTGCGGTAATAAAAGAAAGGAACTTGAGGATCTAGTGTGAGTGTACGTAACAAGTGTGGATCGTGAGTTATGCTTTTGGTGGTAAGAGTTTTATGTAGTTTATATAGAGAGGTGTGTCATGTTGCGGTAATAGGGAACAAGTGAAGTTTTGGGTTAAATTAAGGATTTTGTGGTATAGGTTAGGTGGTGTGACGAGAGAAGTGAAGTATGAGAGTTGTTTAAGTAAGTGAGCCTTGGGTAGGTGCATGGCGAGTGTTTAGATTATAGGTGGATATCTTTGACATGCGACGGTGATGAGGATTATGAAAAGATATATCTAGGATTTAGTATCAGTGAGTTACGAGGACGTAACATTTATCTTAAGAGGAGTAGGAGGCGATAAAAGAGAGTTTCATGGTGGTGCATGTTGTAATATAATTGGAAGTAGAGTGTTAGCGTAGTGTAAAGGAGGGATTTGTTTTGTGGATAATACTTATAAAAGGCCATGGCCGTGCTTGTAGTAGTGTGATGCTTCAGAGTGTGGGAATATTTTATATAGTGTTGTGGTTGAAGGATGATGTTATGAGTCCGAGTAAACTTCGAGGACGAAGTTCCTTTTAAGGGTGGTAGAATGTAATATTCCGTTTGATGTCTAGGAGTGTCTTGATTTTGGATTTGATAGTGGATGATATTATGGAGCTAGCAGTGTTAGTGGATGGTGGTTGGTTATGTATGAAGTTGGTGTCGTGAGAGATATATATGTGGTGGATACGATATCGTGAGTCATGTTAAGGAAGTAAACATAGTTGGTGGAGTGGGTGTTAAGAGTTCATGTTTTAGGTTTGGTCGAGTTGTTGAGTTCTTAGTTATGTTGTTGTGTCTGGGTCGAGTTAGTATGGTTGTTTTTAGAGTATAGGTTGAACTTCGGGGACGAAGTTCTTTTTTAAGGAGGGAAGACTGTAATACTCCGTATTTATAAGTCTTGGGGTACTCTATCGAGTAGGCCTTACTCGGTCGAGTAAGGGTAAGTTGCGTTTTAGAAAAGTTTCGACTGTAGGGTACTCTATCAAGTAGCCTTAGGTACTCGATAGAGTAAGGGGTACTCTATCAAGTAGCCTTAGGTACTCGATAGAGTAAGGGGGTACTCTATCAAGTAGCCTTAGGCACTCGATCGAGTAAGGGGGTACTCGATCGAGTACCTTGGGTACTCGATCGAGTGTCCGGTTTTACGGGGAGTTTTCTCGGGTTTTGTTAATTATGCGATTAAGGTATTTAAGCCTAATCGTCATTGTTTTAAATCACTTTTGCAAAACCTAAAACCCTGTTTAAGAGAGAAAGCAACCAGTTCATCTTCCTAATCGCATTCTTAGCAATTCCCGGAGTTCAGACGGTCGGTTCTTGTCGTTATTCGTATCGTTGAGTTCCTTGCGTCGAGGGTAAGCTTTTAATATATTTTTATAGTGTTTTGTTAAGTTTGGTTAAACCCTAATTTAGAGATTGGGGGTTTTGTGTGTAGTATGTGATGTGTAGTCTCTATGTGTTATATGATAGGAGGAGGGTTCGTAGAAGAGGCTTTTTGATAATCTTTGTAGATACCGTCTGCTTGTTGTGCTTCCAGGTAGGATTTCCTACTCAGTATTAGTCCCATAATGGGATATTGGTGATGTGTTGTATTTGGTTGTTTGATATAATGACTGTGTTGTGATTGTGGTTGTGTTTGTTGATGGTTCTCGAGATGCGTTCTCGGCTGAGTGGGGTCACTTGCGGGAGTGATCTCACGCCCTAGTTTCGCCCTTCGTGGAACCCGCCACGGAAGGGGATGTGCACATTAATGGGACAGGGTTATCGCTCGTATGATGAGCGGGGCTTAGGTGGGAACGGCTGCGGTCCCCCACTGGCAGGGCTGGTCCAGTGGACAGTCAGTATTGAGATGATGGGGATTGGTTGGTGGTGTGTGTGTGTGTGTGATTCAATTTTGTCTGTTTGTCTTATTATTGATATATATATAAGTTGTGTGATTAGTCGACCCCGTTTAAATGTTTTAAAAGCTGTGGTGATCCATTCGGGGTGGTGAGCGTTGCTTAGCGGTATATCTTGGATACGCGTGGGATCTAGCGGGGATGGAGTCATCACATATCGAGTCTTTAGTCTTCCATTTGTGTTTATTAGAACAGTTCCTTTCAGTTGGTTTATAGTTTGAGGACAGTTGTATTTTGCTTACAGTTGGTTTTGTAATGTAATCACTTAAACTTATTTAATAAAGTATGTTTCTTCATTGTCTTATGATTATCATGCCTCGGGTAACCGAGATGGTGACATCCTCATACCTGAGTGGTCCTGGTAAGGCACTTGGAGTATGGGGGTGTTACAAAAAATCTACCCATTGAATTACCAAAAAAAAAAACATGTACAAATAGTGAACATTAACATACACACAGTGACAAGCTCTACAATGCTAAAAAGGTGAAAAACTATACCATTAGGTTACAGAGATATATGCAGTAGCACGACAGATTGCCTAATCAGTAATGAATTTTCAAGTACTGAACAAAATTGGAAGTGAGAATGTCATTTGAATCACATAATTCCCAAGAACATGAGTCATCAAAGACAAAGCATACGGGTTAATTTCATCAAACACCATGTTTTTCTTATCTACTGTAGCAGTTTTGAGTTTTTGCTAAATGAAACGACTTCCATACTGATCTGCACTGTTCATACAAGCAGATAGTTAAACTAATATTCAGACCCTTCATGAGGGAAGAGGAAGAAAAACTCTTCAATATAGCAGACCTAAACTCCACAACATGCATGGTTTGCAATCTCTGATAGCTCAAAGCACTTTGTCTTATTGCTCTTAAATTCTTAATCTTTTATAGAAAATTCCAACTTTCTTCTGATTTTGAGTTGCTACAGAAAACTTATGAGGCATGAGCACAAATTCCAGCAATCAACCATAACTCACATTCTCATCAATTGTATTCAACCAAGTCGAACGACACTAATACCAGCACAAGATGAGAAATTACTCTAAAGAGCACTATTCGGAATGTATAATCATCAAATAGCTCCATTTCTACAAAAAAATTAAATAAAACAGTCCACCAAATGAATCTTTGCCTCACTTTAATTTCTATATAATATTTATTCTTTCAGCATAAAGTAGGAAAGTTTAATTTCGCTGCACACTTTGGAAGTAAGAAGCTCAGTGCCACAAAACATAAATGATTCATTGTCAGAGATTCTAGAAGTGTTTGAACTATGAAGGTCTTTTGGTAACCATATGGATCGTGTATTCTGGTTTAGGTAAGCTGGAATTCTGTTAATAAGCCAAAAAATAACTAATGCGGAACACAAAAGATTATCCGAGACGGTCTCACATCAGAAACACAGCAATCCAAACTGTAAAAGTACCCGACCATGTTCTTACTATGCCTATTGGTAAATGACGATGTGCTCTTGAAAGACGCTTGCCCTTTAATTTTTGTGCCACCGTTTTAGCACCCGTAAACCACATACCTAATCAACAATTTGCCACCACATACCATATCCCCATCGACAAAGGATGAGGAGCTGAACATGGCGTATGCCCTTTAATTTCCCAACCACCATTTGTCTAATGGCAGCCTACCTTCCGAAAGAAGGACTCGTCAAACTATTAACTACTAATCCAATTAATTAAAAAGTGACAATTGACAATCTACCTTACGACACGATTAGAATCCAGCAACCAAATACACAACTACATTACCTAGATGTTTAGTTCGAAGCAACACTGAAGCAACTCTGAGACACTGGCACTACATAAACTATGATCAGAAACAACATTAGTATGATTTAACACAAATAATCAAGGAATTAGACAACTTTATCTCTTTTTTTAGTTCCAAGCAGAACTGAGACACTAAGACACTAGCACTATGTAAACTATAATGAGAAGCAACAGTAGTATGATCCCACACATGTAATAAATAAATTAGAAAATGATTTTCCCCATAACAGTTTTCCTACTGGAAAATCACCCCTTAAAGAAGACTCTATCCAATCATGAACTTCCAATGAAGCAACAAACAAAAAACATAAAAAGGCCACTTAACTAACAACGACATCATCTGAAAGCCATTACTTAAGCACAACAACCTCGGTTTTGAACGGCAATAACATAAGGACAGAATGTCAACTACAAGCCCACAGAAAAACATAAGCACAAACATGTCGCTACTTCAGAAATAACTAAACGACACATTTCTAAGACCTAGAAATACAGTAATAATAGTAGCATGAACCCTTTCATGAAGATGAAGTTTGATATTAATATCATTAGGGCGTGATAATACAACAACAACAACATCAGAGCCTTAATCCCAAAATGATTTGGGGTCGGCTGACATGAATCATCCTTTCGAACCGTCCATGGGTGAACGCACGCCTCAAAATGCAAATAAAAAAAAGGGAAGATGAAAAACAAATAGGGAGAACGAAAATGTAATGGAAAGTCAAGGTGAACTTAGGGGTTTTAAAATCGAATTCCGTTTTTCTTTTATAAAAACTTAAAATTTAAATCGAGAGAAAAGATTAAAACGATTTTGAAAAACCGAAACATAGTTAAGGATCCGGAATGAACCAGGTAAAATCTATAAGAAAGTGGTTGTTGAAAAAGTGTGTAATAAAAGAGAGAAAAATAAATAAATTAATTTCTTTAAATTAAATAAATAAAAAAAACACTAAATCTGTCAAAAAACATCAAATACTAAAAATCCACATGTATCATTTCCCTCCATTGTGCCCTCTCCGTCACCATACTCTCCTCAAGCCCCAGAACTCTCATATCGTGCTCTTTCACTCTCATATAGGGCGTGATAATAATTTTAAAAAAAAAACAATGTTACTCTGACCTCATGTCGCGATAACCCTGCAGAAAGGTGAAAAAGAACCACCAATGCGACCGCCTACACACTCTGCTTTACTTTGGTGTATGTCAGAATAGCAAAGGTAATACAACAAAATCAAAAAAGAGGTTAACATAGCAAAGGAGAGCATCATCATCATCATCACCATATACCCTTGCATATCGCACTTCTTACTCAACCGTGCGACACCTTCAACATCACCATAGTCTGGTGCGCCTTCATCTCTGTCGTCATCGTAATCAACAAAAACAAAGTCAAAAAAATTTTACCAACAAATAAATAGATGTGAGTTTTGGGAAAAAAATGAATAGTGGACAAAAGAAATGAAAGTGTAGACTGAAATTGAACGAGGGAATAAAACTGACCAGCAATTACCAAACACTCCACCGTCGCTCAACACTTTCAACCACCGTGGATGTCGTCACCTGCAACCCTGACCCGCGATAGCTAGTCACTACCACCAATCAATAGCGATTACAATGTAAAACCAAATTAAAGTGAGCACATTAAAAATAAGAACAAAAAACACCCAACTTACCATACAAGCAACACCAAATACAATATGTGTAATGGGTTTGTGAGTGAATCAATGAACATCCATATTCAGACCAACCTATGATCCCACTAAAAGAATACCCACTGATCGGGAATAATATAGATAGTTTCCGATGTTTAATTGTGGACAATAAATCTTGCAATAGAATTGATAGAAATAAATTAAGCTTGAAAAATCGAGTTTGTTCACCTGAGTTTGTTCCGATCGCAAATGAAGGAGAAGGAAAATGAAAGAAATAATTTTTTGTTAGCAGAAAAAGGCAATGAGAATGAATGAGTAAACAAATTTAGGTTAGCAGGGGAAGAATAAAGAGGAATGATGAGTGGTAGAGAGAAGGAAGACTGTTCATCACATGCCAAGCACGGAGAACACTGCTCTACTATTCATTGGAGAGTATTTTCCAATGTTCATACATTTAGAAGGGTCTTAGAGATATAAAAAAAAAAATGAAGCAATCCTCTAAAATGATCCACAACCGACCGGCCAAGAAAGCAGCTCCGGTCGACGGCGGTAAAGGCTATCTCAGACGATGGTGAGGATGGTCCTGCGGGGTCTAAAAGAAAGACAAAATCAGACAGGATTAGAATGGGAATGATAGAAGAAGGAGACGAAGAAGAAAGGGGAAAGCAAGGTGGCGGCTCATGGTGGTACGACAGGAGATGCGGCGGTTGAGGTAGGTACTGGTCTTGACGGAAAAGCGAAAAGAGCAGGGATGGTGAGGTTCGGCAGGCGATATCGGAGCAGAGGAAAACAGGGCAGAAGTAGGCCGTGTGGCTGATGGTGGTGATTGGCGGCCAAAGGTGGGTACCAGGTTGTTCACGGCGGCGAGTAAAACAGGTTTAGCGGTTTCGATTTGATGATTAATGGTTGTGATGAAGGTAATTTGGGTTTTTGTGTTGTATGGTATTGTTGTTATAGTCGATGGTGATGGCGTTTTATGCCGGAATGATAGTCGAAAATGCGGGGAAAATGGTGGTTGTGTCACAGTAGCCGTGTGTTTTGCTAACAATTTACCTATTAATAATTTATCGGGTCAAAGTGATCGTCAATTATTACGAATGATTTGAGAGACTAATATGTAAGCAATATGAAAAACAAAGAAAGATATCGACACACGAAGTTTTTGGTGACGCGGAAAACCCATTGTGGGAACAACCGCGGGGGGAGTCGGAATCCCTCCAATAATTTTCACTATGATCGGAATATCGTGTAGCAAGTAAGGAATTACAATGACTTTTGGCAGTTAATTGGGAATGATACGTTTCAAAGTAATAGCGTAGCTTTTGTGACACTGATTCGTTGATGCCTCTCCTATAATTTTCTCCTTCCTTTTATAATTATCCTTCTAGGGTTTTGGCCTCGGCAGGCTCCTCCGGGTTAGGATCCTGATTTCTAGCAGCCGTTACCTAGAAAATAGGGGGTGGTTTTATGAACTTCTACCCTGTTTGACCATATGCCTTTTTCTTTATGTGTGTTTTCTCTTCTTTAATCCCGTGGACCTGATCTTGCCATGTCACTGATCCTCACTCCTCGGTTTCGCCCAGCTGGATTACGCGACGTGTCGCCTGACCAAAATTGCAAATTTTGACTCTAACAATTGCCCCCAAATTCCTGGACAAGTACACTTGGGCGGGAATTTTAGTCTCCTGAGCCGCCAAAAAATTTACTGACGTGACTAGACGAGACTTTACAGTTTCTTGGACTCTTCAACTGCTATACCCCATTTACTTTCAACCCGCCCTCTTACTTCCCTTCTTCCCATAATTCTCTTTATATCCTCAACCTTTTTTATTTACTTTCACTTTTCATCTTCCCCAAAAATCTTTCCTTCTTCTTCATCCTCTCAAGCCATCCGTCCTCTTACCAGGTACTTTTCGTTCCCTCCCTTTTATTTTTGTGATGGCTCGAAAAAACACCCGTTCTTCTAGTTCTTCTATTCCAAGTTCTAATCCTGATGACTTGTTTCCTTCCACCTCGATTCTCACCCTTGCACACTCTTGTGATTCCGAACTGGAGTCGACTGACCTTGCCTTGATCAGGGAATGGTTTGGGTTCTCTGATGAGGTGGTGGTGCATGTGCCACTACCGGGTCAGAGAGCGGATTTTCGTAGGCCGGGTTGGACTTGTTTGTACTATTATCCCTTTTTTCTAGGCTTGAGGTTTCCCTTTCCAAAATTAATTCAATATTTCCTTCGTTTTAACAACCTCGCCGTGTGCCAAGTTGCCCCCTATGCTTGGCGTACCTTGATTCCTCTTTGCATTATGAATGATTTGTATGATTCCGGGATTGATCTCGGGGATTTGGGTCATCTTTTCACTGTGAGATCTCTGGGACACGGCCAAGTGACCTTGCGCGTTAGGGAAAATGAGGAGCACTGCATAATCTTTCCTCCAAAACCCAACGACGCTGACTGGTTCCGCCGTTTCATTTTCGTGGAAATTAGTTCTCTCCCTCCTCCAGTTGACTATTTGTTTTCTGAGTGGAGATCTACTGCAGGTATTTGGTACCTTCCATTGTTTGTTCCTTTGCTCTTTGCTTTCTTACTTTCCTTACTTGCTTTTTCGCGCAGGTTTGAACCGTCTAGTTCCTTCATCGGACGAGGTAGCTTCCCTGACGAAGCTTTTTGGCCTGTCTCCTGAAAAACGTTCTTTTAACCGTTTGCTTGGCTTTTCCTCTGGTGCACCAACCTCTGTTGTGGAAGAAGAGGAAGAAGAGATGTCATCTGGTATGATCCCCTTCTTTCTCACTCTTTGTTCTAGCTTCCTGATTTTTTCTGGTTCCTGAATTTTCCTGGTCCTCAGATTCTGTTAGGCCCAAAGTTACTTTGCAAATGATATTGGCTCAGAGGAGGAAGAGAGCCACTGGAGGTGCCCCCAAGCCTGCCTCCAAGAGAAAGAACGAGTCTCCTTTGGATGCCGAGGCTGCCTGCTCGAAAAGGCCTGCCACTTCTTCTGACTTTGTGCCCGTTGAAGTCACACCTCTGGCGTCGCTGCCCCCTGAGAATAAGGAACCTCCTACCCCTAAGGCTCCTAATGCCCCTCTCCCTGAAATGACCTTGAAGCTCCCGGAAGGGTTTGGCAGGTCCAGAGCCCTTGGTCACTGGCCTTATTTGGAACGACTGATGCTTCCCGGTCCTCGCTCATCGCTGGAGAAGAGGCCCCTGAAAGAGATGGCGGATCTGGAGGCTGAGCATGCTTTTGAGGTAGAGCTCTCTCTCTCTTTTCTTTCCTCCCTTTCTTTTTTTTTTTTTTTTTTTTTTTACCGAGGATTTTTCTTCTTCTTGCCAGTCGCTGCAGATATCTCTCCTTATTAGGGAGAAACTTGCTAAGATGGAA
Organism: Silene latifolia; assembly: GCF_048544455.1. Lineage (NCBI taxonomy): Eukaryota > Viridiplantae > Streptophyta > Magnoliopsida > Caryophyllales > Caryophyllaceae > Silene > Silene latifolia. The sequence continues at coordinate 49,381,418 of NC_133532.1, read as the reverse complement.
GACGACGTATGCCTCCTACAGACGGAGAAGAAGGAGCTTTTTTACCAGCTGGATGAGGAAAGAAAGGAGAAGGCTAGTCTCCGCGGGGAGGTTGACTCGGTGCGCATCAGCCTGAAGGACTCTGAGGAGTAGCTCGCCCAAGTTCTGGAGGCTAACAATTCCCTGACTGCCGAAAACAAGGTCCTGAAAGAAAAGAAATCCAATCTATCCAAGGCCCTGACTGATGCTGCTGCGTGTTCTTCTTGGGAGATGAAGATTGCTTGCATCAAGGAGTTTTAGGAGGGGAAGCATCTGTCCTGGGATCTGGAGGAGGAGGAAAGGTTGTTTGCTGACTCTTTTCCCGAGAAAGTTGATTTGGGAATCTTGTCGGATTTTGAGATTGATGCCTTGGAGGATGATGACGGCTTTTCCACTGCTGAGGAGGAAGAGGTTCAGGGAGGAACCCATCCGGAAGATAATTCCGCTGCTCAGCCTGCTCCTGGAGATGCTCCAGCTTCTGCTACAGAGGTGGAGCATGTTCTGCTGGACTGATGTGGTTCCTGAAACAGCTTCCTGTCTATTTTCAGTATTTATTTTCTGGGCCCTGTGTGGCATAAAACTTTGTTAGTTTTTTTTGGATAATATGTTTACGTATTTTGGCTCTGCTCAAGGGAGCATGGCGTATTTTAGTATCTCCGCCTCATAAGGCGTATTACGGGTATGCTGCCGTTTTCAGGCGTATCAGTATGCGGCCGTTTCAGGCGTACCTTTATTTTATCATGCGTGCCCTTTATTGATTTGTCGGCTTCGTTGATTGGAGGCTCTGGGATCTAGTTGCCCCTCTGTCCAGAGGAACCCCGCTTGCGTCGATACTAAATACTACAGGAGCTTAGTTCATCCGGTCTGTGGGTACTTAGCCACGAGTCCATGCTTCTCTGTGTAGGGATACAAAACTCCACCAGATTAGTTTTTGCAGGCTCCTATCTCTTAGAACACGAAAATTTAGAATAGGTCCAAAGTGTATTATCGGTAAAACTTTAGATTTTAAGGTAATTTGTTAAAGCATACTGAAAATTTAATTATAATCCGATATCTTGAAGTCAAAAGATTTAATTGGAAGCTCTGAAAAGGATTTTAAAGTTCTATTGAAAATTGAGGCTCTTAGAAAGATAAGAACACTTTAGCAAAACCTGGAACCTGGTGGGGTCGTATTGTTTGTCTGGTTGCTGACTGCTCTAGTCACTTTTAGATGTAATATTTATTTAGGTGGATGATATTCCACGATCTGGGGACCATTTGCCCTTCCATTGTCATGAGCCTGTAGGCTCCATTTCCGACGATACTTTCTACCTGGTACGGTCCTTCCCAATTGTAGGCAAATTTGCCTGCTAGCTGGTTTTTAGTGTTCTGGAAGACTTTCCTCAGGACGAGGTCTCCTACTTGCAGGGTCCTGACCTTTACGTTTTTGTTGTAGCTCCTGGCTACTGTCTGCCTATACGAAGCCATCCTGATCTGGGCGCTGGTTCTGAGTTCATCCACAGTGTCTAGACTGCTTGCCATTTCCACCTGGTTTCGTTCTTCTGTCAGGCACCCGTATCTGTGGGTAGGCACTCTAACTTCTGAAGGAATAACTGCCTCAGCCCCGAATACCAGGCTGAAAGGAGTTTGTCCCGACGCCACTTTAAGGGTGGTCCTGTCAGCCCATAGAACTAGTGGTAGCTCCTCCGCCCATTTGCCCCCAATCTCTTCCAGCTTCTTTCTCAGGTTTTCCACTATAATTTTATTGCTGGACTCTGCCTGGCCATTGGATTGAGGGTTCCTGGGGGTAGATTTCTGCAATGAAATGTTCCATCTAGCACAAAATGCTTCTGTCTTATTGCCAATAAACTAAGACCCATTATCGCATATTATTTCAGATGGAATACCAAACCTACAGATGATGTTGCGCTTAATAAAAGATATCACCTGGGCCTCGGTAACTTGGGAGAATGACTCTGCCTCTATCCATTTGGAGAAGTAGTCCGTCATGGCAAGCATGTAGACCTTGTTTCCTGGTGCCTTGGGCAGAGGTCCCACTATGTCCATTTCCCATCTCATAAAGGGCCAGGGAGAAATAACTGGGTGCAGAGGTTCTGCGGGTTGGTGGCTGACTGGCGCATGCCTTTGACAGGCATCACACTTTTTCGCGTATTCCATAGCATCCTTGCGCATCGTGGGCCAGAAGTACCCCTGCCCGAGGGCCTTGTTGGACAGGCTCCTGCCCCCTGCATGGTTTCCACATTCGCCACTGTGGATAGCATGCAAAACAGCCTGGGTTTCTTCCTTATCCAGGCACCTCAGGTAGGGCCCTGCGAGGGATTTCCTGAACAAGACACCATCGATCAGCACAAATCTGGAAGCTCGCATTTTAAAGCTTCTTACCTCTTTTTTATCTGCTGGAAGTATGTCATTTTGTAACCAATCTTGGTAAGGCTTCCTCCAATCTGACTTCCTCTGGTGGTGGTGTTGGTTAACACCCCTTCCTCCTGTGTTTGTAGTGCGCCAGCTGTGCTTTCGTCGTGTTGTCCTGTTTTTGATATTGCAGGTTCCAGTACATGGACGATAGGTATGGTAGAGATTGTACCTGGTTTGAACGTTGCCCCCAGGGCAGCTAAGGCATCAGCCTCCACATTCTGGTCCCTGGGGATTTGCTTAATGTTGAAGGTCTTGAACCTGAGTTTCAATTCTTGCGCTATTTCCAGGTAGGCCATCATAGTGGGGTCCCTAGCTGCATAGGAGTTATTTACATGATTTACAATAAGTTGGGAGTCGCTGTATACCTGGAGGTGCCTGATTTTTAAGTCTAGAGCCAGCTGCAGGCCCAAGATCAAGGCTTCATATTCTGCCTCGTTATTGGTAGCCTTGAATTCGCACCGATCTGCCTGGACTAGCAGGTCCCCTTGGGGCGACTTAAGGAATAGACCAACTCCTGCTCCCTTTGTTTTGGAGGCTCCGTCTACATTCAGCTCCCACATCTGCTCCCCTTTGTCTTCCTCCAGAGTAAGGATATCCTTTTCGGCCTGCGTCTGGAGGGAGGGTGAAAAGTCGGAGACAAAGTCTGCTAGAGCCTGGGACTTGATTGCTGCCCGAGGTTCGAATTTCAGATCGTAGCCACTCAGGTGCATGGACCATTTGGCCATCCTACCTGATAACTCTGGTTTCCTCATTACATTCTTAAGAGGATAGTTAGTTACCACAGAGATAGTATGGGATTCAAAATAAGGTCGCAACTTATAGGAAGCTGTGACTAACGCAAGTACAAGTTTTTCGAGTGAGGTGTACCTGGTCTCCACAGGTAGCAGAGACTTACTGACGTAGTATACTGGATGCTGTACGCCTTCTTGCTCTCGAACCAACACTGCGCTGACAGCCACCTCCGTTACTGAGAGGTACAAAGACAAGGGCTCTCCGGGTTCTGGCTTTGATAGGAGTGGTGGAGTGCTCAGATATCGTTTCAGCTCGCTGAGTGCTGCCTCATGCTCCTCCGTCCACTCGAACTTCTGGCTCTTCCTTAGGATGTTATAAAATAACCTGCATCTGTCTGAGGACCTTGCTATGAACCTGTTCAGAGCAGCCACCCGTCCCGTCAGGCGCTGCACGTCCTTCGGCTTTTGAGGTGATTCTAGCTGGAGTATGGCCTTGATTTGATCAGTGCTGGCTTCTATCCCCCTCTAGGTGACCATATACCCTAGGAACTTCCCACTGGAGACTCCGAAAGTGCACTTTGATTGGTTAAGTTTCATTTTATATTTTCTCAGGGTGCTGAAAGTGTCAGCCAGATGGGCAACGTGCTGGGCAGCTTCCTTTGATTTTACCACCATGTCGTCGATGTATACCTCCATGGTGCGGCCTATTTGCTCTTTGAACATAGTTTTTACCAACCGTTGGTAGGTGGAACCTGCATTCTTTAGACCAAAGGGCATTACGTTATAACAATAGATACCTCGCTCTGACCTGAATGCCGTTTTCTCTTGATCATCAGGGTGCATCTTGATCTGGTTGTAGCCACTCCAAGCATCCAGGAATGTGAGCATTTCGTGGCCTGCTGTGGCATCCACCATAGCGTCTATGTGCGGCAGCAGGAACGGGTCTTTAGGGCAAGCTTTATTTAGGTCCGTAAAATCGACACAAACCCTCCATTTGCCATTCTTTTTTGGGACTACCACCACATTAGATAACCATTATGGGTACTTTACTTCCCTGATCTTTCCAGCAGCGAGCAGGTTGTCTACCTCCTGGTTTATGACCTGGTTCCTCTCTGGAGCTATCTTCCTCCTCTTCTGCTGGATATGTTTATAGCTTGGGTCCACGCTCAGCTTGTGTGTTATTATACTAGGATCTATCCCTACCATATCATTGTGGGACCAAGCAAAACAATCCATGTTATTTTTCAACAATTGAACAAGTTCCTGACGGATTTTACCTGTGCATTCTGACCCGATGAGTATGGTTCGCTCTGGTTGTAGCTCATCCAGGCTGACTTCGTCTAGCTCTGCCTGGGGTGGCTCGACATATTCTTCCTGGATGCGCTGGCTCTGTAATTGCTATGCTGGCGGTCTGGCTGTTGGTTTTAGGGCTATCTTGTAGCAATTCTTAGCTTCCTCTTGATCCCCACGTATCTCTTGCACTCCCCATGGCGTTGGGAATTTCAGACATTGGTGGTAGGTTGAAGGTACCGCCTTTATTTCGTGAATCCAGGGCCTGCTAAGAATCACATTGTAAGTAGAGGGCCCATCGATAACCAAGTATCTTACCTGTTTATTGACTCCTTTGGCATAGGTTGGGATGACGATTTCTCCTAGAGAGTGCTTTGTTTCGCCACTGAAACCGACTAGAGGTACCTCTTTCGTTGTTAAGTCCTTCTCGCTGAACCCCATGACCTTTAGTGTTTCCAGCATAATCAGGTTGACGGAGCTTCCTGTATCCACCAGGATCTTCCGTACCTCACAGTTTCCTATGGGGAGGGTGATGATCAGAGCGTCGTGGTGTTGTTCCGGGGCGTTTTGTGCGTCTGTTTCATCAAAGGTGACTGCTGGGAGGTCCTGGCGGCTGATTCTGCAGGAAAACTCTGGCTTATCTCCTTTGGTTTGTGTGGCGTGTCTTTTGGCTGCTGAATAAGTTAGGCCGCACAGTTCCGAGCCTCCTGTAATAACATTCACAATTCTAGTGCACACAGGTGGAGGAGTAGGCAGAACCTGATTAGTTGAATTGACTTTGGTGGAGCCTCCTGGCAAGAGATGGTCCAGGTTTCCTCGATCGTATTGGAATTTGACTTCTCTTCTCAAGGTGTAACATTCGTCGGTGTCATGGTCTATGTCGTCATGATACTCGCACCTCTTGCTGGAATCTCTTTTATCATTAGGGCGCTCGTCAGTCCTCTTCCTAGGGCACCTGACTCCCCGTATCTCCTTAAGGGCCTTGAGTACTCCTGTAAGGTTAGTTGAGAATTTATACTCACTTACTTTCGGAGGTGGCTCAGAGTTATTCTTTCCTCCTGGGCCCTCGGAATCTTTGTTCACAGGCTTGCTGTAAGGTTTGGCTCTTTTGCTTTGCTTCTCCACAGGCTGGATACACTATCTGTGCCATAGGCAGCTCTCCTGGGTCCTGAGTCTTCCTCTAACCGCATGACTGCAATTGCCTTCGTTTGTACTTTCTCGAAGGTAGTGCATGGGTATTTGGTCAGGTCCTTGTATAAGTCTGAGTCGTGGCGGAGCCCTTGGCGGAATGCTTCTATGGCTGTGGCTATGTCACACCGGGGAATTGCCACCTTCTCTCTGTTGAATCTGTTCAGAAAATATCTGGTGGCCTCCTCAGGCCCCTGTACTATTCGATATAGGTCCTTTGGTTTGTTTTTACGGCTGCGTCTTGTGGCAACCGCTTTGGTTGAAGGCATTGACTAAGTCGGCGAAGCAGGTTATGCTCTTGTTGGGCAGGCTGACGAACCTTTGCAAGGTTGCTCCGGACAAGGTGGATCCAAACCCTTTGCACATGTAGGCTTCTTTCAAGGATCCTGTCGCGGTGATCACCATCATCATCTGCTTGTAGTGGTTGACATGGTCAAGAGGGTCCGTGGTCCCGTCGTAGAGCGTCATGGCTGGAGGCACACACCCTTTGGGGACGCCAACAAGGGCTATGTCATCCACGAAAGGGGAGTCCACGTAGCTATCACGTGTTGCCTTCTCCAGGGGTCGTGCTACACCCGGAATCCTGTACATCAGGTCCCTTAACTCCTGATACTGTTGTTCCAGCAAGCTGCCTGTTCCTGCGAGAGGGTTAGATACAGGCGGATAGGAGCCAACAGGTGTACCTCCAAGCCAGGCTCCTCCTGGGATTTGACTGCCTGGCTGACTCGCTAAAGGTGTGGCATGGATGATGGTTCCTGGTTGCCATTCTGGTACCTGCTGGGAAGAGGTTCCTCCCACCCAGTTCCCTCCAGAGAAATGCCCGCTTGCTGGGTTCATCATATCGGTGCTGGGTCCTGGATTCCATCCTGCCACCTGCTGGACGTGTGTTCCTGCAAAAGATTGCAAGTTAGTCCCTGGTTGACTATTAGACAAAGCACTACCTGGGGTTTGCTGCAAGCTGAGTGGTCGATCAAAAGACAGGAATCCTAATCCACTGGGCTCGATGGCTCCTCTGGGTGGTATTCCTTCAAGATCCAGTCTGGTGATCAACTCTGATGGGATCTGCCTAGGGCCCGCGCTGGTGACCGAAACTGGGGCCTCAGAAGGTGGAGGCAACGCAGCTTGCGAGGTCCTGGACCTGTTTACTATTGCGATCTGGTTTCTGAGGTCTTGGTTGTCTTTCCTCAAGCTTTCGATGGCTCGGTGCAGCGTATCCATCCCTTCCAACACCACTCGCATTGGGTCTGGTGATGAGGATCCTGACTTCTTCGGGATTCCTCCTGATGTAGTCTCTCGAATCGGGTCTCTTTGGGGCTGCTTTCCTTCTTGGATCTCGGTAGCACTTTGGTCTTCGACGCCTTAGGCGCTTGGGGTGGCTTGAAAGGTGGTGGCATGGCCTTCGGGGATGCGCTGACCGGGGCCATCTGGCTGGCTGCTGACGGTGCGGTGACTGATCCTGCGCTTGCTGGAAGAGATCTTCCCCCAGAAGATTGAGAGGATACCCCCTGGGTGCTGGAGGAACTTGAACTGGCTCCGGACATGATGACGAACGGATTGCTGAATTTCAACTTTATGAGAGATTGATCACTGAGGCCCCACGGTGGGCGCCAAATTGTTTTGGTAAAAATTTACCTATTAATAATTTATCGGGTCAAAGTGATCGTCAATTATTACGAATGATTTGAGAGACTAATATGTAAGCAATATGAAAAACAAAGAGAGATATCGACACACGAAGTTTTTGGTGACGCGGAAAACCCGTTGTGGGAACAACCGCGGGGGGAGTCGGAATCCCTCCAATAATTTTCACTATGATTGGAATATCGTGTAGCAAGTGAGGAATTACAATGACTTTTGGCAGTTAATTGGGAATGATACGTTTCAAAGTAATAGCGTAGCTTTTGTGACACTGATTCGTTGATGCCTCTCCTATAATTTTCTCCTTCCTTTTATAATTATCCTTCTAGGGTTTTGGCCTCAGCAGGCTCCTCCGGGTTAGGCTCCTGATTTCTAGCAGCCGTTACCTAGAAAATAGGGGGTGGTTTTATGAACTTCTCCCCTGTTTGACCATATGCGTTTTTCTTTATGTGTGTTTTCTCTTCTTTAATCATGTGGACCTAATCTTGCCATGTCACTGATCCTCACTCCTCGGTTTCGCCCAGTTGGATTACGCCACGTGTCGCCTGACCAAAATTGCAAATTTTGACTCTAACACCGTGCTAGTGTGGGGTGGCAGCTATAGCGGCGAATGGGGATGAACCATGGTGATTGTCGTGGGCGTTGCTGATGAATGGCGAAGTGTGGTAAGGCTACGGCTTATCGATATCAGCTTTGTTTTTGAATTGGTTTACAGGGAACATAGGTAAAGGTGAAGGAGGATGGTGAGTCGAGTACGATTTCGACATCGTATTGTGTTTTCTAATAGAGTTCAAGGGATGTGGAGATGATGATGGGTGAGAAAGGTGACAATGGTGAAAGGCTATTTATAGAGAGGAGAATTAAAGAACGATGACGATTGAACAGTATAAATGATAATGAGGGAATAGGAATGTTGGTAATTTGATGAGCAACTTGCAGAAGGGACACATTGCCACTTGAAAATTACATGAATATTGGGGGGCCAAACTTAGTAAACAAATACGCGTTTAAAATAATGGGTCCGAAATAGTCTGTAATTAAAATTTATCGGTTAATAAAATAACTCAGATTTAAAAGTTAATAGCCTTAAAATATCAAATACATACGGACTTTAGTAATCATAAAGTATTTCACAAACTAAAGAATAAAATAAATTGAAATTTTATCAGATCAGTTTAAAGCGGAAATAAATAATAAATTATGACATTATGTCAAAAAGTAAAGTGTGGTAAATTATACGAAATTAGAAATTTGATTTTTATAATCATCCAATTTTATTAGTTTGAAATTATGTAAAATTAATATTATTTTATTACATTAAAATATGAATCGGATTTAAAGTTTATTTTTAAAATTTACAAGAATAGTTTAAAACATCGTAAAAATTTCATAATCAATATTTATTAAAATAAAATCTATAAAAATAGTGATTAATTAACACGGGGTGTTACAGACATACCTCCTTAGAAAAAGTTTCGTCCTCGAAACTTGTAGATGGGACTCAGATAAAAAGTTTGATATGGTGGAATTCCTTACATTCGTAAGGGAGAGGCTGAGCGAAATGGGCTCGAAGGTTTCACTTATTATGGCATTTATGAGGTTTCCTATTCTCACAATTTCCATCATAGGACAGGCCTTTAATATGTACAGATTAGTTAACGTCTATTTTCCTTTATTACTATTCCCAACGGACACCTATCCTACTTTAAACCATTTCCAACGGACACCTATCCTATTTTAAACCATTTCAGACGGCTCTGCTACAGTAACTTTCCTCTTTTATAAAATCTCAATTTCCTAATATCATACTTACTACATCATTCCTATTTCTTCATAATCCTCAAAATTACAAATGAATTCGACTCCATCAACTTCCGACGGGGCCAACCCACCAGACGAGCTACACGAGCCCATTAAGAAGTCTCTCAACGAGTTGAAAAATATGCTCAGTTTGCTAATGGCCGTGTTGGTTGTTAGGTTTGCTTTCTTTGTAATGTTATTCGTCCATCTATGCTAAATGGTTGTAATAATCACCAATAAATAAAATGATGGACCGTTATTAATATAGGGTTCTAATCCTTTATACTCGGATTTTTATATCCTTTATTCGAATATTGGTAAGGGATCATATTACTCATATCCTTAGTGAATTTAACGAATAAATTCGTAACTCAAATATGTATCACCTTAATTGTGATTATTGTCTTATTAACCACCCATAAATTATCAACTATCTCCGAATTGCTAATAACTCCTAGAAATAATTATCACCGGATTTTACGCGTCCACTGGTAGGGTCCTACTCTGTCATTACTCTCTTAAATTTCGAATAGTCATTTCAAACCAGCAATCACTTATCCCTATACTGTTACTATCTTGCTTTACAAGATTTTCCCCAATTATTATAAGAGTATTGGCTCCCCTATATAAAGGAATAGGTACTAAATAAAGCCTTCACAACCTTAATACACCCCACTTTAACCTTTCCATTCTACTTATTCCCGAAATTTTATTTCGGTTTCACAAGATGCCTGTTGGAGCATACGTTGAGAAGGTGAGGCGTTATGAGGGAAAGATTGCTTCCATTAATAGTCGAATTCAATTATTCTTCACTCGATTAAGGGTAATACTAACAGAAAGTGCCATAACGAGGTTATTAGATCGAGCACCATCGTTGTCGATGATAAGAAATATATTAGGTATGGGTATAGACTTACGACGTTCTCAAATTGCTTTGGAGGCTGATATCAAAAGAGGCAAGTGCTTAATTAACTTATAATATATTATTGATGTACTATTTTGCCGAGTATTAACCTTTTTGTTTACAGAAACCATGCAGCAGAAAAGGGAAGAGTTAGGGATTTTGGAGGACGAGTTAGTGAAGTTGTTTGGTCGTTTGGAAAAATTCATCAAGTGGAATGCCTTGGTTGATATGGACTCAGGTGATGGAAGAGTATTTGTCTGAGATAACAACAACCTCAAGCTTATGGACATCTATTATGATTATATACTGAAAGAAGCTTATGGAAGCAGGGGTTCATCATCCTCAGGGGAAGATTAAGCTTTAGTACTTTGTACCACTACTTTTGATGTAACAACGTCTATGTAAAACATCTCTTTAAGCGTTTATTAAAAGTGCTTTTTAATAAAATATTGGCTAACACCATGTAAAACTAAAAACAACAGTTAAAGATATGCATATCAGTAAAGAATAAATAGCATTATGCATAATAGAAAAAGAAAGTTTTATTCCTTGCAAATTATTCATACATAAGGAGATGCTCGTTTAGCAACTAACACTCCTAATACAACTGACATAGATCTTAAAGAAAAGAAACTCGTACAACCAAGTTTTGCTACTACTATGGTTCAACTTCTCTAGGTTTGAGTCTAGTCCATAGGTGGGATCTCATCGTACATAATGGAGATTTTCCCAGGAACTGACAGTGCTCTTATCTTAAGTTCTACTAGGTAAGCCTCATGGGCAAGGAAGGTGTATGCCACGTTGTCAAAGGTATAGTAGTCTGGACGTCCTTGTAGTCTTTGAGTAATATGGTCATAATATGCATTCACGTACGAATTACGTACGTAACCCCCAATCCCCAGTAGTAGGTAATGTGAAAACAAGTGTTGCTCCCCTAACATATGAGTCTACTAAGTATTGTGGATCAGCTCTTGTCCCATAATAATTCATGTATTCTCCCATGTAATGAATATGATCTGCCATAGGTACTCCCAATGGATCGTAGACAAATTTGTCTGGGTGTAGAAGAGGAAGGTCTGCCATAATATCCTATAACAGAGAAATCCGCGTCAGTAACGGTTTTAAGGTTACGTCCAAGGACTAGTGATATTCTAAGGTTCATGTTGGGGGCAGGAGATAAGCTCTTAAGTCAAAGAGTAACTAGAGTCTTGTAAATATTAGGCTCGAAAACAACATTTAACATAGAGCGTATTGGTAATGTAAAAGATTACAATTCTATCATGATGTTTCAAACATATCTACCCTTGATAAACATCTACCCCAATATATTATTTAAAAGGCCTTATTTGTGTCTAGGTGATCTCACATTTTTAGCGATCTAAGTAGTTCTAGTTATTAACAAATTATTAGTCCCATAAGTCAGAGTATTCCCGGGGCGTCCCTTGTTAGGTAATGGAGACTAAATTCTTTATTACGGTCACAAGGTCGCTCTGATACCAACTGTAACAACCCGGATTTTCACAAGACTTAATTAAACTAATGGCGGAAAATTAACGAAGTCTAATAAACAATTATGCGAAATCCGGATCGCTATGGATCACTTATACATGACTAATTAAATTAGTCGTTATACAAATTACAAAACAACTACTTAGACAATATTAAAATCTCTCTTGGATTCCCATAGTGCCCATAAATGTGTCATCTCCTAATCAACTTGGTACCTAAAAAATATAACAACAACACGCTGAGCGTGAACAACCTAACCGTTCTATTAACATCCCTAATAATTCAAAAGCTGGCATGCAAATTAGATCAATTATGCGTAAACAAGAGTCACATAATACCCATAACACATAAATCTCATATTTTAGTTTGTTTAATCATATGGGTGAATAGAACGATAATAAAACCTTGTGGTAGCCATTTGATTTTGAAAATCATTTTTCACATAAGCATCCAATATATACACGAGTCGTGGCTTCGTAGTGTATAACTAAACATGCCTGGCTTGCATCTCATCTGACATATACAATTATCCACCATACTCGTAGACCGTGCCAATCCTAAGATGGTTTACATCTCACACCAGAGGGCTTGGCAGGGCCGGACTCCTTAGTATAAATCAACTTACATATCTGATAGCATAAAGGAGTGAACTGCAAGTGACCTGATAGCCCACAAGTCACGACACCTCGCACACCCGGCCATAAAGATCGCGAATGTGCACACTAGCATCAAGCATAGTGTTGGTGATATCTAAAGGAAGTACGAGACTGATCAAGTCCATGTCTGTGAATGGCCAAACACTCGCTACTCTCGGCACACCAGCGACTGTACCCGGCCTATCCGGCGCTACATCTTGTGTCCTTTGTATGCCAATCGACACTTCTCATTAGACAACTCCATCAAGAAGTTGGCTGTTCTATACTCGAACGCCCCATAAAGAACACCTCTCGAGCTATCCCGTATACTAAGACTCTTAAGTATCATTATGGCACATGCGCCCATGTAACTGCACATAACTATCACACTTCATTTCTTACCTCGTGTGACGGTGTCACGACACGAATCGTTAGAATACAATAAATTTAAAGTTCATTATCATCCTCATAGGATATTTATTCCAACATTTCATAATTATAATAATTATAATATTGGGAATGACATACATAACATAAATAGAATTCAGATTATAATAGCCATATAAAATTAACGAGTTAATAATAAAGCATCAAATAACAATAAACATGTCATGGCATAAAATAACAAACATTGTATTTTAATATTTCACTCTTAAGGTCATTATTATCATTTAAACTTAACGAATATGGAAAATGCATAAAATTTAATGAATAAAGAAAATGTATAGCAAACAATAATTTAAATTGGGATTTATATATTTATCAAGTTAATGAGAAAATTATAAAGTGTGTCATAAATAATTAAATTATTAATTCATTTAAAAAATAAGCTAGTGAATGTGTATTATCACAAGATATAAATAAATTTAGTGGTCTAATGTTTCTAGTTTATTTTTAATATCAAACATACTTATGGAACACAAATTTAAACATAATTAATATAATTAGCATAAATAAGTTTTGTAAGATTAAGGAGGTTAAGAGAAAGATTAGGTTACCGTCTTAAAATAAAAATAACTTGTCAAAGGTAACCGTCTCAATTATTAAGGTCTATTGTCGTAGATGCAAGTCTTGTAACGAAACGTAAACAACTCAACCCGAGTTTAAATGATTGAAGGTCCGCGTATATAAAAGTCAATCCCTATCAATTGTCCAACCCACTTCCTCCATCTCCTGCTGCTTTTCTCTTTATATATAAAAAAAAAACAAAAACTGAAGCAATCCTCTAAAACGATCCACAACCGACCGGCGACCGGCCAAGAAAGCAGCTCCGGTCGACGGCGATAAAGGCTATCTCAAACGATGGTGAGGATAGTCCTGAGGGGTCGAAAAGAAGTGGGTGAACCATGGTGATTGTGGGCGTTGCTGGTGAATGGTGAAGTGTGGTAAGGCTACGGCTTATCGATATCGGGTTTGTTTTTGAATTGGTTTATAGGGAACATTGGTAAAGGTGAAGGAGGATGGTGAGTCGAGTACGATTTCGACATCATATTGTGTTTTCTAATGGAGTTTAAGGGATGTGGAGATGATGATGGGTGAGAAAGGTGACAATGGTGAAAGGCTATTTATAGGGAGGAGAAGTAAAGAACGATAACGATTGAACAGTGTAAATGATAATGAGGGAATAGGAATGTTGGTAATTTGATGAGAAACTTGCAGAAGGGACATATTGCCACTTGAAAATTACATGAATATTGGGGGCCAAACTTAGTAAACAAATACGCGTTTAAAATAACGGGTCCGAAATAGTCTGTAATTAAAATTTAGCGGTTAATAAAATAACTCATATTTAAAAGTTAATAGCCTTAAAATATCAAATACATACGGACTTTAGTAATCTTAAAGTATTTCACAAATTAAAGAATAAAATAAATTGAAATTTAATCGGTTCAGTTTAAAGCGGAAATAAATAATAAATTATGACATTATGTCAAAAAGTAAAGTGTGGTAAATTATACGAAATTAGAAATTTGATTTTTATAATCATCCAATCTTATTAGTTTGAAATTATATAAAATTAATATTATTTTATTACATTAAAATATGAATCAGATTTAAAGTTTATTTTTAAAATTTAAAAGAATAGTTTAAAACATCGTAAAAATTTCATAATCAATATTTATTAAAATAAAATATATAAAAATAGTGATTAATTAACACGGGGTGTTACATTTTTATCATTCAAAATAAAAATTTCCATGTCCAAAGCTTGGCTTTTATACTAAAAGACATACAATTTTGACCCTCAAAAGTTAACTAAGATTTAAGGGCTCATAAATGAACTGAAAAAAAAAACAAAGAAAATGGCCCTCTAGGCCTTACATGACTTACACACTCTTACACAAGAAAATAACATAAAGTAAAAGCATAAAAATACAACCTTCCCTTGGCTTGCTCTATTGACTTATTTATGACTACAATGGACCTCTTAGAAGCTTACAAAAACCGGCACATGCTCTTGGTAGCTTTCCAAAGGTATTTTTGAACTTGCTTGATCAAAAGAGGAAAGGTTGAAAGTGACCCCTTGTTAAGCCTCACAAACCGTGTAGATGTCCTTACCACTCGGTTTTGTTGCATTTTGTTTCATTATTGGTGGCTCTATTAGGCAAGTGTCCCAGACAAAAATACTACAAATTCTCCCTATAATTGAGTAGTAACGTTTTTTGACATGATTTCTTAGTCGGATTGTTTGTTTGACATTGTTTTGCATGACAGGGTCAAAACCGTGGCTTCTCGGGTAATCTTGGCTAGCTTCTCTTCAATCTCCCCTTCTTGAAAAGGATTTTCCCTCAGATCCTTGCCATTGTCATCATCAAGTTCTGCATCACAAGGACTTAAACCCCCCCAACATTGAAGGTGGCATGAGTTCCCAAATAGATCGACCTTGTATTTGTTGTACCCAACTTGACCAAGGACCTTGAATTGACCCTCTTCTCTTGTCATGAGCTGATCCCCTTTTGTGAGGACTCCTAGCTTGCATAAACATACCCAAAATTGGTCCCCAAATCTGAATTTAGTCCCTTGATTAGGGTTTAAGGACCTCCCCTTGCACTTGAGTTGAGCACGAAATAAAAGCTCTTGTTCA
Organism: Silene latifolia; assembly: GCF_048544455.1. Classification (NCBI taxonomy): domain Eukaryota; kingdom Viridiplantae; phylum Streptophyta; class Magnoliopsida; order Caryophyllales; family Caryophyllaceae; genus Silene; species Silene latifolia. Next base: position 49,366,205 of record NC_133532.1, on the reverse strand, counting down.
TTCCGTTTCTTGACCCCATTTCCTTGATTGCTCGAGTAGGCACTTGACTTAACCTTGTATTCATTCCCGATGGGACTAGGGGTAGAGGAGACGGGATAATGACTTTGCACCTTATCAATGCTACCCTTGGTTCCATTCTTGAAAAAGAGCTCCTCTTGAATTCGTTCCTTGATACCATCCCACTTGAACCTCTCTTGTACAATTGAACACTCCCCTAATTTGTCCTTCGACTTGTGAACACCATGGTTGAACAAAAGAGGTTTAGGGACCTCGGCCTTTTCTCTTAAGTTGGCATTTGGAGGAACATTCTCATAGATTTTGATCGTTGCTTGAACCATATTGGTGAACGGTTCATCTTGTTCGTTGGACATATGCTTGGAATGGAGAACGTGAGCATCTCCCAATTCATCCTTCTCTTGGGTTTCCCCGGTTTCTTGGATCAACATTGCCCCCTTAGGAGGTTCAAACACGGTTGATGGTGGAAGTGGTGCTAGAATAACGCTTCTTTTGTTAAATTCTAAGGCATATGTGTTATCCATACCATGATGTACCGAGTTTTTATCAAACTCCCATGGTCTCCCAAGTAACAAATGACTAGCATCCATAGGTAAGACGTCACAAAGGACCTCATCAACATAGTTCTTCCCAATTGAGAAGGAGACCAAACATTGTTTATCCATTTTAACCTCGGCCCCTTTGTTGAGCCACCTTAGTTTATATGGGCAAGGATGGTTTATGGTAGGCAATGAGAGTTTCTCAACCAATGTACTTGATGCTACATTAGTACAACTTCCTCCATCAATAATTAGATTGCACACCCTTTCTCCAATTGTATACCTAGACCTAAAGAGTTGTTTTCTTTGATCAATCTCCAAAGGTTGGGGTTGTGTATGCAAAACCCTCATAATGACCAAGCTAAGACCCGAATCTGGCAATATCAATTCGGTTTTCTCACTTTCTTCTTCGGCCTCACCTTCATCACACACAAGAATCTCATCCTCTCCCCAATGAACCACTTCAAAGCTACTAAGGGCTCTTTGAGTTGGACAATCTTTGGCAAAGTGACCATAACCTTGGCATTGGAAATATTTTTTAAGGCCAATAGTTTTTCTTTGTGAGGATTTGGGTGCTTTTCCTTTGTCAAAGTAGGGTGTTTTTGGTAGTGTGGTTGGGTTGTTATTAGTTTTGGTCTCAGATATGGTTGGTTTGGGTTAGTGGCTAGTCTTGGCCTTAGGTTTGGCCGTGTGGGTTTTACTCTTTCCCGCCATTTTCACCCTCGTGGCCAAGTTCAGGGCCTCACCAAATGACCACACATGTTGTAAACAGACCCTTTGAGCAATTTTATCATCTAAACCTTCAACAAATCTAGCAATTTTTTTGTTCCGGTTTCTCATTGATTTCACATTGCAAAGTGAGTTGTTCAAAATCCGTAATGTAAGACTCAAGTGATTGTTGATCTTGTTTTAGTTGAGTGAGTTTAATGAACAAATCTTGATTATACTCTTTGGGAACAAACTCGTCATTAAGCTTCTTTTTCAACTTTAACCAAGACATTATGGGTTCTTTACCATCCCTCTTCCTTTGGTTTCTCATGTTTTCATACCAAAGAGATGCATAACCTTTGAATTTTAAAGTGGCAACCTTGAAAGACTTAGCATCTGAATATGACTTAAATTCAAAGACTCTCTCAATTGACCTAAAGCAATCAAGTCATCGGGATTTAAACTAAAATTGGAAGTCCGGAATTTCTACCTTTAGATCTTTAGGATGCTCTTCATGCTCGGCTTCTACAAAGGAACCTTCTTCATCCGAGTGCAAGTCCTCCTCTTTATGGTCAATCTCTTGGTCCCTTGCTCCAACCCCTCGGCCACGCCCTCTACCAGCATGGTGAGCTGGTGGTCTTCCCCGGTTCCTTGGCGGTGTTTGAACATTGGTCATCAAGGTGGCTATGGACTCCAAGATTAAATCCAAATTTGTTGTTAATCGGTCTACTTTGGTCTCAAGACCAAGTATTCTCTCCTCGGTAGTTTCACTCATGGTTGTTTTGTTGTTTTTGATGTGGTTAAGATATATGATGAACTCACAAAGGCTTGACACTAACACAACAATAGTATTGTGTTATACTAACCAAAACTCTGATAACCAATTGAAGTAAAACCTCTTAAGACTCGAATTTTGGACAGGAAACGAGAACTAAACAGTCGAAATCAGTGTTCAATTCTCAAGAAAACCGTAGGAAATAAAAGAGAAAAGAGACACTTGAGCCCGGCTTTGCACTCGACAAATACCGCTTGAATGGCGTGACTCGAAAAAGATACGTTTTAATCCGAACACGAAGCAATAGATTAAAACTAAGAATAATCCTAACACTAAGTAAAGGACTCGTCCAACCTCAAGCTCAAAGCAAAGAGGGCTATTCAAGCACTAAGCAATGAATATGATTAGATGAAAACTCGGTTTCAATCTTGAGTTTTTTTATCATTCAAAATAAAAAATTTCCATTTCTAAAGCTTGGCTTTTATACTAGAAGACATACAATCTTGACCTTCAAAAGTTAACTATGATCTAAGGGTTCACAAATGAGCTGAAAAAACAACAAAGAAAACGGCCCTCTAGGCCTTACATGACTTACACACTCTCACATAAGAAAATGACATAAAGTAAAAGCATAAAAATACAACCTTCCCTTGGCTTGTTCTATTGACTTATTTATGACTACAGTGGACCTCTTAGAAGCTCACAAAAACCGGTACATGCTCTTGGTAGCCTTCCAAAGGTGTTTTAGAACTTGCTTGATCAAATGAGGAAAGGTTGAAAGTGACCCCTTGTTAAGCCTCAAAAACCGTGTAGATGTTCCTATCACTCGGTTTTGTTGCATTTTGTTTCATTATTAGTGGCTCTATTAGGCAAGTGTCCTTAGAAAAAAATATTCCAAATTCTCTCTAGAATTGAGTAGTAACATTGTTTGACATGAGTTCTTAGACTGATTTTTCGTTTGACCTCGTTTTGCGTGACGCGGTGAAAACCGTGGCTTCTCGGGTAATCTTGGCTTGCTTCTCTTCAACGCCCGATCCATACCTAGGGCTCTATTGCTGGACGCCCGAACCTGACTCCAGCCCGCTCGTCCTGCGTTTTTTGTGGATAACCCCCCCCCCCCCATCCCTATTTCCTTATCTTATCAACATTACAACAACATCTTATCATCCTCCTTACAATCTCCATCACAAAAACCCCATCACAATCATCAATCCAAGGTTTTTGATCAAAGTCCCTACCAACCACATCAAGCAAGGATGCTTCTAAGGAGTAAAGGCAAGAAGACCGCTAAGGCTGCACCCAAGCGCCGAAGCGTCACTTCAACCGCCTCAAGAGAGGCAAGGGGCCAAGAAAATGAGATGATATCGAATGTTGCACAACTTGAGCATTTTCCGGAAGTATATTTCGTCAAAGATGAACACCGTCAACGATTTAAGCAATTGCTAGGTAAGGCTTATACTCAATCCATCGATCTTGATGTGTTAGAGATACTTGGTATAAGGCATCAAATGGAGTTAATATTCAAAGGTTTGGGTCTTGAGATGATGTTCTATGCTTATGCGGACACTTACTTGAGCCTCACATTAGGGTTTTTTTGTATCCTCCGTGTTGTCACTAATCGACGAAAAGATGTCGGTATGGAGTTCCGTCTTTGTAATAGGGACATAGCTTGACCTTAGACCAATTTGCAAGTATCTTTGGTCTTGAGGTGCCAAGGAATGACACCAATAAGCCCTCCGACCTTATTGTCAACCACCTTTGGAGGGCTATTTCCGGGAGAGAATTTAGTTCTTTCAAACAATGCTAGACTTTTGCAATCCAACATCCGGTGATTAGAATTAGTGAACGATTCGTGGCCGGGACTAGTTTTGGAAGGTTAGAACAAGACAAATGCACCCTTCTCGACTTGAACTTTCTAGAGTCTTACTTAAATATGCAAGGGACAAGACCCTACCACTTCCACACACCCTTTGAGATAATTATAAGAATTAATGAATTTGCAAAAGGGAACTCTCCAATCAAAACCTTTCTGATGGGAGGTCTAATAACAATTTTGGCCAATGAACTTTGCCCCGGGTTCAACTATGATGGGAGATATGGTAAGCTTAAAGGGAGCACTTTGATAAATGAACATGCTATCTTTTACCACCACCGGTGGTGTCGCTACAATGATGCCGGGAGTATAGAATGGTTCACTAGGGGATGAACATCACTTGTACTCATGGGATGGAACATACCGCCTACCGAGCCCCGCTTCAGCCGGTACTCCCCAAGGCCAAGCTACCTCCTTCCCATCGAAATCATTTACCACCCACCACCGAGGGAAGAAGTGCCTCATAGACCTCGTGAGTTGCCGGAATGGGGTGATGCACCACCATCCTATGTACCCATTCCACCCTACCCCACAAAGCATGTACCATTCACTCCCCAAGATCCAAAAGCTCCATCCATGGGTGAATTGATGAAACTCATGTAAAAGGTTGATCTTGGAGTGCACGATGGAAGGGTCGACAACTACTTGGCCCAATACCCCTCCTACTATATATATAATCTCATATTGCCATAAGACAATTTCTATAAGGCATGTACCCCTCTTGAAACCAGGCATGTACCCCTCTTGAGTATTTTAGATCGATAGACTCTTCAAACAATTAAAATAGGCCCGCCATAATGCACACGAGTAATAAAATTAGGCCCGCTGGACAATTCTTTCGAGTGTAGGCCTTTTCATGTCTGGCCTAAGCCCGCTAATGATCACCTCTAATTTATACATACAATAGAGTCAGAGTTCCATAAGACACTTTATTCTAGAATACTCTAACATATGGACGTCTATATAATATTATATAACAATTATCTATATATCTATTATCTATCTATCTATCTATCTATCTATCTATCTATCTATCTATCTATCTATCTATCTATCTATCTATCTATCTATCTATCTATCTATCTATCTATCTATCTATCTATCTATCTATCTATCTATCTATCTATCTATCTATCTATCTATCTATCTATCTATCTATCTATCTATCTATCTATCTATCTATCTATCTATCTATCTATCTATCTATCTATCTATCTATCTATCTATCTATCTATCTATCTATCTATCTATCTATCTATCTATCTATCTATCTATCTATCTATCTATCTATCTATCTATCTATCTATCTATCTATCTATCTATCTATCTATCTATCTATCTATCTATCTATCTATCTATCTATCTATCTATCTATCTATCTATCTATCTATCTATCTATCTATCTATCTATCTATCTATCTATCTATCTATCTATCTATCTATCTATCTATCTATCTATCTATCTATCTATCTATCTATCTATCTATCTATCTATCTATCTATCTATCTATCTATCTATCTGTCTATCTCATCTATGTCTATCCGTCTATCCGTCTATCCGTCTATCCTGTTATCCTGTCTCTGTCTATCTATCATTTCATCTATCTATCTATCTATCTATCTATCTATCTATCTATCTATCTATCTATCTATCTATCTATCTATCTATCTATCTATCTATCTATCTATCTATCTATCTATCTATCTATCTATCTATCTATCTATCTATCTATCTATCTATCTATCTATCTATCTATCTATCTATCTATCTATCTATCTATCTATCTATCTATCTATCTATCTATCTATCTATCTATCTATCTATCTATCTATCTATCTATCTATCTATCTATCTATCTATCTATCTATCTATCTATCTATCTATCAATACTAAACTATAAACCAAACATATAACGACATACCATAACACGTGTCAGCTCAATGAGAGTATTCCCACCCAACATTACGCTTAATAAGAGCGCTTAGCCCTAAATAGAGCTCAAGCCTCTACTTATTTCTCTTATCATCATCCTGGCAATTTATTCATTCTTTTTGTTCAATACACCATGGTTCAAGAGATTACAAGTTCCCAATCAAAGAGGTAATCAGTTTCCCGTAATTTCCGAACATCTATATTTTTCAATTAATTACAGATTATTAATCGTTAGTTTGCTTATAATATTTGAATGATTTAGTAGAAGAAGTTTATCGTGTCTAATTAGGAGATTTAATTTGTCTTGTGAGGAACTGTATATTTTAGTTTCCTTCTGTTTCGGTTTGAAAAAAATAAAGTCAGCGTTGCCTGGCTTAGAGTCAATTCAACGCGCTCCTTTCGGATATTTGATGGATGAATGTCCCTCTGCCTCTACCTTTGAACTGTCTCTGCACACATAAAACATAGGGCCTCGTGGGGGTGTCCCGAGAGGGCTCTCTTCGATGCCTAAGTCAGTTAGGTAACCTCAGATATTATCCGAGACCTTTGGCGTGAGGCTCAGTCTCGATCTCTCTCTTAGTTGCTTAAGGTAGCCTTATTTATACAGAGATAAAGTAGTTTTTGTTTTATGGCTATTGATGGAATGATTCTCCTTTTCCTTACAACGAACTTAGTCCCTAAGTAAGTGACTTCCCTTGGAAGAAATCCAAGGAAGATATTTTATATTGAAGGATGTGTACCTTACTTTTTGACTTGGCTACCATTCAGACCCATTTGACCTGCCGATTCGCATGCGGGTCAGGTCGACTCGACATGCGCCATCAATTTACCCCAGACAAGAAGGCGTCGGAGCAAGGCGCTTGAGTGTATTTACCCTTTGATGATGGGTTAACATGGCCTTGATGCGCAGGAAATTTTATGGGAGTCTCATTGTTGCGAACGATGTTGCGATAGGTGGAGGCTTAGAGGAGGTCTACGTACTCCTCGCACAGTCCCTTTATAAATGCCTTTGGAATGCGAGTTCAGGGGTATCTTTTGAGATTTTCTGCCGCGTTTCGCCTGTTAAGGTTACAAAGAGTTTAGGGTGTGGAGTTCTCCTTATGTCGTTGTCGAGGAGGAGCAATGTGCCCAGGAGAAGGCAGCCAGTCGGATCATAGGAGTCTCTCACCTTTCCAGTGTATTCTCTGGTGGCGGAACCGGAGGAAAGTGAGGAAACTTCAGAGCCCGTGAATCCTGAGTGGGAGCATGTTTTGGATGCTCTTCTATATGTTCGGAGTCGGCAGGGGGATAACCGTAATCGAGTAAGGAAGGAATTCTGGGATCGTCTCTTTGGAGATCAGAGGTCAGCCGTGGTGCAGGCCGAGGCTATGCGGATAATTTCCGAGACTGCTACGGATGAGGACTTCGATGTAGCAGAGGCGAGATTCGCCGAGATCGAGTTATCATTGTCCAAGGCGGTCGGAGTGCCTATGTCGTTGGAGTCCTAGTGTAGGAGTTTTCGTCTTTTTATTTGTAACAAACTGCTTCCTGTACTTAGGGGTCGAGTAGCTTCTTCTGTAATCTTTGTACCTTCATCCCTTTTGCTCGTGAGACATGAATATAGATTTTTTCCCTTTTATGAATGCCGCATATTTATCAAAGGATTTGTCTTACTCTTTCTTGGGGAACACTCTATGGGTGCTACTTGAAGTTTACATTGTACCCTCTTGTTTTATTTTTATATCGATCGACACCGGTAATATGGTGGTCACTCGGTCTGTTGGCGATCCGTTCCGTGTCTGTCGGGAAGTTCTTCACCGTCTACTGTTGGCATGCCGAGCCAATCTCCATCTCCACGTGAGTTGTCCCCTAAGACTGTTATGGAGCTTATGGCAGAGTTTTCCAACCTTAGTTCGTCAGGTAGGATCTATTAGAGGGAGGTGCATCGGTTACAGTACATGTATCGCCGCCTAAGCGTTAGTTTGCTCCTAGGACATTCAGCAGTGACCTAGATCGGAACTTCTCTTATTCGCTGTAGCATGGCCGTGAAGCTGGTTTGGAAGAATATGTGTAATACTACGCTTTTCTTGTCCTTGCGTACTCGGTCGAGTGGGTTGTACTCGACTGAGTAAGTGTCTTGTCCGTTTTAAGCAGGCTACTGCCTTGGGTATACTCGGCTGAGTTTAGGCACACTCGGCTGAGTAGAGCATACTCGATCGAGTGCCTTTGGTACTCGACCGAGTGACCGGTCTGAAACGGATTAATTGAGCGGTTTTGATTAAAATGACTGGAGAGGTATTTAAAACATTTCGTTAGTTTCTGATTCATTTTGAGAAAACCTAATCACTCTCTAAACTCTCTTCAATAACCTTTATAAATTCCTAAACAAGGATTAAGCTATTATGGGTTCCGGATCTCTCGTTTCCTTACCAATCGTGTTAGTAAGTCTCTAGTCTTTAATTAGTTTATTGTTTCAGTTTGTACAAACCCTAATTTGGGCGAATTGGGGCCATTAGTAATGGTTGTATACTAGATCGACTAATGAAGGGTAGTTAGTAATTATTATGTGATAATTATTTGTAGGTGACGGTTTCATGGAAGATTGTTATTGCGATTACTTGTTTGTGTGCTTGAATTGCGAAAAGGTAAGGTTTCCCTACCTAGTATGATATTGTGTGATTATTGCTATGATTGTGATTACTATGGAATATGATTGCAATAGTGTGGTGGTGATATGGTGATTGGATTGTGATATTGTGATGGTGATATTGTGATTGGATTGTGAACCATATTGAGAAATGGTCTCACCCTCATTGTTCGCCTCTTGTGTCCTTCGATCATGGGGGATGTGCACATTAATGGACACGGGTTCTCTAGTTACGATGAGAGTTACGATGAGTGGGGCTTAGGTGGTACGGCTGAGGTCCCCACTAGCGGTGTGGGTTACCTGTTGTGATGGGTAACCTGGTAGGGCTACTCACCTTGGTGTGTAGTCGATTACTCACCTTGCATGGTTACTTTAGCATGATAGTTTGATATGGGAATATGTGCCGATGTGTGTTTGGTTATGTGGCATTTTCTTATGTGCTCTGCTGTGATCCATTTCATATTGCCGACAAATGGTGAGCAGTGAGTTTGAGAGGCGTGGATATTTGAGCTAGCATGAAGGTTTAGATGGGGCACCGATGATTCGTCATTTTTCATAGCTTCCGCTTAGTTTAGACAGATTTACTTTTAGATTAGTTTGTAATTGTTTTGGTTTTCGAAGACTTGTAATCAGATTAATCTTTTTATCTATTTGAATATTTCATTATAATATATTTGATATACTTTACCTCGGGCAAACAAGATGGTAATGCTTCCATTGCTAAGGTAGGTCTTTGTAAGGCTCTTTGGTAAATGGGGGTGTTACAAAGTGGTATCCGAGCGACGATTTTGGAAACTAAAACCAATGAATTTAGGAATATAGAGTGTCCAAATAAAATGAACCCGGGTAGGAGTTGTTTGGAGCTAACGCAAAGGTTTGGGAGACGTCATAAAACCATAATATAGCCCATAAAACTTCGAGCCGGTCACTACGGGGTGTGTTGAGGGGATCGTTTCATGCGTGTGTTTGTGTGTGTGTGTGTGTGTGTGTGTGTGTGTGTGTGTGTGTGTGTGTGTGTGTGTGTGTGTGTGTGTGTGTGTGTGTGTGTGTGTGTGTGTGTGTGTGTGTGTGTGTGTGTGTGTGTGTGTGTGTGTGTGTGTGTGTGTGTGTTTATATGTGCATGAATAGAGTGGTGTATGTGTATCTTGGATAGGAAGTGTTGTTATGTGGATTGGTGGTAAGTGATGTGAAAGTTGTATAATGTTGTAGTTTATCTGCATTAATATGGGTATGTGGAGTAATGTGGTCATTTTGTTGAGTAATATGATTGGCATGAGTAAGTGGTGGAACTATGTGAATAGTACCGAAATGTTATATGTTTCGTTTGAATTTCATTAAATGCTGTTATGATAAAAGCTCACTTATATACTGGTTTTATAAGTATTTAGTTGCCATTGTTTGCCTTATTGATGCCTAAGTCGTTTGGTTAAGAAAATTTGATTTGTATGAGACCGATTGTGGGAGGGTTGTTTTAAAACTGTCATAAGTATAGTTCCAGATATAATATAGATGTGATTCTAATTGTAAGTGATAGCTTGTTCTCTTACGATTCTAACGGTAGGTCACACACCCAAAATGACCAAGAAACGAGTGAGATATGACTGTTTTATGAAAAATGGACGTTGATACGTGCATATTGTATAGTCTTTTTAGCCTATTTTAGCACGTATTTCCATACATTTGTGTACTGTTTATATTGCATTTTGCCCCGAATTGGCTACTTTGGTTCGTTTTGTCCATTTTGTAGAAACGAACGCGAAAGTAGTGGAATCGTACCATTTTTCGTCTTTTTGCATGCATTTAGAGGAGACGGGACTTTCCAGAGTGAGATATTGCATTGGGAAGCGTGAAGGCACGGTTTACGAGGTAGTCGGTGACGAGTTTAGGCTGATTTGATGGAAGAAGACTCGATCGAGTAGTTTTATTACTCGATCGAGCAGTTTTTATGGCCTCAGTTGATCGATCGAGTAGTTAATTACTCGATCCAGAAGTGTTGTAAAGAGGGGTTACTCGATCGAGTAACTATTCTACTCGATCGAGTAGATTTTATGGAGTTTTGCTCGATCGAGTGGTTTTATTCCACTCGATGGAGTGGTTTCTGCTGGCGTGGGCTTTAATTAGCCCGTGAATTTATTTTAACTTATGGACTTAGTTATTTTCCTATTTAAGCACGCATTAGCTAGGTCATTAGTATCTATTTTCTTTACTTAGCTTTTATCTAATTTTCCTACTATTAAAGTTCATCTATCATTCAAGACTGCGTACTATTTTCTCCTTCACTGTAACTTTATTTTGGGATTTATTTCGCTCGGATTTGATTGTTCTTTACGCCGGATTCGCACGATTGTAATCTCTTCCTCCTTTCTTAATAATAAACTTCATTTCATTTGCTTTAATTCTTCTCCTTGCTTCATTTACTTTTTGCCCTAATTTACTTTTTATGCAATTTAATTATCGCTTTAATATGTTGAATGCTGGTTATTTATCTGCTGTTAGTTTTGATAGTATTAATAGCAATATGAGTAGCTAAACTTCTTTCATGTTGGGATTAGGGGATCTACGGTAGAAATGTGACGATATAGTAAATAGGTTAGATGAATTAATTGTGAGATTCTGTCACCATAGCAATTTAATTGTATTTTACCGACTTAGTTGAGTGCACGCTTCTGAGTCACCCTTTTAATCTGGCTAAAATTAATCCTGGATCGAAAGATTGGACTAAATAGGCCTGCTATGAATAGTAGACTACCCTGACGAGAATGAAAGTTATGGTAGTGGTTTTTTAGGGTAGAAAGTGGACCGAAAGGACCTTTCTATATCCGTCTTGTATTAATTCGTCTGAGTTATTTACAGCTGAGTCACTGACTACCGTAGTGAACCGAAATCCTGACATGTCCCTTCTCTATTTGATAGTCTAAATTTATTTCTCTGCCTTTACTGCTCTTGTCTTTACTTCTCTTCCTTTAATCCTTTAGTTTAGAAAACAATTTAAACAACCCCCCCATTTGTGACCAATTAGACGGACTTCTACAGATATCTTGCCTCCCTGAGGAGATCGACCTGACTTCTCTAGTTATATAGTTAGTTTAGTTAGTTTATTTTTGATAGGTACACGACAGACGTATCAAATTTTGGCGCCGTTGCCGGGGAGGCAATTGCCCTATCTGTCTTTGTTTCGTTTATTTTATCCGTCTCAGGGAATTTTTATTCCTTGAGGCAGTTCTTACTTATTTTCTTTCAGTGTTGTTTATGCCTGTGTCGGGCGGGTTTGAGTTAGTTTGTTTGATTGAGCCGAGAGAGATTATTTAGGCATAGACTCCGTATGCAGAGAAAATCACGAAAGGAAGACTTGAGTACTTTCGAGCCAGAGCTACATCATTCTCTTTTCGCAGAAGACATTCCTATTTTTGCCGATCAACAAGTAAAGATGCCGAAACTTTCTAGTCACTCAGTGCCTAAAGCATCCTCAATTCCAAAGGGTTTCAATTTCCAGACTGAGGATGGGAATACATTCGACATCCGTCCTTTCTACATCAATCTGGTGGAAAGAAATCTCTATAGAGGTGTGGCAGGTGAATACCCGAGAAAGCACATGGAGGTCTTTACAGACTACTGTTCTACTATCCCCGCCACAAAGGGGGTAACTCAAGACAAGATTAAGGAGGTTTTGTTCCCTTTTTCTTTGACCGACTCAGCCAGGGAGTGGCTGACTGACTTGGACCGCACAACTGCAGGGGTTACAGATTAGGAGTCTCTTGCTCTTGCCTTTTACAAGAGATATTTTCCTCCACAGCGCATCAATCAGCTGAGGGCTAAGATTACCAATTTTAAGCAGGCTCCCGATGAGACTTTATATGAGGCATGGTCTCGATTCAAGAAATTGGTGAGGTCTATTCCTCACCATGGTTTTGACCCATGGTTTATATATAACCAGTTCTAGAATGGGCTGTACGATGACCACAGAGCCATACTTGATGCGTCATCTAATGGGAGATTCCAGGAAAATACCGACGATGATAAGGGATGAGCCCTTATTGAAGAGATGGCGAATCACAGTGCTGAGTATGGAAACCCGAGGGATGGTATTAGAACAGTTCATGCAGTTGATAAGCAGGTTGTGGCTCAGCTGGAAGCCATGAATGCTAGATTTGACAAGTTGGAGTTACACTCTGCTGGGGAGCCTCAGACGGTCCATATGCTTACTAGAGGGGAGACCGTCACGTGTGAGAGGTGTGAGAGCAATGACGGTCACACTGCTGTTGGCTGTCTTACGGAGAAGGAACAAGTCCTTGCCTTTCAACAATATAGGCAAGGAGGGGGTTCCTATACAACAACCAAGGGGTAGTTCATCCCAATTTGAGGTGGACTAGTTAAAATGTGCTCAATCCTACCCCTCCTCCGCACCAGCAGCAGCCGTATATTCCTCCACATAAGAATCAACAAGGCTTTCAGAAGCCTCCTTCCTTCCCTCCTCCCAATCATGGAGCATCATTTTCTGGAGGGGTGAGTGAGATTGGTGAGCTAAAGACTATGCTGCAATCTTTCACAAAGCAGTGGCAATTGAGTGATCAACAGAAAGATGCATCCATCAAGGCACTTGAAACTCAAGTTGCCCAATTAGCCGCGAACCAATCTGCAAGGAAACCGGGTCATTTACCGTCACAAACTGACAAAAATCCACATGAGACGGTAAATTTAATCAATTTGAGAAGCGGTCGTTCATATGAGGGACCGGGAGTATTGAAATCAGACTCGAGGAAGGAAATAATAGCTGATGAACAGTGTTCTGTCAAACGAGATGAGCTGACGGCTAAGAAAGTGCTCGATCGACTAGTTTCTGGAGGTGAATCGAGTAGATTTGTTGAAGAAAGTGCTCGATCGAGTGGAATTTATACTCGATCGAGTGAACAGGAAAAGCCAACTGCTCGATCGAGTGAATTTTCTACTCGATCGAGTGATGCTGTTGAAGAAACTACTCGATCAAATGGGAATTTTGGTCGATCGAGTAGTATGGATAATGGGCAGCTTGATCGAGAGCCTGCTAGTGCTCGATTAAGTGAGAAATCGCCTGAAAGACCTCGTTCGAGAGGAAAGAAGCGTCCAAAGGATACAGAGCTTGATCCGGCTGACACATTAGAAGAGAGAAACAAGGGACTCGAGATACCCATCACGGTTCCCTTCCCGAGGCGTCTGCAGAGTACTAAAACTACTCAACAATTCGGCAAATTTGCCGAGATCCTGAGAAGCTTACAGGTCACTGTACCATTCGTCGAACTGCTGACACAGGTACCCTCTTACCTTAAATTTATGAAAGAAATTTTATCGCGTAAGAGGCATACTAGTGATAATGAGACGATAGCCTTGACTGAGGTAGCGACGGCCCTAGTTCAGAATAAGCTACCTCCCAAACAGTCAGACTCGGGTAGTTTCTCAATTCCATGTCATATTGGTACCCATTTGATTGATAACGCGTTATGCGATCTAGGCGCTAGCGTGAGTGTCTTACCGTAGTCTATGGCTAAGAGACTTGGTTTGACAAAGTTTAATTGCACTAACATGACTGTTCAGATGGCCGACCGTAGCATATCACGGCCACTAGGTGTAATAGAAGACGTACCTGTTAAGATCGGGAGGTTCTTTATTCCCGTTGACTTCGTTGTATTAGACATCCCCGAAGATGCACATACCCCTATTATTTTAGGGAGACCATTTTTGTCTACTGCCCGTGCAGTGATAGATGTCGGGGGTAAGACGTTGACTTTTCAGGTTGGGGACGAGGAGCTGATATTCCATCAATCTAAGTTCCGGAGGGCTCCCATGCAAGCTCAGCCTTGCAATGCCCTCTCTTCTATTGACCCTATTATTGACACTCCAAATAAAAATTTGGAACATTGTGCTACTATTATGACCTCTCCGCCTCAGGTTGAGAGCAAAAAGGAGGAAAGTTCGTCTGTTTTCCTTGCTGCAGGTACAGATGAAGACAATGAAGGAGCTGTCAAAGGGCATTTTACAATTAATGTCAATCAAATTAGGAATGACGGCGCTAGAGCCGGTGAGAAAGGAGCGAGGGTGAGAAAAGTTCGAGCATATGTGGATGTGAATTATTCTCCTCCGAATGATTCAAGTTCAAGCTCATGGAAGCTGAAGACGACGATCAATGTTGCTGAGGTGACGTCCTCCAGTCAGGAGCCCTCCGAGAGGCTACTGAATTGCTTTGGGAAGTGAGCGAGGAAATGCCCCGTGTACCATCTTCTATAAAAAATTTTTGAATTTCCGTTGAATTTCTTTTATTGCTTTTAATTAGGACAATTATAATTTAGACAATTTTTAGCGTAGATAGAGACTATAGACTGTTACTCTGCGTATTTGGTATTTTGGGATATTTTTGCGAGTGTTTCTATGCAGGTTCGGGGAATTTTTACGCAAATATAAAGGAAGAATGACGAATTCAAGAGCTTACACGAGAAAAAGAGCTCGATCGAGTACTTTTTGTACTCGATCGAGTGGATTCTGTTTGATCGAGTAACGCCATATCAGTCGATCGAGTAAAGCAGAAATGGGGAGTTCTCGATCGAGTAAAATTCTACTCGATCGAGTAGATGGATCCACAGAGTCCTCGATCGAGTAGTTCTAAACCACTCGATCGAGTGAAATCGCAAGGGACGCAGGGAGTTTTTCCTTAACTTCCTTGTTTTTGGTTCTATTTTTCATTCTCCCCCATTATTTCGACTAATCTCCCTTTTTGCGATTAAAACACCACCAAATCCCCAATTTTCTTGCCCTTTTTACCAAATTCGTCTCCTACATTGTGTTCATTGTTAATTAATTGACAAAAGCCCTCTATTTTTCCCTTGATTCGTGTTGCTTTACTCGATTTATTGAAGGAATTAGGGTTCCGCGGTTTTCGTTCCAAAATCGCCTTATTTGCTTATTTATTGTCGATTAATTCTTCTTTGTAGGACATCTACCATCAAGTAAGTAATTCTTACACCTCATTGCATTTTAATTTCTTTTATTTCGCATTTTTATGAGGTAAATTAGCTTAGGGCTTCGAAGTTCCTTGCTTAGTCGAGTTTTTCGACTATAACTGTTATTGCTTGCCCTTATTTGTATTACTTGATGATCAATCCCCATTCCTCATTGCTTTTACATGTTTAATTTCGAATTTTGCTAGAAATATGTGATACGGGTTCAGGACAGTCAAAATTTTCGACTGTAATCTTGGTTTTTGCTGCTGTCATTTGCTTAGTCAACTTCAATTGTTGTTTAGTTGCTGTTGATGCTTGCTACCCCGTCCCTATCGCTTTTTACATGCTTTAATTCGATATTTTGAGGAAATTTTGGGAATTACCGGGCTGTAGTCGAATTTTTCGATTATTTGGGGATTTGTCATGCTGTTACCATGCTGATTTTCATGCTGTTTAGCTGTTTTTCTTATCAAATCCCCTGCCCTTTGTATACAGGATGGATTCTAGCTCACTGCCCTCCACTAGCTCGACTTCTAGTCCGTCCCTAACTGAGACGGTGGTCCCTGCTGTTACCACCGCCTCCACTTCTGTTAGTACCGCAGCCCCTGTGTTCTTAGTTTCAGCTGTCGGTACTGTTTTTACGCCAGCTAGCACTGCTGATAGCTCTGTTTCGGCTGCCACTTCAGTTACGGCCACCTCCACTACTAGCACTGCTGCTAGTCTTTCTTCTTCAGTGGTGGCCACAATGGAGCCCCACACCACTACTCCGGCCATTTGTTTTCACACGTGGCGGACTCACTTGCGATTCTGTTTGCCTTTAGAGCGGCCTTAGTTCCTAGCACCGTCACTGGACGGGCTTCTACTTCGGATTCTAGAGGCCGGGGCCGAGGTCGTGGATGTTCCCGTTCTACACCAGCTCCTGCTACCTCTACTTCTGCCGCTCCCTCCACTTCAGCTGCTCCTTCTGGCACGGTCACTGTTCGAGGGGACACCTCCCTCGAGTCTCACCCAGACTACCCGCAGGTAATTTTTATTAACGGTGTACACCGTAAGAGGTTTTATCACCTCCTAGGCTGTGAATTTGTACCTTCCCGGTTTTTAGATAAACCGGCACTTGAGAGACTCGGCATCTACGAGTCAGTTTGTGAGCTTTTACGGGGTATGGGGATGACCGACCTCATTACTATGAGTGGCCGTACCTTTCTGGAGCTGAGTCTTGAGTTCCTCAGCTCCTTCACCTTCTCCTCCGGGGCACACGACGCTGCCCCCACTAGTTCTTATGTGTCTTTCCGGTTGTTCAACCGGACTTTTTCGATGACTTTGGAGGAGTTTGGTAGCAGACTTGGCCTTTTCTCTACGGGAGACGCTACCGCCCCTAGGAGGGTCATTCGTCAGTTTTGGCGGACCTTGGCTCAGACCACCTTTCCCGAGCGAAAGCTCGCACAGGTCCACCTTCCCCCTGCCCGTTACTTTCTTAGATTGATGGGGAGCACCATTTTTGGCCGAAAGGCGCCAAACAACATCACCAACACCGACCTCTCCATCTTGGGCGGTTACCTGAACATTGACTGTGAGGGACCTTTTACCCTCAACATTGCCTATCTGACCGCCCAGTACTTTCAGGAACAGGGGCTGAAGGAGACGGGATCTATTGCCTGCGGTGGCATAGCCACCATTCTTGCCCGTTCCCTTTACCCCGTCTGGCCTCGTGACTTACCGTACCTCCGGGGAGAGAGGTATTTGAGTCTAGATGCCATGCTTTCTCAGCATTGGCTGACCGCGGACTACCAGACATGGAAGATAGACGGTTCCTTGTCTGTGGACTTACCTTGCACCACTCTCCCTCGTCTAGACCTCTTGCCTACTGTGGCACGGGGCGCCCGACTGCCACCTCCACCTGCTTACCACCTTTCACTCCGCCCACCTCCCACTTTACCCGCCGCCAAGAAGCGGCGTAGACTTGATACTGGAGAGGAGTCCACACCTTCTGGGAGTGCCCAGCCTTCCACGGCTACTCCCATCCTGACCCCTACTCCCACTCCTACACCTGCACCCACCGACCAGACACAGGCACAGCCGGTCCTACCGGCTACTTTCGTACTACCTCCACCCTTTGTGGCATCCGCGGTCATGGACCAAGGGCGCCGTGACGGTTTGTTGCTTGAGATTGCAGAGCGACAGGTTCGTATGAAGAGGGACTTAGCTCTTACCTTACACCCTCTGTACGAGTACCACTTGAGGCGATACCGTCCGATCCCAGAGGGCTGGCCACACCCTTCCTTCTACCGGTACCCAGCTGTGGGGTACCCGGAGTCTGCAGAGGAGGAGGAGGAGGACGAGGACGAGGACCCAGAGGTGGCAGCGGAGAGAGCTCGCGCTGAGAGAGGAGGAGGAGAGAGGAGGAGGAGGATCCGGAGTTCACGTTGGTAGACGACGACGACGACGCTGATGGGTAGCTACTGGTCTACTCACTTCCCCAGTTTTCTGACTGGTTTGGGGAAGTTCGTGTTTTGTATGTATATCTTACTCTTTTATTTTTGTCTCATTTTTTTTATTACTTTTATTCTTTATTGGTTGTATATTCCCGTTCCCCTGTATATATCTGCTGGTGTATGCTGGAGGACAACGAGGGCGTTGTCCGTTTTGGTTTGGGGAGGGTATTGCATCCTTTTGAGTCTGCATTTGCATTTGTTTTGCATTCACGTTTATTTTCCAGCTTGCATTTGTATTTATTTACTTCCTTAAAATTCCAAAATTCCAAAAAAAATTAGAAAAATTTCAAAAAAATCCAAAAATATTCACGTTTATTTTTGCATATAGGTTGAGTCGGAACGGTAGATTTCCGTGATGATAATGCACTATAACTTGTCAATTTTACTTGAGCCTTGCACTTCTTTTGATAGTTATTAGCTTTGTCATACGCATAGTCTACGAGTTTTTGTTCAAATATAGCTGACTATTTAGACTTGACCTGATAAATTGGCAAACTACTCCATAAATTCTGAGGTTTAGAGCCCATAACTGGTAACATTCATGACCGGTTCATTAGTAATTGAGAGTAGTACTCCTTGCATAACATGTTCATCATTTTTGCACTTTTATGACATTCAATTTCTTGTCAAATGCACATATTCGGGTTTGTGGTTGGTGTCACATGCAGGGAGGTGCTTGCAAATTTTCCCCTTTTCTTATACTTTTCACCCATTTTGCTCCACTTTAGCCAAAACTTGCCTTTTTGACCCATTAGCTACATCCAAAATTAAGCCTGCCCAGTCAAGCTAGTTTAGTATGTCTTTTGTGGTACGATTTTCCGTCTGCAGTTTAGCCCGTATCTTTTGTATGGAGTTGGTGAAAATAAAGGAAGGAGGAAAGGAAAAGAAAAAGAATTGAAAAAGAAAAAAAAAAACGTGAAAGAAAAAAAAAAGAAAACGTGAAAGAAAAAAAAAAGAAGCTGATTCACGTGTACAGTGAACGAAAAAAAAAAGAAAGAAAAAGTTGAAAAAAAAGGTTTGATTTATTTCATGTGATACATTTAGACGGTGTTAAAAAAGGGAAGTTTGTGACCGTCTAACTCCTCCATTTTTATTCCATATTTTTGAGGAGATTGTGTTTGAGTTTATTGAGCTGTGTGCCAAATGAAGGGCACTTGTATTCTATTTTTCAGTCAGTTGAGATTCGGATGGTCTTATATGGTCCTGTTTAGGAACTAGATGTGTGCCAAATGAAGGGCACGTGCATATTGTATAGTCTTTTTAGCCTATTTTAGCACGTATTTCCATACATTTTTGTACTGTTTATATTGCATTTTGCCCCGAATTGGCTACTTTGGTTCGTTTTGTCCATTTTGTAGAAACGAACGCGAAAGTAGTTGGATCGTACCATTTTTCGTCCTTTTTGCATGCATTTAGAGGAGATTGGACTTTTCAGAGTGAGATACTGCATTGGAAAGCGTGAATGCACGGTTTACGAGGCAGTCGGTGACGAGTTTAGGCTGATTTGAAGGAAGAAGAGTCGATCGAGTAGTTTTATTACTCAATCGAGCAGTTTTTATAGCCTCAGTTGATCGATCGAGTAGTTAATTACTCGATCCAGAAGTGCTGTAAAGAGGGGTTACTCGATCGAGTAACTATTCTACTCGATCGAGTAGGTTTTATGGAGTTTTGCTCGATCGAGTGGTTTTATTCCACTCGATCGAGTGGTTTCTGCTGGCGTGGGCTTTAATTAGCCCGTGAATTTATTTTAGCTTATGGACTTAGTTATTTTCCTATTTAAGCACGCATTAGCTAGGTCATTAGTATCTATTTTCTTTACTTAGCTTTTATCTAATTTTCCTACTATCAAAGTTCATCTATCATTCAAGACTGCGTACTATTTTCTCCTTCACTGTAACTTTATTTTGGGATTTATTTCGCTCGGACTTGATTGTTCTTTACGCCGGATTCGCACGATTGTAATCTCTTCCTCCTTTCTTAATAATAAACTTCATTTCATTTGCTTTAATTCTTCTCCTTGCTTTATTTACTTTTTGCCCTAATTTACTTTTTATGCAATTTAATTATCGCTTTAATATGTTGAATGCTGGTTATTTATCTGCTGTTAGTTTTGATAGTATTAATAGCAATATGAGTAGCTAAACTTCTTTCATGTTGGGATTAGGGGATCTACGGTAGAAATGTGACGATATAGTAAATAGGTTAGATGAATTAATTGTGAGATTCTGTCACCATAGCAATTTAATTGTATTTTACCGACTTAGTTGAGTGCACGCTTCTGAGTCACCCTTTTAATCTGGCTAAAATTAATTCTGGATCGAAAGATTGGACTAAATAGGCCTGCTATGAACAGTAGACTACCCTGACGAGAATGAAAGTTATGCTAGTGGTTTTTTAGGGTAGAAAGTGGACCGAAAGGACCTTTCCATATCCGTCTTGTATTAATTCGTCTGAGTTATTTACAGCTGAGTCACTGACTACTGTAGTGAACCGAAATCCTGACATGTCCCTTCTCTATTTGATAGTCTAAATTTATTTCTCTGCCTTTAGTGCTCTTGTCTTTACTTCTCTTCCTTTAATCTTTTAGTTTAGAAAACAATTTAAACAACCCCCCCATTTGTGACCAATTAGACGGACTTCTACAGATATCTTGCCTCCCTGAGGAGATCGACCTGACTTCTCTAGTTATATAGTTAGTTTAGTTAGTTTTTTTTGATAGGTACACGACAGACGTATCAAATTTTGGCGCCGTTGCCGGGGAGGCAATTGCCCTATCTGTCTTTGTTTCGTTTATTTTATCTGTCTCAGGGAATTTTTATTCCTTGAGGCAATTCTTACTTATTTTCTTTCAGTGTTGTTTATGCCCAGGTCAGACAGGTTTGAGTTAGTTTCAGCTGATTCAGAGCCAGAGAGACTATTTAGGCATAGACTCCGTCTGCAGAGAAAATCACGAAAGGAAGACTTGAGTACTTTCGAGCCAGAGCTACATCATTCTCTTTTCGCAGAAGACATTCCTATTTTTGCCGATCAACAAGTAAAGATGCCAAAACTTTCTAGTCACTCGGTGCCTAAAGCATCCTCAATTCCAAAGGGTTTCAATCTCCAGACTGAGGATGGGAATACATTCGACATCCATCCTTCCTACATCAATCTGGTGGAAAGAAATCTCTATAGAGGTGTGGCAGGTGAATACCCGAGAAAGCACATGGAGGTCTTTACAGACTACTGTTCTACTATCCCCGCCACAAAGGAGGTAACTCAAGACAAGATTAAGGAGGTTTTGTTCCCTTTTTCTTTGACCGACTCAGCCAGGGAGTGGCTGACTGACTTGGACCGCACAGCTGCAGGGGTTACAGATTAGGAGTCTCTTGCTCTTGCCTTTTACAAGAGATATTTCCCTTCACAGCGCATCAATCAGCTGAGGGCTAAGATTACCAATTTTATAACATTCCATAGCCATTTTATCCGTCAAATGCTTTTTATTTTGCTTTCATAGTGCATTTCATATGTTTTGTAGGAAAAAAGGTAATTAGGCGGAAATTCCCATCTCCCGTGCATATTTAGAAGCTTTTTGATGATATTGGATGAACTAGTATGAAGAGAAGGCAAGAATGATGACCAAGGATGTAGGAATAAAGAGTATATAGAAGGATCATAGGCTAAAAAGCAAGGATGACGAGAAGGAAGTCAATGCAAGACTAAATTACTCGGAACCAAACTGAGAGTTGTTCCATTGGCTCTGAAAGTATGGTAGATGAAACAGCGTCGAAAACTCAAGCGGTCTAGGCTTTTGAATCACTACAATCCGAGTTCAAGTAAGGCATGATATAGCTCAACCCGCTCGGGACAAATTTAACCCGCTCGGGTTGAGGCTCAGGATGCTCGTTTTCAGCTCGGGACGAGCGTATTGCTTGACAGAAAGCTTTTCCTTGCGACGTGATCCGAGCATATTCCTTGGAGACCACCAAAACGGAGATGCTCATCTCCTTGGAGAGGAGCACTTCCTCAACTCAACATTTAGCATTGTTATTTACTAATCTACCCTTGCTTAACCCAATGATGTACCCACAATATATACTCCATTTGTAATAATCAAACCATCAAGTTTCCTTAGAATAGATCATATATCTTAGATTAGATTAGGAGTAGATTAGAATAGATTATCCTTTAATCTTTCCACAAATTACACATTAATCTTTCCTTAATTATTGTTCAAGTTTATTATTCAAGTTTATTATTGGGTAATTAGAAGATCATTTGGGTTTATTTGGAGATTGACAACCTTCCATCAATCATCAAGTACTTCTATTATTCTTTGCATTATTATTTGGATCATCTCAAGCTTGGTATAATTCTTTTACCCTTTTACGCTTTATTGTTTATTTCCTCATTCTCTTATCATGTTTACAGTTGTTGTGATGATTGACATCACTAATGATATGTTTACTATGATAATAAGTGAGTAGTCTCTTCACTAGGATCAGTGGGTAATTAGGAGAAACCAACATGGGATTAATCATGCTTAAGCTAATATGTTTTCATAACTAAATTGCTTGCTTGTTGTGATGTCAACCTATGCACATGTTATGTTTGATGAAATGCTAAGCCTATGAATCCTTGCATTTTTACCCATCTCTTATCTACTCAACAAGACTTGTAAGATATAAACCAACTCGAGTCTTGTTAGACCATGCATAGAAGTTAATAGGAGGAAAGTAAGTCGACTTGTAGGTGTTGTACAATCTAATCGACTCGGCTCCGGGACCCAACTTTTCCTATGAACCGTAAGACATAAACCAACTCGATTCCTCCATAACATTAATTCCTTGCAACTTTGTAAACATGTTTATATGATCAACACCATGAATCCCCTATGACCCCATGACATCCTAGTACTTTTAGTCATTTGTTTACATCTCCTAGTTTATTGTTTGTTTCACTTTATTACTTTCATTAGTTTAGAACACAACTACAAACCCCATCAATTGTGACACTAGCATAAATTAAGATAGATAGACTTAGAACCCAAAGCACACCGTCCCATGGATCGACCTCGACTTAACCACTAACTAGTTGTTTGGTGAGAATTATAAATGTGTTTGATGGAGAGTCTCAACGACACTCTCATCAAAATGGCGCCGTTGCCGGGGACGGTGTTATGTGATTAAGTTCTTACTTGTTTGTCTATTTTTATTTGTGCTTTAACCTTGAGGAACTTGTTCCTCAAGGTTCGTTTTTACCGTTTTCTTGTAGTTTCCTTGTTTGTTGTTGTATCTTTATTTTGACAATGATGATTCAAGACTTTACACATGGAGTATATGTTGGATCTTTTGAGTATTAATATGGGTATGGGGAGTTTGAGAAGCAAGTCAACACAAACCTACCTTACAACTCATACAATGAAAATCCTAACTACTACCCCAATTCTTCCCACCAAAATCACCACATCCAATATCCACAACAACCACCCACCCAATACCCACTTCACAATGAATTTCAATTGCCACAATACAACCACTTTCACACCCACCCACAACAAGAAAATGAGCCCATTCAAAATGTGATTCTCCAAATGATGGGAGACCAACAAAACTTCTTCAAACAAATGCTAGAAGAGAGCCAAAAAAGGGAAAATGTTCTTCAAGGCATTGTCACCCAAGGTGAGGAGTTGGAAATTCAAATTGCCAAATTAAAGACCATCCAAGAAACCACTCCCCACCAATCCTTAAACATTGACCATGAATGTGAATTTGAAGTAGTAACTTTTGATATGGAAGATGAGAAGTGGGAAGAGCCACTTCTTTTGAGCTCTTGTGAGTATGAAAGTGTTGTATTCAATGAAGAAGACATGAGGTTGAGTAAGCCAAATACTCTTAGCCTTTGTGAGTATGACGGTGTGTGCTTTGATGTGAATATTGAGGTGTTGGAGAAAGAGTTGAATGGAGCCCCCATTTATGATTCTTATGAAGATAACTATGATGATAAAATCATGTTTTGCAAGAACTCATGGGGTAAGGAAGCGGAAGTTTGTGAGGTTGCTCTACTTGAGGAGCCTATTCTTGAGAAATTTGAAATATCTTATCATGAAGAAGAACAATGTCCCTTCCCTATTGCCTATGAAGACTACTTTACACCCACTATGGAACCTATGATTGTTGAAGACGATATGGTGGATCTCCTCCAAAAGGTCAACACTACTACAAATATAGGAATAAGTAACGCCTAATAGAGAACGGCCCAGTTAGGTAACCGTTCTCTAGAAATAAAGAGAACGTTCTTCTTAGATAAGCGTTATGTAAAAAAACAATAGAGAACGCCTTTTATATAAACAGTTCTCTACATTTATTAAAAATAAAAAATAAAAAAAATAATCGAAAACCCATCTGACTTTTCCTTTATTCTTTATAATAATAATAATAATAATCCTATAATCTACGGAGTATTATACACCGTACTTCACTAAATGATACAACCTTCCATGTTTTTTAACTGAACAAGTAAACAAACCCCTTCAATCCCTCTCTCTCACTAATCTCCATCACCCTCACTAATCTCCATCACCCGTCTTTCGTCGACTGTCGAGAACCGCCATCAACCGCCATCAACCGTCTTACATCGTAGATCGCATCTCAACTGTGCACCACCACTTTCCGCCTCTTCATCTGGTCCGAAATTTCTAGGGTTTGCTCACATTACTCCAAAATTTTGAGGATTTATTATTGTCAGGTTTTGAATTTCGCATATTAATCGAGAAACTTACTTGTTTCTTTGGAAGTTGCAGGTTGGTTTTGCTAGTTTAAGGTCTTTACTTTAGTAAACCCTAGAAATTGGGGATTTTATAATAAAGAGGAAAATTGACGAAAATGGATAGAACTGAGATTTGTTTCTTGTTTCACATCTCTTGTATTCAATATATTCGTATTCCATGTGCTTTCCTCAGTATTCTGTATATATGTGCTGCAATTATTGGGCTTTTTTTGTATAGATTTTATAGGTCTCATTTGATTATGTTAGATATTACCTCAATATCAGTTTCCGTCAATAACCATCATTTCTGTCAATTGCAGCATTGTAATGAAAGGCGATGAACAAGTTCTTCAGAATGGATCTCAAACTGTTCTACATGTATCATCCCTTGGGCATGGCCTTCATACTTTTATCAATGGGAAGCTTGCAGGTAAAAATAGGAATACACCTTTCCCGTCTTCTGGCCGTATCTGACTCGAATCAAGTCTAAACCAGATAATTGCCGCTGCAGATACCAGATACTCTCCCAATGGAAATCATCACATTTCAGTGGATTTCCCTGTAACTCTAAACTCCGGAGACAACACGATAGATTTTTGAGCTTGACTGTCGGACTTGAGGTTAGTATAACATTACCATCAAAGATCTGGCCGAGCATTTCTCCGAATCCAATGCTACATTATGTCAAGTGCTTTAACTGACTTTTATCGGCGCTTTTAACTATGTAGAACTATGGAGCATTTTTCGATTTGTGGTCTTTGGCGTTCATCGGGTCCCGTGTCACTCCGGCTCGAATGGTGGTCTCACCGTTGATCTCTCCGCTCAACCCTGGACATACCAGGTCAGCTACAGAATATATGACTTAATCGAGTAATTAAAAATGTGTGAAATCGTCAATGAAATTAAAAATTTTGCTTGAATTGCAGATCGGTCTGAAAGGTGAAGACACGGAACTTTCCAGTGGAAGTTCATCACTTTGGGAGTCACCTGTCTTTCCTAAGAACCAGCCTCTAACCTGGTACAAGGTAAACCCGAAATCCGCACTTATTGCTGCTGATAGTGAATATCTCGGACAGTATCATGACAAGACCGTCTCACATAAGACATGCTTTGATAATTCATGGATACAAAAAATCAGTGCTTTAGTTAATATACCTCTAAATTTGATCCAAGAGATGTGTACGTAATATACCGCTAATTTGTTCACTAGAATTGTATCTTACGCTCACCATGACCTCGCTAACCGTAATTTTCTCGTTTAAGTATGAATATTTATGTCGTATTTTTACAGGTGATTCTTTGCATCGGAGTGTTAAGCATGAGGAATGAACTTGTGGACCAAGTGAAGAAGGTTTTCACTAAATTTGTTTGATATGTTTTTCATGCTGGCAATCACATATTCACATCTCTCAATTAGTGATAGTTGGCTTTAGGTAGATTCTTATCTTCCCATTACTTTAATTTCCTTAACAATCTTTACTAATATTTCTCAATTATCTCTAAAATTGTTGATTATCCTTAAACCGTCCCATTTAAGTTTTTGTGAAAGAAGGCCTTGGTTTTTTTTACGGCGGTTTGTTTTCTTTTCCTGTTTACTGATTGTACTCCGTATATAGGAACTGCATTCTACCAGGGGTATGGTGGCCAATGAAAGAGCAAGAGCTTTCCAACTTCAGGTATAACTTGATTTCTGGTTTCATCCAAAGTTATCAATCAACTGGACTTATTTGAAGACGATACAATCTAAGGATCTTAATTCACAATGTTACTCATAATTGTTACTCAGCGCCTAGTGATTCCCGAACTGGTTCGAACATATTCTTTCACGACGCTGGCTTTAAATCTATGTCAGACACACTATTAACAACTTATTTTGTATCAGATGTGGCGTATTCATTTTAAACTAGGTGCAGTTTTTATTATGGGTCATTCGGACACAAGCTTTTTGCGTTTTCAACAAAATGGTTAAGATGCGTACAGATTTAGGCATTTAGTTGTTGAGTGCTGCAATTATTTGATGCAAATATCTTGCAGGTTGAAGTTTTTCATCTTAAGCAGAGATTGCAGTCATTGGAGAACCGAACATCGACACCAAGAAAGCCATTCCAAGTATAGTACAGCAATGACTCAATTCCTTCAAAAATCACATCAGCTTTAGGAAGAAGCATCTTTGGGCATTCATCATTTTGAAGTTGTATAATATCGTATGTTCATAGTAGATGGATAGTATTCATTTTGTAAATACTGAAAACAAACTTGTGATACGGTGTATGCCACTTTTGGAGTAATAAAAGTGACTACTTTCTCATGTTTTGTGTCTTTGTTTTAATTTTCAGTATTTCGCCATTTATATTATATACGTAGTATTATTTTTTAAAAAAAATAAGAAGAATAGAGAATTGTTGGCTAAGCCCACCGTTCTCTATTCCTATGAAAAGAGAACGCTTATAAGGCGTTCTCTAAATATCATTTCAACAGTTCTCTATGATTGTGAATAGAAAACGCCTCTTCCAACTGTTTTATAAGCTTTAGAGAACACTGACCTAAAGAACGCCTCTAAGGCGTTATCTAAAGATTATTTCAACAGTTCTCTAAGCCTATTATTGTAGTAGTGCAAGACATCATACAAAGGGTACTTGGTGGAAAAGCTCAAGAGGAAACTTGCAAATGAAGCTACTTGTGGAAATTTGACATCCACAATATCAACTTCTAAAGAACCCGATCATCAAAGTTGTGAGAATTCTCCTTCTACTTTAGAAGGATTGAATAATCAAAAAGCTATCATCACCAAAATTGAAGAGGAAGGTGGTGAGTGGAAGTCCTCGGACGAATATGAACCATACTTCATACCTAGTATTGACGAGAATCATGGGCTTATTGGGTTGAAGCATTGGGAAAGCTCTAGTGCTAAAAACAAGATGAAAGAGACGATATATGACAAACTTCCTTGGCCAAATTTCACGTTCAAATGGAGCAACCCATACTTATGCTTATTTGGAGCTTGTTCACAAGCTTTCGATCTCCTAATAAGAGCCTTGATCTCTATGGACAAATAATTTCGACAAATTGAACTAGTTTGGTGGAGTCCTATCTCAAACCACCATTTGTAAGATATTTCTTGAACCTTTGCATTGTATATTATTGTACATTTTCGCACTTTTACTTACAATTTCTTGCATTAGAGTAGTGAGAGAGAGTTTTCTTACACATTTATTGAGCGTAATTTCATAAAAAGATAAGGAGGAACAACAAAAGGGTGCAAGGGTATAATATGGGAAAGAAAAGAATGAAAAGTGTGAAAAACGGCACGGGACGCTCGTCCCGAAGGTGAAGACCCTCGTATCATGGAGAAGACGCTCGTCCCAAAGGCAAGTCGCTCGTCCTCAGCCTCTTTATGAGTACCTTTTGATGCTGACTTGAAATCCGAGCGGATTATCAGACGAGACGCTCGTCCAGGTGAAGACGATCGTATTATGGGGAAGACGCTCGTCTTGTGTAGCAACTCGAAAATAATTTTGCACTGGAACAGAATCCGAGCGGATTCTGATGAAGCCGCTCATCCTGTCCAAGTCGCTCGACTTTTGCACGATATGCTCGTCCTCAGCCCACAACAGATGAGGCAAAATCACTGGAATATAATCCGAGCGGATTCTTCCCAGGACGCTCGGACCCCTTGTGACACCCTCATTCATTGCGGAAAAGTAAACACGTAATTCTAGAATAAAACTGCATGGATATGTTTGTAATAGGTTCATTTGGGTAAAAACCTGTAATTTTTAAAACCTGAACCTGTTATAAAGATATCCAAATTGAAAGGTGTCAAAACATAGAAGGTCTAAATAGAAGTTTCATAACAAAACCATCGCTAAAGTCCCGAATAGCAAAGTTATACAACCAAATGTAAAGAGGGAGACATATGTCCCTAAAATGTATGTGACATAAAAACTCGTATAAGAGTCTCTACAAATAAAACCAAATCTAAGTAAGTCCCAAGGTTACTTTGCTCGCTAGCTCGTCCATGAACCCCATATAAGCATCACCATACCTGTCGATCGCATTTTATACAAATACGAAAGCCACGGTCAGTGGGGAGTAACTCCGAGTTCTCCCAGCCACGAAATGTCATAATTAATATAACATGTAAACATAAGAATATGAATATGAATATGAATGACACATAGCCTTAGCATATAGATGCTAGACAATCGTGCTTATCATGTGAACAACAATATAACAACACATAGTCCTAGCATGTGAATACTAGACCGACTCATACTACACTATCATGTGAATCACATAACATCCAGGAATCCAAACTCTATCAACCATAGCCGGCTTGCATCTCACCTTCTATGATTCATAGAATCATCAAACAAGAAAGGACAATATATCTAGAGACAGGCATAAGTTCCTAGTAAAGTCAATAGTCACTCTGTAACTCGAGTCTATACCACGAGGTAAGGTAAACACCCTAGTCCTAAACCTGCGCAGACCTAGCGACATGCGGAAAACTACCGCATCCAAGACCCATGATAACAACACATGAGTACCCCTAAGGAGTCCACCAAAGGGTTGGCTAGTACTTAAGCTGACTACATACTTCTAAGAGTACGTCACGAAGTCATACCCTAACTTGGATATAAACCCACCAAGCTAAGACACAAAGGCTATTAAGCGGTGAACATACACTCGTCAAAGACTATAAGGGCCAATCTATGACGATGGTCTAAGATACCAACACCACACAAGACAAGTAGGACACCCACTTAACCATAAGAGGGGTAAAGAGTCCAAACTGGCAACATAAATACTTATACTCAAATCAAGGACTCTAGGATAACATCCTTCCTTGTGAAAGACTACAAAAATGTAAATTCAGCTGACAATCCAACAATATCCACAATCTCATTAGTAATCCAAAACTCAGCGAACCGTTAATCTCATAATTCATGAGAATAAGCTAAAATGGCAACAAGGCAAGAAGACTCAAGTATAAGGCAACCAATTCATCCAACAACCAACATATGAAAAGACAATCATACTCAAAGACAAATCCTCGACCCTAGTCCCGCGACGGGTCATCGGTCAAATCGAGGCTGACCGGTTTAAACCTAGCTTGACCAAACTAATTTGGTCAAATTGGTGACTTCGAGTCTTGGCCCATTTTGGCCCACATCACGGAATTTGCCACAATGTCATACTCTTGCCATTTTTAATTTCTATCATGTGAAAACTATTGATATAGAGAAAATATGCCAACTTATAAAATAACCAATTCAACGGAAATATTAGCTTAAACAATTTCCTACATGCCAAAATACCAACATACTTCAAAACATGAACCATAGGCCCAAAACATCAAACAATAGACCCAAGACCCGACCCAAAGTGACAGGTCAAAATCCGGGCCGGACCCACCGGGCCTGCCGGGTCTGCCGCGCCCCTTTATGGGCTGTTTTAGGCGGTTTTTCCGCCCCTTTTCCCTTTTTCCTACCAAAATCCATTTCAAGCTCAATTTAATACCGTCTCAAGCAACAATCAACAATACCCATTTCGTTTCAATACTCAAGTATATGAAATAACAACAAATTAGTAAACTTTAACAACACAAGTCATGTGAAAAACGAAACTAACACATTATCAATCACCTAAACACTTAACAAACAACAAACACAACATCTATGTGACATTAAATCGTCGAGTAACTCGGAATAGTTACCTTAAGCTAGCAAAGAAACAAGTAATAACTTGAGAAAGCTTCTAAAACCCAAAATTACCCTTCATCTTCAACTACATATGAGTCACCTAACTCATCTTCAAATTTTTCACCTATAAGAACAACAAAAACACAATTATTAAGCTTAAATTCGAAACCCTAAAAGATGAGCCTTAAAACAAAAATTGAGGGAAATGAAAATAAAGCTTACTAGGAGATGAGGAATGAAAAGAGGATTCCAAGCATATAATTTTTATGAAATTTGGTGGAGAAATGGAAAAATTATGAAGGATTTAGGGTTTGTAAGGAGGATTTTTGGTAGGTTTTTGGTGTTTGAGATAAGGAGGAGATAAATTGAGAATGGAGGAAAAGAAAATTGAAAGAGGAGACAAATGGAGGGAGATGGCCGGTCCAAATAGTATGGGGAGGTTGGTCAATTGTTTACGTTTTGGGTTTGCTTCGACGGTAATTAGAAATATTCGTCGAACGCGATTTCCGAAAATATTAAAGTTCTTAAACACGATTTTACTAAAAGATTAAGTACTCATATGCCCAATATACAAACTCGTTTACCCAACGACCGTAAGAAATGGGAAAATCCCAATATTACGACTTTTATCAGAAATCTATTTTATCAAAGTAAAAGGTTTAAATATAGTTTAAATTACTTTAAAATATTTCTAAACTATCAAAAGTGATTACATTACTTCAAACTAAAATAAAATTATATTTTTTTAAATTATTAATATTTCAAATAAATTAATATTAAATTAAAATGGATTAAAATATTACTTTTAAAATATAATAAAGGTCTTCAAATTTACGGGGTGTAACACCCCTGCTGCAAGACGCTCGTCCCGACAGCCAGGACGCTCGGATTCCTGTGCACACCTCGAATAATCCGCCCAAGCCCATCCCTCA
Source organism: Silene latifolia (assembly GCF_048544455.1). Classification (NCBI taxonomy): domain Eukaryota; kingdom Viridiplantae; phylum Streptophyta; class Magnoliopsida; order Caryophyllales; family Caryophyllaceae; genus Silene; species Silene latifolia. The sequence goes on along the minus strand of NC_133532.1, from coordinate 49,334,892 downwards.
GCCGCTCGTCCCATACCACTTTTTCTATAAAAACACCCCCACCATCCCTCATTTCCTTACCTTATCTAAACCTAATCCTCACATCTTCATCTCCAAACACTCCCATCACAAAAATCAACCAAACCCTAACTCTCCCTAATCAAAAATGATGAACCTCAAGGGAAAAGCCAAGAAGCTCGTTGAATCCGCCACCAAGAAACGAAAGGGCTCATCTTCTTCATCCGGTCAAGAAAGGATGCCGCCAAGAAGCTTCCGCCCCGTGATAATAGGAGGGGTGGAGCAACTTGAGTACTTTCCGGAGGTACTCTTCACATCCGATGAGCACCGCAACAAGTTCGTCAAATTGCTAGGTAAGCATTACGAACCGAGTCAATTCATTGATACTAAGGTGTTAGAAGTCCTAGGTATAACGTATCATACCGAAATGTTCTTTGATGGTTTGGGGATTGGAAAATTATTCCATGCCCATGAAGAAACATACCTTAGCCTTACCTTGGAATTTTTGAGTAGCCTTCGCATCGTTTCAAACACGCAAAGATCCTTTGGTATGGAGTTCCGGTTGTGCAACCTTAACCATAGTCTAACACTTGACCAATTTGCACATATTTTTGGTCTTGTTGTACCAACAAGTAACACCAATAAACCCATCGACTTTGATGTGGACCAAATTTGGAGGGCTATTTCCGGGAGGGATTTCATTCACCAAAAACAATGTTATACCTTCGCTATCCAACATCCGGTGATTCGGATCACCAAACGCTTCATTGCCCGCAACATTAATGGGAGATTTGAGCAAGATAGGTGCACTCTCCTCAATTTGACCTTTCTAGAGTCCTATCTAAATATTCGTGGGACAAGGCAATATAATTTCAATACCCCCCTTGAGATGCAGACAATATTCTTCGACTTTTCTCAAGGGAACTCCCAACTTAAGACCTTCGTGATGGGAGGTCTAATTACTATTTTGGCTAACAATCATTGTCCCGGGTTTAACATCCATGGGACTTATGAGCCACTTGAGGGTAGTACTTTGATTGATGAGGACGCCGTCTTTAATCACCACCGGTGGTGTGCCTACACTCAAGACGGGAGTGTAGAATGGTTCACAAAAGGGTGTTCCTCTATTGTTCATTCGGGATGGAATGTACCCAGTACCGACCCGAGGTTAAGCCGGTATTCGCCTAGGCCAAGCTACCTCCTCAACATTGAGATCTACCCCAATCCCCCTCAAAGAGAAGAAGCACCCCGCCAACCTCCACAACCTCGCGGGATATCGGCAAGGGCTAATGCCCCACCTTCCTATGTGCCCATCCCACCGTACCCCACTCCTCATATGCCATTCACACCGCAAGTCCCCGATGCTCCAAATATGAATGATTTGATGGATCTTATGAAGAGGGTTGATCTTGGAGTACATGATGGGAGGGTCGACAACTACTTGGCCCTTTATCCTCAATACTACCAAATGGCACAACAAGGGTATGTCGACCCTAATGGCCCTCATCCATCTTGGGCTCAACCACACCTTTTTTTCCCTAATTAAGGGAACCAAGCCGGGAACTTTGGCGGTCAAGGTGGAGGATACTTTGGTCAAGAATGAGGGTATGACCAAGGAGGAAGTTCTAGCGGGTATGGTTACCGCCGTGATGATGATGACGAGTGAGAGATGCCTACCTCATCATCTCCAATTGTATGATACTCTTCTCTCCCTTTCTCCTATGTATAGTGCATTGCAATTAGTTTAAACTTCACTTGCATTTGTATTATATTTCATATTGCATTTACATTAGTTAGTTCATATAGTATAATTTCATTGTAATATATCTCACATGATTCATGTAGATAGTTGCATATAGACTAGAATTCATGCATAGTCACTAATGACCAATCCTATTCTTTTCTACACTAGAAATAGTGCTTAAATCGGTTTGGGGAGGTTTGATCATAGGTGACCATAGTTTACTAGAAATCATGCATCATTTAGTGTAATGTAGATTGTATTTATTTATTATATATGTCATATAGAATTACATTTAGTTAGAGCATGCATTCATTCATATCACATCATTGCATTTGTACTTCAATTTCCATAAAATCAAAAATCCAAAAACATGCGTTTCCCTTTTTCTTCCTACTCCTACATGTACATTGAGGACAATGTCAAAAATAAAGTGGGGGATGGGAATTTATATTCCAAAAACGATAAAAATTAAAAATTTCGAAAAATACAAAAACATGTCTTTCTGTTTCATAAACATAAAAACTAAAAAAAATTGAAAAATTTAAAAACCCAAAAACATGTTCATTTCCTTTGTAGTGTAGTCTTGTATATATTGTTTGTATATATTGTGTTTGTTCATCTTTTTTCACATTGATTGACTACGCCACATCCGAGACATGAGGATATTGAAGACCGCATGGTATGATCTTTCCAATCTCCTTTTTCCTCTTTATGTTAATGACTATGTGGCTTTATTTTGATTGATGCGGTATGAAACAATGTGATTATAGGATTGTATTTAGATTATTTGGCATACTAGTTGGTAGAAGCATATGCATTAGGTTGTATAAATGTTAGTTGCATCATGGCATGTAGTCGCATTTAGGAAAATTTTTGTGAAAGCATCTATTTGGGAAACTTGACAAGTGTATATAGGCCCTTGTAGATACTTTTTCTTCTTAAGACTTTGCTTGTTAAAATACTTGTAAAACACCCTAGGATGTGTCATACTAGTATCCTTTGACCCATAGATTAAGGCCTAGTCAAGTGTACCTTGTGGTGTGATAACTCCTTGGCCACCGTTTATTCCAAGGTGACCCTTGAAACCATGAAACCATCATCCATGTTTACCACATTTTTTTCAACAAAGGGAATGGGTACAAAAATTGTTCAAATTTGAGTTCAAGAAATGAAAAGAAAAGAAAAAGTTTGCAATTGCATCAAAAGAAAAGAGGAGTAACAAAAATGAAAACTCCTATACTTCAAATATAAGGCACCCTCGTTACTAATTGGGGTGACTTTGAAAATGTTCAAAAAGAAAATGCAAAAAGTTGAAAATTGTCAAGTGTTGAAAATGCCAAACATCAAAAGAAATGGCAAAAGAAAATGTTCTCAAATGTCAAATGCCACAAATTGGGGGGAAAATAACAACAAAAGCAAACTCCCATATGAAACTCAAATTCTATTGATCCCTTTTCCATCGTATCCACTTTTGGGCATGGTAGAGAGGGGACGACCCTTCTTCTTGTCTAGGCAAGAAGAGGAATTCCGCGATCCTCCAGTGTTTCTAACACCAAAGGGAGTTTACTCTTGATAAAAGCATTTAACGATTGAGGACAAAGGTACCCTAGCTTGACACAACTTGGAGGTGATTTATTGATATCTTTCTAGGCTTAGTAGTTTGAAGAAACCGTATCTATGATGGAATGTGTACCCTTGAATTGTTTCCCCTTTAGATAATTTCCGCCACTTAGATAAGGAAAGTGGCTATTCTTTTGTAGATGCATCCATTACTTGATTTTGTGTGCTTTAATGATTGAATGTGTCGCCATTTTGGCAAGACCCACCTTGCCTTGAAAGAAGGCATCCTACCTCATGGTTGCCTTGTTGTGAGTTGAAGGGGCGGAGTGAGATCCGCTAATTGTCTCATATCGGTTATATTAGTAGGATAGTTTAAATAAAGGTCTAGTTCTAGTCACCTCTTTACTCGGGACGAGTAAGGTTCGGTTTGGGGATATTTGATGTGACTATTATTGGCGCATATTTAGTCCCCTAATTGAGCCTATTTTGCATACTATTATAACATTCCATAACCATTTTATTCGTCAAATGCTTTCTATTTTGCTTTCCTAGTGCATTTCATATGTCTTGTAGGAAAGAAGGTAATGAGGCGTAAATTCCCGTCTCCCGTGCATATTTAGAAGCTTTTTGACGATATTGGATGAACTAGTATGAAGAGGAGGCAAGAATGATGACCAAGGATGTAGGAATAAAGAGTATATAGAAGGATCATAGGCTAAAAAATCAAGGATGACGAGAAGGAAGTCAACCCGCTCGGGACAAATTCAACCCGTTCGGGTTGAGGCTCAGGATGCTCGTTTTCAGCTCGGGACGAGCGTATTGCTTGACAGAAAGCTTTTCCTTGCTACGTGATCCGAGCATATTCCTTGGAGACCACCAAAACGGAGATGCTCATCTCCTTGGAGAGGAGCACTTCCTCAACTCAACATTTAGCATTGTTATTTACTAATCTACCCTTGCTTAACCTAATTGATACCCGTCATTGTGAGTACCAAAAATAAGATTTATAATTTCCTATTAAGACTAACCTAGGCTAGTGGTAACAGGGTCGAACCACAACGAGGCAGATGTAAATTCTAGTTGATTTATATTCAGTCTAAGGTAACAATTGTGGGGGTTGAGTTGAGATGGTCTATAGCTAAGAACAAATAAAGATAATAAACTAAAAAGATGGTTTAACAGATAAAGAAGGGGGTACTAGGATGATCGGTTCATTAAAGCTTCGGCGGCAGCATATTAAACGAGTCTGAAACGAAAACAAGTGAGGCGGGAAACAAGAGGTCCTCTCGGTCCACTCTTAACAAATAGCATCTTTCGATCTCGCTATAGGTCCCTAATATCACTAATACTGACTCTCGTCCTGAAAAGTGACTAACGGTCTAAACTATACCTATCTTTCGATCTTAGCACAGTTTAGTCGATTTAATTGGTGATCTAACAACCTTCCCTATCTTTCGATCTAATGGGTTAGTCACAAATAAGGTATCTAACTGGTCGCATGCATTCGATTCGTTAAATACAACATTAAAATCAATTAAAACGAAATAAAGCTCACGAGGTTTTGTCGATCGACCGGGTAGGGTGGTCGATCGACCAACACGCGGGTTCAGTCCATGTGTAATCTATTGCCGCCTATGCCATAAATCGCCTACATCCTAGTACAAACTATTTAGCTACTCATGCTGAAAGTGATACTAACAATAACACTAGGGCATAAAAGAGTTGAATTCATAATTAAAGCGATAGGGCAAACAGTTAACATGCAACCATAAAGATGGTTTGGGAAGCTACTAGCAATTCTAATCTAATAACGAGATAGATGAATTGAAATAGGGCAGAAGAATACCGAGAATAGCAGAAGAATGATTAAGAACAAGAGCGAAAATTCCAATGCTTACAATATTCCAAACCCTAATTCTTCCTAAAACCGTATGTAAAACTTAATGTAAAACTGATAATAAAACTTAGTTAAAAACTAGATCCAAAACTGAATGTTTCTAGGTTACGTTATATAGCAACTAACGTAACTTTATTTCCTAAACCTAGCATAACTTTGGGCTTCAAGATTCACGGTCCTTTAATTCTCGTCTGGAACAGCAGCCTGGTCGATCGACTGATAATGGTGGTCGATCGACTGGTCCTCAATATACAGTAGCTTCTGGAACCCGAACATTGGTCGATCGACTTATGGGAGTGGTCGATCGACTGAACAAGCTGCTACATGACTTCTTAAAACTCGTGGACTTGTCTTTTGGGCCTTGAATTGCGCACCAAGCTCGTTCCTCGGGTGAATACTTCACGTCAAAATGAAATGCAGGATACTCGGGGACGTATTTAGCTTGATTTCCGTTGGATTCTTCACATTTCTGCAATAATGTACAAAAATACGGAAGTAGACGGAAATAGGGAGAAATGTAGCATAAACTACAAGAATGAGCTCTGAAATGCGTGTAAAATGGGATGTAAAACATCATATAAAAGACACGCATCAAACTTCCCCAAACCAAACCCTTGCTTGTCCCCAAGCAAGAACTAGACTTGATCTAATGACCTAATGGAACGAGTTCAATCTCAGAGCGAAATGCAACCTGTTAAGCCTAAACCAATTTAATGCACAACCAACAATCAACTAGCAAATGAATCATGCAAACGAGTTATGAAGCCGTCAACAACCGCTGAACCGTCAACTGTAGAGACTTATCAAATTGGGCTCTCACGGGTCACTCAAATCACTCAATAAGTACAGGTGAATATATGTAAGATAGAAAGAATTAATTTTGTAGTGACTCTCACCTAACTACGACTTAGGAAAACATGCCAGCAATAAAATATGAAAATGATCTCTATGACCGTACATATGCATTCCAACCAAACAGATGACCAATGACACATGCCGAGGTATATATGGGATATGTGAGGTATGGGTAAGAAGAGGCAAAGCATTTTATGGTAAAGTGGAGGTACAGATGATCAAGCTAGTACCAAATCGGAACCAAATGGCAACATCCAACTTCTTGCTCATAATCAAGCGAAACGGTGCTATAGCAAGCACAAAACTCACAATCTCCAAAATACTAAATCAATAAACTCCCCATAAGATACTAATGCAACATGGGAGCAAAAATCGCCATAAGATAAAGGCTTGAATTATGCGAATTGATTTTCTTTCTCGGATCTTCAGTCGATTGACTATAATTGTCAGTCGATCGACGGCTTTGGACAGTACAGAACCTCTTTTTTCTTTCTTTTTCGAATCATTTTTTTTTCTTTTTTTTTCTTTTTCTTTCTTTTCTCATTTTCCAATCATCATCTCAACAGAGCATATGCCACCAAAAACGAGTAACAATCCCAAAAACTAAACTACTAGCTTGACAAAGGACATGCTATATGTAGGATGTAGTAAATGGGACAAAAAGGGATATTTTCGGCAGTGTGGAGTTTATGGGTAAAACGAGAAAAGGGAAACCTCTACCACATGTGTCAACAAACCGCAAACCGAATGCATACAGGTATTAAGCAGATCAAGTTCATATTTATGCAAATTAAGGAAACATGTCTCATAAGGAGTACTACTCACATTCCTAGATGAACTGGTCACAGATAACACCAGTTATAGGCTCTAAATCTCAGAAATATGATGTAGCTTGCCAAAAATCTAAGTCAAGTCTCAAGTTCAGCAAGAATGTAACGAAAACTCGTAGACTATGCATATATGATTCTACTAATAACATGTTAATCAAGCAAGGCTCAGGCAAAACAGGTGCAAATGCAAAATCATCATGGAAATACTACCGTTCCGACCCGACCTATATGCTAAAATAAACGTGCATTTTTTTGGAAATTTTTGAAATTTTGCAATTTTTTTGAATTTTTGCAATTTTTTTTGAATTTTTGCAATTTTTTTTTGAATTTTTGTATAAACGGATGAAATGGAATAAAACAATGCAAAACAGAATTAAACGTGAATGCAAGCAAATGATATGCGACGCAAAACCCTTCCCCAAACCAAATCGCACAATGTCCCCATTGTGCAAAATCATGTAATGAAGAAAGAGAAATGGGAATTTGCGAGAAAAGAAATAAAATATAACGACATGAAGTAAAGAAATCAGGAACTCACAAGACTTTAAGCGCAGCAAAGGAAACCTCCCCAAACCAGCGTGAGCTAGGAGGTTTCAGTAGCCAGCAGTGCTACTAATAAGTACCTGAAAGGACAAACAAAACCACGCATAAAACCGAGAAAACAATTTTTGAAACGGTAAGATTGTGCACAAATGAGAAAATCAGAAGAAATAAATAAATTGGACGGAAAATAAAGTGGAGTAAAAAACTCCCTTAAGTCCGCATATCGACCAAACACAGCAGGGGAGAGGTCGTGAATAAGTACAAGAAGAAAAGCCGGTCGATCGACCACTTAACCTGATCGATCGACCAGGCAAACATGAAAAGTGTCGCTCGGAACTGCAGGATCGTCGATCGACCACTTAACCCAGTCGATCGACTGAAAACACTGCTGCAACCTCATATTTCTTCGTAATTGCTCAATGATTTGAGCTAATCAAGCTCTAAATACCTGCAAGTGCACAATAAAACGCGCCCAAAACTGCGCAAAACCCAGAATAAAATCTAAAGTACTTAAAAATCCTAAACAAGCGAAATAAAATGAGAAGTTTTCGCGCACACAAAAGCAATAAAAATTGTCTTAACAAAGCAAATAAAATGAAGTTTATAACGAACTCGATCAACTAATAGTTGATCAAGAAGGACCACGGTATGGCCCACTTCGTCGGCTTCTGGCTACTAGAGGTAGCCTCAATGGTGCTTATCTGAGCGGCTGCACCCTTCTTAGCTTCCACATCCGTATGACTCAACGGATTAACATTCTCATTATCTCCCCAGTCAAGGATCTCTTCGGGCTCATTAAAATCCAGATCAAACTTTCTGGCTTTAACTGGCTCGTCATCAACTATCTCATCAATTCCATAGCTCAAGCAACCAAGGCCTCCTCTTTGAATGATCGGCTTCTTTACAGCTGGCACAACTTGTAGCACTTCCTTCCCCAAACCAGCTCCTGCATTATCTAAAACAACAGATTCTTCCTCCTTTTTGCTCCTAATCTGGGGCGGAGGGGTTAGCACAGAGTAGTAATAGAGACGGGTAAGTCGGAAGCACAAAGTACGATTTCTTTTCGAAACCGTATTACAAGTAACAGCCACATGGGGTCCTTCTTTTTAGCAGGTTGGGCAAAAATGATAGAATGTTTCCCAACTTTGAAGGTCAAAGTTCCAGAGCCTATGTCAATAACTGCACCAGCAGTGTGCAGAAACGGCCTACCTAGGATGATTGGTATATGGGCATCCTCAGGCATGTCAAGGACAACAAAGTCAACAGGGAAGAAAAACTTCCCTATTTGGACGGGTATGTCCTCTAGGACTCCTATAGGCTCGATCGCAGATCGGTCAGCCATCCGAACTGTCATGTCTGTGATAGCAAACCGGGTCAACTTAAGCTTCCTAGCTAGACTCAAGGGCATGACGCTTATACTAGCTCCTAAATCACACAATGCCTTCTCAATTGAGAAGGTACCTATGTTGCAAGGAACAGAAAAACTGCCCGGGTCCTCTAACTTAAGGGGCGCAGTGTGAGACAGATAAGAGCAAGACTCCTTAGTAAGTGCGACAGTGTGCACCGTTTCAAGTGACCGCTTTTTGGACAAAAGTTGTTTCATAAATTTAGTATAAGCGGGCACTTGGTTAACTAACTCGTGAAAAGGAACCGTACATTGGACTACGGATAACTTTTTCAAATTTTTGAAAGATACTGTTCCTTGGTCGGCACTAGCCTCTCCGGGTAAGGGGCTGTAAGAAGTACCTTAGCCCTCTCCTCTAAATTACGCGTGCCGGCATCCTTGGACTTTGGCTGGAAGTCCGTCACCTTCTCTTTGTTGAAGCTCGACCCTTCCTCAGATCGTCTCAAATGAGAACCATTAACCGACATTGGATCGAACTTCGGAGCCAGGACTGACCCATCAGCATTCGGGTCTTGTCCTAAAGTTTTCGGGACTGTGGTACCCCGAAACAAGTGGTCTCGCAGATTATTTGGCATTAAAGGACGAAATTCCTCAAGATCGCTAGCCGATCTCGGTCGATCGACCACCGTCCTCGATCGATCGACCGAGATGTACAAATCCGAAGCTCAGAACCCGTGCTTGATCGATCGATCGGGTATATCGATCGATCGACTGATATACCTGGTAGACGGCTGTTTCTTTGATTTATTCGTTGAAGCTTTCTTTTGACTTGTTTCCGGCTCATCTTTTTCAACAGCGTCCTCGACCATGGCAGGACCCTCAAGGGTGGACCCGCTCCTCAAAGTGATGGCATTTAAGGTCTCCTTTTGGTCAGTTTGGGTCGGCAAGTGTCCGGGAGCTCGAGTGTTGCTTTTGCTAGCCAATTGAGCAATTTGGCTCTCTAGTAGCTTCATCCCGGCCTCTCTTGCTTGGGACTCCTTTAGCAACAAGTTCTTAAGCTCGGAAAATTCAGAATTCTGCGATTGTTGCTGCTGCGGCACATAGAGAGGTTTCGATATTGTTCTTTGCTTTTGATGAGGGGGCACATAGGGTTCTTCTTTGGCGGAGCTTGAGTTGGGTTCAGGACATTTTGGCTCCTCCAACTCAGGTTTGGATGGGTATTCGGCTCATAGTAGGTGTTGGTCTGCCTATAGTGTTGAAAGGCAGCACAAGACTCAAAGGGACTAGGGCAGTTTTTCGAGACATGTCCCTCAGCTCCACACCTTTCATAGACGAAAGGACCGTCTGACACAACATTTACTTGGTACATCCCTCCTTTATAAGCTCCTCCTAGTTCATACTTATCAAATCTCGCAGTGAGAGCCTCAAGCGCAGCGACAGAGGAAGATTCAGCAGCTCTCCTCTGGTTCCCTCTGGAATTCCCATACTCGGCCTTGTAGGTAGCTAGATCGTCAATGATCTTCCACCCCTTGGTTGCTCCCAAGTTCTCAGCAAATCGACCATTGGCTGCAGCATCCAAAATGGCCCTCTGATCGTCGTACAACCCATTATAGAAATGATTAAACAAGCTGGTGCGGTATGGTTCGCACCAACTTCTTAAAAAGGACCCATGCTTCGTGGAAGTTCTCATCCGGCCCTTGTTTAAAGCCCGTGATTTGAGCTCTAATAGCAATCGTTCTTGAAGCAGAAAAGTACTTCTTGTAGAATGCCAATGCCAATGAATTCCAATCGGTGATCCCTTGAACGGTTCGCTCCAAATCTCTATACCACTCCCTTGCAGCATCACGAAGGGAGAAGATGAACATGGTCTCCTTGATCTGGTCTTGGGTCACGCCGGCTGGTGGGGGTATGGAACAACAGTAGTCAATAAAGGTCTCCATATGCTTAGCTGCATCTTCATTGGCAGCTACCCCGAACTGGTTCTTCTCAACCATGCTAATGTATGAAGGCTTTGGTTCGAACTTCCTGGCATCTCCTGGTAATTCGAACCCCTTATATAAGTTTTCAGCTGTCGGCTCAGAATGACTAGCTATACTTGCTTCCTCGGCCATGACTGGAAGTAACTGTCTCGGCTGAAGAAGTGGAAACGGGTGAAGACTGTGGGTCTTCTTCGAACAGATCGTTCTCGTAATAGCTTGACAGAGTACTCAGCTCTTCCTCTGTCGGTAGTACTCTTTGTGTTCGTCTCAACTCGCGCAAAGATTTCTCTATCTCAGGGTCAAATGGCACTAGTTCACCACCCTGTGACCTGCGCATAAGAGGAAACTACAAAAAGAATATAAGAAACGTTTAAGGAACAGAAGTCCCTTAAACTAAGAAAGACTAAAATTAAAACAACTAAAATTAGGACTATTGCTTCCCCGGCAACGGCGCCAAAATTTGATACCCGTCGTTGTGAGTACCAAAAATAAGATTTATAATTTCCTATTAAGACTAACCTAGGCTAGTGGTAACAGGGGTCGAACCACAACGAGGCAGATGTAAATTCTAGTTGATTTATATTCAGTCTAAGGTAACAATTGTGGGGGTTGAGTTGAGATGGTCTATAGCTAAGAACAAATAAAGATAATAAACTAAAAAGATGGTTTAACAGATAAAGAAGGGGGTACTAGGATGATCGGTTCATTAAAGCTTCGGCGGCAGCATATTAAACGGGTCTGAAACGAACACAAGTGAGGCGGGAAACAAGAGGTCCTCTCGGTCCACTCTTAACAAATAGCATCTTTCGATCTCGCTATAGGTCCCTAATATCACTAATACTGACTCTCGTCCTGAAAAGTGACTAACGGTCTAAACTATACCTATCTTTCGATCTTAGCACAGTTTAGTCGATTTAATTGGTGATCTAACAACCTTCCCTATCTTTCGATCTAATGGGTCAGTCACAAATAAGGTATCTAACCGGTCGCATGCATTCGATTCGTTAAATACAACATTAAAATCAATTAAAACGAAATAAAGCTCACGAGGTCAGTCGATCGACCGGGTAGGGTGGTCGATCGACCAACACGCGGGTTCAGTCCATGTGTAATCTATTGCCGCCTATGCCATAAATCGCCTACATCCTAGTACAAACTATTTAGCTACTCATGCTGAAAGTGATACTAACAATAACACTAGGGCATAAAAGAGTTGAATTCATAATTAAAGCGATAGGGCAAACAGTTAACATGCAACAATAAAGATGGTTTGGGAAGCTACAAGCAATTCTAATCTAATAACGAGATAGATGAATTGAAATAGGGCAGAAGAATACCGAGAATAGCAGAAGAATGATTAAGAACAAGAGCGAAAATTCCAATGCTTACAATATTCCAAACCCTAATTCTTCCTAAAACCGTATGTAAAACTTAATGTAAAACTGATAATAAAACTTAGGTAAAAACTAGATCCAAAACTGAATGTTTCTAGGTTACGTTATATAGCAACTAACGTAACTTTATTTCCTAAATCTAGCATAACTTTGGGCGTCAAGATTCACGGTCCTTTAATTCTCGTCTGAAACAGCAGCCTGGTCGATCGCCTGATCATGGTGGTCGATCGACTGGTCCTCACTGTACAGTAGCTTCTGGAACCCGAACATTGGTCGATCGACTTATGGGAGTGGTCGATCGACTGAACAAGCTGCTACATGACTTCTTAAAACTCGTGGACTTGTCTTTTGGGCCTTGAATTGCGCACCAAGCTCGTTCCTCGGGTGAATACTTCACGTCAAAATGAAATGCAGGATACTCGGGGACGGATTTAGCTTGATTTCCGTTGGATTCTTCACATTTCTGCAATAATGTACAAAAATACGGAAGTAGACGGAAATAGGGAGAAATGTAGTATAAACTACAAGAATGAGCTCTGAAATGCGTGTAAAATGGGATGTAAAACATCATATAAAAGACACGCATCACCAATGATGTACCACTATATATACTCCATTTGTAATAATCAAACCACCAAGTTTCCTTAGAATAGATCATATATCTTAGATTAGATTAGGAGTAGACTAGAATAGATTATCCTTTAATCTTTCCACAAATTACACATTAATCTTTCCTTAATTATTGTTCATGTTTATTATTGGGTAATTAGAAGATCATTTGGGTTTATTGGGAGATTGACAACCTTCCATCAATCATCAAATACTTCTATTATTCTTTGCATTATTATTTGGATCATCTCAAGTTTGGTATAATTCTTTTACCCTTTTACTCTTTATTGTTTATTTCCTCATTCTCTTATCATGTTTACAGTTGTTGTGATGATTGACACCACTAATGATATGTTTACCATGATAATAAGTGAGTAGTCTCTTCACTAGGATTAGTGGGTAATTAGGGGAAACCAACATGGGATTAATCATGCTTAATCTAATATGTTTTCATAATTAAATTGCTTGCTTGTTGTGATGTCAACCTATGCACATGTTATGTTTGATGAAATGCTAAGCCTATGAATCCTTGCATTTTTACCCATCTCTTATCTACTCAACAAGACTTGTAAGATATAAACCAACTCGAGTCTTGTTAGACCATGCATAGAAGTTGAATAGGAGGAAAGTAAGTCGACTTGTAGGTGTTGTACAATCTAATCGATTCGGCTCTGGGATCCAACTCTTCCTATGAAACGTAAGACATAAACCAACTCAATTCCTCCACAACATTAATTGCTTGCAACTTTGTAAACATTTTGTATGATCAACACCATAAATCCCCTATGACCTCATGACATCCTAGTACTTTTAGTCATTTGTTTACATCTTCTAGTTTATTGTTTATTTCACTTTATTACTTTCATTAGTTTAGAACACAACTACAAACCCCATCAATTGTGACACTAGCATAAATTGAGATAGATAGACTTAGAACCCAAAGCACACCGTCCCATGGATCGACCTCGACTTAACCACTAACTAGTTGTTTGTTGAAAATTATAAATGTGTTTGATTGAGAGCCTCAATGACACTCTCATCAGTAGGGTATTCGACCGAGTACACTATGTACTCGACCGAGTACCCTATAGTCGACCAAGTACAGCTTGTACTCGACCGAGTATCCCATACTCGACCGAGTGCACCTTTTCACTCAGACAAGCAGCCTGAATACCTGTTGTACGAGGTTCTGATCTCCCCATACTCGGTCGAGTAGAGTGGGCACTCGACCTAGTACCCCTGTTATTTCCAGATGCTTACCTTTTGACCCCTTCGCATGTCATGTTGGTTTCAGAGGTGTTCTTTTGCTTCTTAATGCATTGTTTTACATATGTATTGGTCGTTGTGCATGAGTTAGCCGGATCTTATAATGTGGAGGGTGCCACCTTATAATTGGTATGGTCTTGTGACAAAGGCATATCCTTATATGTGATGGTGATGGGTAGTGTGAAGAGGAAGTGAAGTTGATGAGTTTATTGAGTCAAGGAGAAAGTTGTAAATTTGACATAAGCTTGGGTAATGTTGTAATGTTTATTTGTGGTCAAGTTGATTATGATTTTTGCAAGTTGACCTTGGATTGCGACAAAATGCTAATAAAATTCTGCTTTGACCAATTGGATTGTGACAATTCTCGTAATTTGATTGCTTGCATTTTGGACTTAATTCCAATTCTCCGACTTGCGACAAACCCCATCAATTGTGACACTAGCATAAATTTGATTGCTTGCATTTTGTGTTGTGTAATTAGTACTGACCCCGTTGTTTGTTTTAAAAATTGTGGTGATCCATTCGGGGATGGTGAGCAGTTATTGAGCAGGTTTGATATGACGCATATGGGATAGCTGGGTTGAGTCATCACGTGGCAGTTAGAAGAGTCTTCCGCTGTGTCAGACGATATTTCATAGTTTTGATAGTTTTACCAGTAGACCCTTTTGAGTACTTTGTATTTAGGTTTGCCAGTTTTGGAGTTGACATGTAATCTTATTTAAACCGTATTTACTTTTATGTATGTTTCTTTATTGTCATTTGATTATCATTGCCTCGGGTAATCGAGAGGGTGACGTTCTCATACCTTAAGTGGTCCTGGTAAGGCACTTGGAGTTTGGGGGTGTTACAGTAGAGGTTACCGTGGATTTGTGATATAGTGAATTAACAATGGTATTGACATGAGAATGGAAGGGATTAAATGAGTATGACGTCATACATGTGTAAATGGTTACGTGCATTTGATAAAATTCGTGGTAGTAACATGAAGCAGTGAACGTAGCAGCGTGATGAACTGGCTTACACTGAAATTGCCATGGGTGCATTATAGCGGGCCTATTTTAATTGTTTGAAGAGTCTATCGATCCGAACTACCACTACGCCAAATCTGGCAATCAATAAGGAGATTATCACAACGGTTTTAATGCATTTAATAACGATACTTAGATTACCGTTTTCCAAATATTGGCGGAAACCTAGACCGCGCTAATAGGAATAACAGTTTCCCTCGAAAACCATTGTTATTATAATTGGACAGCGGCTGCTTAACAAACCGATTTAAAAAACTTTTAACGGTTTCCAAAAACTCATTATAGAATCACTCTTATCAACGGTTGTTAGAAAACCGTTACCAGATTAAGATATCGACATTTCGAAAACCGTTACTAAATTAACACCAGAAACGGTTTTTGTTACCCGTTGTTATGTTATAGCTACGGATTTTTGTTAACCGTTATTATTTTCTATTATGAGATAACGGTTTTTAAATTCAACCGTTGTTAGTATTTGATTAGATTTTTAAATTTGATTACTGCATTCAAAACTGAAATTTAATAAATATTCAATTTGACTAATAATATTCAATTTGACCAAAATAATTCTATAAATATGTCTTCATAATGTTTTAGGTCAAATTATAAATTATCAAACATTTACTCTTTAAGTTCTTTCTAAATTTCTCTCTAAAAAAAATATGGCTGGTGTATCGGAGCTACAATCACATTCTTGTTACGCACAGCCTTTTACTTGCATTCTCCATAATCTCCCGGTTCATTATGGTGTGAATAAAAAGGGTTTAAACCCTAATCTTCGGTGGTTGACGCAAATGCTTCATAACTCCAGTTTCACCGCGGTTAAAAAAAGTGTACCCTGTGTCTACAAACAAGCAAGATTTTGTAGGCTTCGCTTTTATCATGTTTGACGAAGCCAACTGCCATGATAGTTTTCATCAGGCAAGGAAATTAGGGGCTAGATTTGCGGGGGAATATACGGGGAAAGAGGACTTCTATTCGGATGATAAACAACAAGGCCCTTATCTATAGGTTGCGACCCATCTTGATCATCATCTGCTGAAACATTGGAGGAAGCATCACATTCCTGCCACCGTGCCTATGTCATGGGAGAGAGAGGCCATTCCACCTGCGCTTCCCGGTGATAATGAAGGGCCGATCTACGGTTTGCTCTATACCGAAATTCATAATGAGTATCCTAATACTTCATCAGATTCTAATAATTAAGTCTTTAATTATTATCTGGCATTGTAAGTTGTATTTGGATTATGGTGGTGGTTTGAATTAAAGTTTAATTATTTATGTTTTTTGTTACGTTTTTTGTTACCCCATCCTCTGAAATTCAGAGATAATATCACCAGAAAAATATCAAAATTTTATTATAATGACTTAAGCTTTTAGTAGTACATTAAAATATCAAGATAAAGAAAAACATTCGCGTAAAACAAGCGTTGACAAACGTGAAAAAGCAAATGTGTAGTGTGGAGTTGAATGGAGGGAGTATGTTTTTTGTTATCCCATCCTCTAGAATTAAGAGACAATATCACCATATATGACTCTTTCACCTTTAGGCCAATCCACACAGTTGTTTTCCCATTGCAACGGTACTGTCCACTGCTCGGCAATGCGACCTTGGCGGTGCAGAATCGGAAATAGTAGGAGACGGTCAGATTCATTCGCAGCCCATAAATATGGGCCTACCTGCTGTTCATCCTGATCAAACCAGCGTCTCGAAGAGTCATTGTTATAGAATGCCCGCTCAAGTTTGCGAGCCTGACGAAAGCATTCCTGCTCCTCACCCCCGCCAAACTCGATGAGGGCGCACCGCCCGAAGCCATGATGCGCATCATTGTCCGGGTAGATAGTTTGAACCAAATTCAATCCGGCTAACCGAATCAGTCCTATTAACCAGTCATGGCTATACGAGAGTATAACCTTTCCATGCCCGCCCTCTATATACGGGAGATTGTGAATGATGCACGTAAAGGGTTTAGCGTACATAAATCTACTTAGAGGTCCTACAAGAGGTTCATATGATGCTTCATCATCATCATCAGCGGATGAATAACATGAACCACTATAAGTTGATGAACTTGACGACATAATCGATGTGGAAAATTAATGGAGGACTTAACAAGTTAAGAATTGGAAAGTGCAAACGATACAAGTTAAGATTGTGAAAAATTATATTTCTACTTATAATGAGTTTGGGTTGTATTGGAAACGGTACAAGTTAAATAAGAATTGGTAAACTCTACCGTGTTAAACATATTAACTTACAGCAGTTATCAAAAAACCGTTGTCCAATGATTAAAAACACAACGGTTATCAAACAACTGTTGTCCAATTAGTAGCAATAAAAAGATTATCAAAAAACCGATGTCCAATGAATAAAAAACACAACAGTATTGATTTGATTAATGCATGCCTTGTAATTTTTACTTTTTCTTATTCAATGTTGCAGTATTGCGTGTTTGACCATATGTATAAGACAAAATGATAACGGTTCTTTGTTAAGCCGTTATCATATTACATATACCAACAACGGTTGGACAAAACCCGTTTTAAAACAAATTGTTTAATTATCTGTGATTTTCTAGTGTTTTTGATTTGACTAATGAATGCCCTGTAATTTTTACTTTTTCTAACTCAAAGTTGTAGTATTGATTGTTTGACCGTATGTATAACAAAATGATAACGGTTCTTTGTTAAGCCGTTATCATATTTCATAGATCAACAACGGTTATTGTAAACCCGTTGTCATATTACACCAATAAACAACAGTTTTTCTTATAACCGTTGTAAATACAGATCCACTATGAAAGCTGAAAAGTTTGTGGTTTTACCAATGCATGCCCTATTATTATTGTTTGTTTTACCATTATTCACCTCGTGCATGCATGAACAATTATTACAATTTTGAATGAAACGTATAGATGAAATTAATCCAAATAATTATAGCTTTTTATTATACTATAAATAGCATCACATTTCCAGTAACAATAAGAATCACTTTATTATTACTAACCTTTCTACTTCACTTTTTAAATAATCTACATATACATAAATATCATAATTAAAAGAATGTCGTCGTCTTCATCATCCGTAGTCGCACCTCCTCAGCAATCGGTAACCCACTATATCAACCCGATTACGTGCATAATTCACAATCTCCCAGTCATACGCGATGCTACTGGCCTGGGAATCCATCTTCTAAGTCTCTTAACCCATTGAGGGACATCCTCATTGAGAATGGGTTTTCAAATGTTAGGGCAATCTACCCGGCTTGGTCTGGTCTTGGGTTTCTTGGATATGTTCTGATCGTGTTTCGAGGGGATGGTCTTGACGATTTTCGCCAAGCAAAACAACTCGCTGCAAGGTATGCATCACGTGACCATCAAAGGGGCAAAAGTGACTATTAGAGCGACGACCCTAAGGATCGTTATGTTCACGCTGGGCTTCAGTTATGGTTGCCACCGCTGAGGACACTCATCTAATGAGAAGGCTCATTCCGTACAATTTTATTAATGTACCGAAATCATGGGAAGACAAAGAAGTGCCTCATTTTGATCCCCGTCTTGATGCCGATGTAGTACGTTTCATTTATAATCATGTTTATCCTCAGTACCCACCTCGAAATCAAACTCTTGTTAGGGTGTTTGATTAATATACTAATTAGTTAGTTGTTTGTTTTTGTTGTTTTTTATTTTTTATTGTGTTTCCTTTTTTCCCCTTATTGTACTGTTTTTTTTACGCCATTGTATAATATGCTCGTTTTATTATATTGTTCTACTCTTT
Organism: Silene latifolia; assembly: GCF_048544455.1. Taxonomy (NCBI): domain Eukaryota; kingdom Viridiplantae; phylum Streptophyta; class Magnoliopsida; order Caryophyllales; family Caryophyllaceae; genus Silene; species Silene latifolia. The sequence goes on along the minus strand of NC_133532.1, from coordinate 49,316,068 downwards.
ATTACATGCAAATGCTTATTAACATAGAGTTTAAATAATTTGCGAACAGACAAATGAATGAAACAATAACATATAATATAATGACTACGGTGGTGCATAGAAACCGTGTTAGATCACAAACACCTCTAAAAATAAATGGAAATTGGAAGATATTAATAAGATAATTATAACGGTTCTTATAAGAACCGTGTTAAATTATGCAATTGCTGAATAACATTATTTTAAATAACCTTCTTTCTTCCTTTATTTCTTCATTTCTCTCTCTCTCTCTCTCTCTTTCTCTCTCTCTCTCTCTCTCTCTCTCTCTCTCTCTCTCTCTCTCTCTCTTATTACTCAAATTATATCAAGTGGTAGCTCTTCTTCTTCCTTTATTTCAACAGGGACATGTGATTGCTCAGTTTCGGCAGCATTGCGGACTTCTTGGACTTTGCAAAATCCGGGAAGAAAGTTTCTTACTTGCAAAATCTATAATCTCAAGACTAAAATGCGTGGATGCAATTAATTCAAGTGGGTTGATGAACCAATGACTGAGTGGCAGAGGAAGGTTATAAACTGGTTAGTGAATGAGAAAAAGAGCATGGATATCGAGATTACTCAAGTGAGAAGTGTACTATATCAATTTGAAGAATCGAAGCGGGGAAATGACAGTGAAATATCGAAGGCAAAAGAAGAATGCAAGAAGTTAACCATGGATATCGTAGAACTCAAAAATAATGAGGCGTTACTTAAGTTAATTGTCAAATTTCTTCTTCTAATTGTTATTTTGTACTCTTTATGTGTAAACTTGTAATCCTTTAAATTAATGGAAATAAGCAAGATTTTCTAAGAAACATGTTGTAATTAGCTGGCATATACCAAATGATGCTTTATTTCATGGGGGCAAAATCAAACACAATGAAATATAAAATAAAACGATTTAGGCCGTTGTTATGTATATAAAAATGATGCTTTATTTCTTGGCAGAAAAATCAAACAACATGAAAATATTACAGATACCGGTTATTTCAAACCCGTTGTAGATATTACTAATCAATTAAGGTTTCATACAAAACCGTTGTCTGTTTAGGAACAAAATACAACAGTTTTTCTTCTACCGTGTTTATTACTTTCCGATAAACAAGGTCCTACAAGTGTCATTATTCACACATATATACTGCGAGCTTCCCCTCCCCCACATAATATCCTCAAACATTGAGCTTCCCCTCAACCACCAGACTACCCCATCGCCATCGCAGTCATCGTCATCGTCACCATTGCTGCCGCCAGATCAATCGGAATTCTCCTCTTTAATGAAGTAATAAACCATCCTCTCTAGAGATTTGTTTATTATTATAAGTATGCATTGTTATTATTTGTTTATTAATTTCTGCTTTAGATATGGTCCAAAATCAAAAAAGAAACGATGGAAATGCGTTAGGCAATGACTCAGGTGATGAGAAAAATTTGCAACACACTGCGGGTCCAATGCGCCACAGGGTTTCCCTGGAAGCAATAAATTCAAAGATACCTAATCCTTTACAATGGGATAAAGATACGGGGCTTCCATATGGTGAGTATGCCGGGTATTTTACGAGTTGGATTGGTTGTTGTGTAAGACAGTATGTGCCTCTCGGTACGCCGCGTATCAGTGAACTGAGTAAAATACGGAATACCATGCTAATAAACAGAATAAAGTTATGTATATACAATAATAAATGTTTTTGATGAAATTAAGTTACTACTTGATATGTGTATTAGCCGAAACACTTGTACCAACTATGCTCATCATATATGTAGTTAGCTTACGTTGTCCCCGAAAAGTATGATAAGTACCTAAAAACAAAGACAGGGGAAGCCCTCGGTTCTTGGAAGTTAAAGATTGCTGAGAAGCACTTGTTCAACACGGAAACCGGGGAGATGAACTAGAACCCACCAAAAAAGAATTATCCGTATGTCAGTCAAAATCATTGGGATAGCTATATCGCTTATGGGCAGTCTGACAAGTTTAAGATAACTTAATAATAATAACTAAAGAAGTATACTTAGTTTAGTGTTTGGTCATGCTTACGTTTCTTGATACAATTTATTTGATGAAGGCTATGAGTGAGAGGAACAAGGCGAACATTTCAAAGAAAAAGACCGTCTTGTAGGGCTCCTGAGATGGTTATATATTGATTAAGAAGAAACTTGTAAGTACATAATTCTTATAGTATTAGACTATTAGGTGTTTTAGTCGGATATTATATATGTTCATAGTAATCATACATATTTTGAGAGGATATCAATGTGATGAATGAATTGTAGGCAAAGCTTGGAAAATTCAGTCGTCACGACGCTTGGGAGGAAGGTCACATTCCTAAGAATGGAAAGACAGAAACTGAATATGATAAGGACATCAAAGAGAATATTGTAAGTTTGAATAAATATGTCACTCTTACCACTGGTAATCGGAGTTATGTAATTGTGTGTTACTTAATGGTTTTATGTGTATGTAGAGGATCTGTGAGAAGGGGGTACAGGAAGGAAAATGGAAGCCTGAAGGACGTGATGACATTCTTGCTAGGGAAATCGGCAAAGTAGAGCATCCAGGTCGTGTGAGAGGGGTATCGACACATGTTGGTATCACTAAGTATTTTGGGAAAACTACTCGAAGTGGTGATGATTCCAAGAAAGTAATCTATAAATACTGTATTTGAACCAACGTAATTTATAACTATGCTGACATTAATTTCTACTACACAGCTACATAAAATACCCAGGTTGATGATAAGAATGTTGGAAACTGAGGAAAAGCCATCAGAAAAAGAGTTGGATATGGTTCAAGAAGTCATAAAGGAAGCATAGGAGGAGGAGGAAGAAAAAGAGGTAATAATATTTATGTATTATATATATATATATATATATATATGTATATATATATATATATGTATATAGAGTCAAGATCCGGTGAGAACGAACACTCGGTGAGAACGGTGAGAACGAACTAACTATTGAACTTAATAACAAACTCGCGCGTATGTTTTACTGCCCCCAAATCAAAACCCAACCTTACATTTTCTCTCCCCTCATCTAATCCCTTTATACCATTCCTCTCACTCTTTCTAATTCACCACCATTGATATCAGCTTCATCTCCCTCTCCCTGATTCACGACCACCAGTCCACCACCACCATTAATCTCAACTTTCGACAACCTAACACTCATCAGAGGCCGCGTCAGCTCGCCCATTTCTTTTCTCCATGTCCAATGTCAATGTTTTCCATCGGATAAATTGGGGTTGTTTAGGCGGCTACTGTCGTCGATCTCGTCAGGTGAACCAATTGATGTCGTCGGCGATTTCTGGTAAGTCCGGTGATGCGGTGTCGGAGTTGGTCACCGGTATTCGACGAAGGTTTCCTGGATTTTCAGATGTCACGCCGCTGTCACGTGTGTTCGCCGGCGGTGGAAGGTTTCCTGGATCACACTCCATCCTCTTCAACATCAACTTTGTTTTATCCTCCTAACCATCGTCACTTTGAGCTACAAAATTCGCTGCAAAATCAATTTACGCTACACGAAATTAGTGTACCTGGTTTCTTTATTGATGTATCTCAAGCTAATTTTAATGTACCTAATAACTAATTTTGTGTATCTATATTGGATACATTAAAATAGTGGCTGGATACATAAAATATTATAGTAGATACATTGAAATAGTTGGGAAACAACTCGCCGACGATGTTATCGGACAGTCTGGAGCGAGAAATTGCCGGCATCTCCAACTTCTCAAATCCACAATAAGCACGCACACCCCATTTTTTAATTACACATTCCAGATCTCTCACACCTCAAAAACCAACTCATCCGCAATCTTCATCTTGTTCTGCCACACTGAATCACGACGGACGATTCTCTCGTTTCCAATCAGTTACACCGGCAATTTAGGATGCATAATAGGAGCGATGTGGGATGGGAATAAGGGTGACAACGGTGGTCATTGTAAATGGCGCCGCAAATTTGGTCGCAAATCAGGGATTCGGAAAATGGTGGTTGATGTCGATCTGATGTTGTGGCTTGTTGTCGACGACGGGTAGGGGTGGTGGCCTGGTTGTCGTCGTTTGAGTTGTTGCTGTTAGTGGTTGTGCAGGTGCGCGAATTCTGATTACGTCGCCGACATCATGGAGTTCCTTAACGTGCAACAGACTCGCCGACGTATGTTGGTGGTGGTTGTATCGTTGGCGTCGTCTGTTGGTGGTGGTGGCTGGTCGTGGTGGTCGCTGTTTGTTGGTGGTGGTGGATTGAGATAGGTAGTACTTCGTATTAGATTTGGTATTCTGTATGTTATTAGGAGATTTAGTTAGGTGTGAGGTAATAAGGTCGTTCTCACCGTTCTCACTGAGTGTTCGTTCTCACCCGATCCTAAATCTATGTATATATATATATATATATATATATATGTATATGTATATATATATATATATGTATATGTATATATGTATATATATATATATGTATATATATATGTATATATATATGTATATATATATATATATATATACATGTATATATATATATACACACACAATGTGTATATGATTTGGAAAATCAGTACGTGTTATATGGACAAGTGTTAATGTACAGAAGTAAGCCGAGGAGGACATGGCAAGGGAGAAGGAAATGGCAAAGGAGACTCGGGTGGCAGCCGAGGATCGATATCAGGCAGTTGAAGAGGAAGAGGAAGCCAGGAAGGCCGTGACACAGGAAGCGATTGAGGTAGTTGATGATCAGACGTTCTTCTCTACACCGAAAAAAGGTAATAGCTGTTAGTTTATAATTATTCATCTCAGTACACGTTTTTTACTTATGAAATTTATTAAAGGTAGTGAATGTATGTGTACTAATTGATTAAAGCTGTCGTGAAGGGCGATTGAAAGGTGGCTTGTCGTCTCTTCTATTTACAAGGGAAACAGAAAGTTGTTGTTTCCAGGGGATACGTGTTCGCTTACGACCGGCTTCAACAAGTTAAGGCTCATGGTATACCCCTTCGTCACAATTGCAGTAAAGTGGAAGTGTCCCAATTATATAAAGACGAGTATGGGGAAGTAAAAGTACCATTTTCTAATGAGGAGATCCCTTATTTGAAAGAAGCCCTGAGCTCTTATGTGCAATGGCCTAACAACCTCAACAATGTTGTCATCCCTGAGTTACCTATATGCAGACGTTAATTATTACTTGTTCTTTAAATATATTAGAGTACGAATATTAACACATCGTAAGTACTTTAATCTTTACATTTGCAGAAGTTAAGCAAAGCCATGGCAGCAGCTAAAGCAATTACTACTACGTCAACGGAAGTTGTTACAGTCAAGCCTGCTTATGATTCTTATTATGAATCGTGTGAATATAATAAAAAAAAATAAAAAATGCTTCGCTGATGGCTTTGCACAACCTGGCTGTAAATAAGTCACCTAGAGGAGATGTAGTCATGATTAACATTGAAGAGGAAATTATGGGCGCATCTGATATAGCCGTACTGGACCCGAAGCAACTGATGGAATTTGTCGACCTTGACAATTTAGATGTTGTTCACATTTTGATTTGGATGAAGTAAGTTTTATTAGTAGTACTAGTAGTAGTAGTAGTAGTTTTATTATTATTATTATTATTATTATTATTATTATTATTATTATTATTATTATTATTATTATTATTATTATTATTATTATTATTATTATTATTATTATTATTATTATTATTATTATTATTATTATTATTATTATTATTATTATTATTATTATTATTGTTATTATTATTATTATTATTATTATTATTATTATTATTATTATTATTATTATTATTATTATTATTATTATTATTATTATTACTATTATTATTACTATTATTATTACTATTATTATTACTATTATTATTATTACTATTATTATTACTATTATTATTATTACTATTATTATTATTATTATTATTATTATTATTATTATTATTATTATTATTATTATTATTATTATTATTATTATTATTATTATTATTATTATTATTATTATTATTATTATTATTATTATTATTATTATTAGTAGTAGTAGTAGTAGTAGTAGTAGTAGTAGTAGTATTGTTTACTTGCAGTTAGATAAATAAGCAATGTTGATAATAATGCGACATTTATATTAACAGTATGTCTACTGGAGATTATTGGACCCCCTCATCAACGTTTACGGTTAATCTGGAAATGGGTTTTGGCGATGCATTTATCTGTCAAACATCAGAGGAGGAGAATTACATGTTAACTCATTTCAGGACAAGTGAGGAGTGTGATGAACTTGATGAGCAACATTCATAAATTCATGTCTATGCGTCACGATAACTTAGTCAGGTGGAGTATATTTTTTAGTTAAAGACGCTCTACTTTCTTACGTCATCTAACTTTATTTTTCGTAATTTACAAATAGAGTTTTCGATTACAATTTGTGTGGGAGGCTTTGTAAGGTTGCTACGGAGTATAATGACTTACATCTCGGTACCTTTCTGCCTGACTTGAAGAGTACAATGGTTAAGGTAAGTTAATTTACTACTGTATAAATGTTTATATTTGGGGGAGCAATTTTTTCGTAACAATTTCAACATTCTTTTTGTTGTTGCAGACGTTCCTATCTCAGATAATTTCTGTTGTATAGCAGTACCACTTGCAAGACCTCATCCACTTAGATATACGGCCTCAAAATATCTTGGTGTATGGAGAGAAGTAGATAAAGATTGTTAATTATAAGTTGGCTTTTGTTTGTGGTACTATAAAAGGAAACAAGATATGATTATTTGTTAACCGAAAGTTGATATTTTGAGACCGTATTTCTAAGTGATTAACAAATAATCATACCTTTAGAGTCCAACAACTTTAGACCTTTTAGGGTCTCGCTCAGGCATGTGTTCAACGTAGGTGGCATGGGTCCGGGTTCGAATCCTACTAGACCCGACCCGTTGTCATCCTTACTGATGACAAAAGGCACTCGTAAGAAAAAAAAAATTTGTTAATCAATACATATATTGCCATAATATATCGTTAAAGTATATTTACCACAATTTACAAAACGTTTGTCACGAGTTATTAGTATTTTGTCACGAATATTGTTATTTTTATTAGTGTTTTACCACGATTATTGTTATTATTATCACTGTATTCGATTTTTTTAGCTATGTAATTAATTCAACTTATAATAACTTTTCAAAATAGAAATTTCTATATTTTTATTTGTGAACTATAATTCAAGGTAGATTGATGGTTAGCATTGTTTTGAAAGATTATGGTGAGAATAATAAACGCTGAATAAATAATGATAATTTTGTCCGTAAAATCTATTCTAATAATAGAACTTGAGGAAATTCTCACATAGAAACTTCCAAAAAAAATCCTAAAACTCTAACAAATGTTAAAACCCTGATAAAATAAACTTATTTGTCAAATTTAAAACAAAAATAAGAAGGGTTTAAACAAAACCCTTGAATAAAAGCATAAAACGAAATAGGGGGAATGTGAATAAAAATCAACAATATCAAATAAACACATACTAAAACAAACATGATATCACTCAATACAGATGACTTATGAGATGTCTTTTTAAAGTAACAAATATAAAAGACCCAAAAAAAAAACTAACCTTGGTTCTCTCTTTAACCTTTAAGAAGAAAACTTTGGCTCGACTCTTCCTCTCCAAATCTGATCCAATCTTAAATCGTTCAATCTCAGGAAAAGACTTTTCCCAGGTAGAGTTTTAAGCAGCCTCTCTGTAAAATTAGATGGTTTTTCGTCCTGAATACCATAATAATCAATTATGAAGCAGAATCAAACGCAATCATATAGTAGAGAGAACTTCTCCCTAGATGCATAGAAACCACCAAAAATGTTAATGCTACAACTTCTGCATTATTCTTGGCATAGAAATTCCCAGACTTTTCAAGCATGAGCATTGCCTTTCACGACAGAATGACGCCTCCTCTTTAGCAAGTGAGATTTTTGTAGAGATTTGTTGTTTTTTTGTTGATTACTTGATTTTAGAAATAAAATTTTGTGTCTTGAGCGAGTTTTTGCGTTTGTGTTTGTGTTATTACGAAATAATATTCCCATTAACTTACATAATAATGTATTTCTTGGTTTTCTTGAATTATGTATCCAAATTTAATTATATATGTAATACCCCATAATTTATAAGAGTATATACTTTGTTTAATGAGTAATTTATATTCCGAGTCTTGCGATATCGTCTAATGAGTAAGAAGTGACATCTTTTAGCATTGTCTAGTGAGTTTATCATGGTTGTCTATAGACTAAGGGAGTGTGTCTATAGACGTGGCCACGTGGGTATGTGTCGATCCACAGAGGGTGCTTGCGTAGACAAAGTGCGTGAGTTTTGGGGGAACTTGTGCTTGGTCGATCGACATAGTGTAGTGTGTCGATCGACTAAGTCAGCGGTAGTAGTCGTTTTACTTTTACGTAAACCCTATCACACCTACACCTATATATACCCAACCCTCAACATTAGTATAGCCTTTTGTCAGTTCATAATAACACACGCGCGCGCGCACACACACACACACGCACACCGCCCAAAAAACCGAGTGGAAGGAGAACAAAAGGGAGCGCGGGTTTCGAGCATTAGATTGACAATTCATACCTCTGTATTCATAAGTATTCTAATCATTGCTTAATCAATCATTATCGTGGGATGAATCGTAACTAGTAATTAAGACCGAACCCCAATCGTGATAGTATTCATTCGTTCGATCCGTCATTTTATTGTGCTATCATTGAATATATTTTATGGTTATTACATAATTAGGGCACGGATTCGTAGAGGAGCGGTTCTATATATTTGCTTATTTTTTTGATTACGGAGTTGCTATTAAGGTAGGGATACCCTACTCATCCTTGCTATTGTATAAGTGTAATGTCGTAATTGTAATGTTTGCGTATTGATGAAACAATGGACGAAATACTGATAGTCTAACGAGGTGTCTATAAAACTGTGTATGGTTGTCGACCGACTGGGTTAGTGATGTCGATCGGCAAGGTGAGCAGGGGTCGTTCGACAAGCAGTATAATGTCGATCGACACATTGTTGGCGTGGGATGTTGTGATTAATGTCTGAGTTTAATTATTATACGTTGCTTATAATTATATCGTATGTATTTAAATGTGTTATTACTATATTGTATTGATGCGTGGTGACAGGGAGATGCGCCATTGTGTATTGCGTAATGAGACACGGTGACAAGGAGTTATACCCATGTGTATGGCAGTGATGTGATTGAGTTGGTACGGTGACAAGGAGTGTACCATTTGGTATGACCACGGTGCCAGGGAGTTGTGTCATACTTGCCGACATGGGTGACAGTTGGCTCGTATAAGACGAGAGACTTGTCACTCAATTGTTGTGTTTATTATTCATTAGTTGCTGCAGTAATTATTCTGTTGTCAGTTTTTATTATCGTTATTATTATTATTATTTGTATGTTCTTGTTATACCAGTGGTTGACTTATTTGTGTCTTTCGTCAATTGTCACCTATTTTCGGGTGGCCTGTGTTGATCCATTTGATAATTTTCGATCGTATGGGGAGAAGGTTAACTTAGGAGGTTTTAATAAGAGCTGATATGGATGTTATGTTAGGATATGAGATGAGATGACATAGTCTGTCGCGAGTCTAGTTTCACCTTTTGGTTTCATGTTATGTCAAACATTAATACCTCTGTTTTTAGGTTTCAGACATCATCTATAGACAAGCATGTAATCGATTTATTAACTCTTGTGTTAAGCTACATTGAGACATTTTCAATTAAGGTTGTAATAAATATTTTAAGTACTTTATCATTGTTTAATTTGAAATATATTGCCTCGGATTTCCGAGATGGTACAGTTCGATTAAATCGGGAATGTCATGCTAAAGGCTCCTGCTTAAATGTGGGTATTTAGATTCCATCCTTTATGTATGAGGGTTGGATTGTCCCACCTATGCTTTGCAGATGATTTGATTCTCTTCTGTAAGGGTGATAGGGCTTCCATTAAGTTGCTGGTGAATGTTTTTAACTTCATTTCTAAAGCCTCTGGTCTTCAACTGAATAAGGGCAAATCTAATTTTTTTTCAATGGAGGGGATGAGGGGATAGTTAAAGAAGTAGAGTGAGTCACTGGCATGTGCAGGGGGACTGTTCCTTTTAAGTATCTTAGGGTGGCTGGTTCTCCCAATAGACTTTTTGTGGGGGACTGTAACTGCCTAGTTGTTAAAGTGATAGATAGAATAAGAGGAATGGGCACCAGACATCTTTCTTATGCTGGAAGAGTTGTGTTAATTAAGGACGTCCTGAGTACTTTTCATAATACTAGGCCCGTATTTTCATTTTGCCAAAGACTGTCATTAAGTGGATTGAAGCTGTTTGCAGCGACTTCTTATGGCATGGTAAGGAGCCTGGGGGCAGCCCAACACTCGTTGCTTGGGAAAAAGTTTGTAGGTAAAAAAAACATGGGGATTTAGGAATCAAAAATCTCCAATTGTGGAATTGTGCAGCAGTAGGCAAGTATGTGTGGTGGATTGACAACAAAGAAGATCACTTGTGGGTGAAATGGGTGCATGCCATTTATATAAAAGGACAGGTTTGGAAAGACTACACTCCATCTGCCAACACCAGCTGGGCTTGGAGAAAGATTTGCCAAACCAAGAACATTATGAAAGACTGTCTATGGAATCAGAACAATTTTTATTCAATCATGATGGAGTATGGGTGGTTACTGCCTGCAACTGCTACTGTGTCATGGTACCCGTGGTCACTGAACAATTGGATTTTGCCTAAACATGGTTTCATTTGTGGGGTTGATCCTCAGAACCATCTTCTTACTCAGGACAGATTGATAAAAATGCACATTGCTTAATCAAACAGCTGCTATCTTTGTGGCCTGGTACCTGAAGACCATAATCATCTTTTCTTCTTATGTGCTTACAGCAGCAAGTGCAGCAGCATGATATCTGAATGGTGTTATGTTCATTTTCCAGACCAGATTTGCTTTATATGGTGGACAAAATTGAGATGCAGGAGCTTATGCCAAAAGAAGATACTTGGAATGATCATGGCGTCACTGATTTACCATCTATGGCTGACCAGAAACAAGAGTTGGAATGAGCATATTGATTAGAGGCCTGAGTTCTTAGTTCTTAATGTTAAACAAGATGTGAAGGCTCATTTGTTGAACTGTAAAATCAAATGTAAAAGTGATAGAGTCATTGAATGGTTGCGAGTCATTAGGAGTACTTAAGGTGGGTCATATTGTGACACACCTTAAAAGAGTATGGTTGTAAGGAGTTTATGATCTTAATGAAAGGCTTAAATTTTCCCAAAAAAAAATTAAATCTGGGTGTTACAAAGTTGTATCAGAGCGAATGATCCTAAAGGCCTAAAAAAATGAACGTAGAACAAGTCTAAATAAAAGGAACACTAGGTAGAAACTATTAGGAGCCCCCTTATCTTGGTTAGGGTGACGTCCTTAATATAAGTTATATCTCTATTAGCTTTGAACCGGAAACCGCGGTGAGATTTAAAAGAGTGGGTATATAGCGTGGATGCTATTTGTGCTATGATGTGTGAAGTATGTAATCTATGAGCATGAAAGTATAAGTTGTCATTACGTTTGATGAAGAAAGAGTTATATTATTGTGCAAGAAGGTAGATGAAGTATGGTAATGGACGATTGCTTGATTAAATTTTATTTTTGTGAGAATTGATGTGTTCAAAGAAATCGTGGATAAGACTGTTGTGGGTGATAAGAGTTTAGCCTATGATGGTTGCATATGAGTTGAAAGAGATAGTTATATACCATGTTTGATGATATCTGACAAGCTAAGCGATGGAAGAAATTTTATAAAGAGTGTCGATCGACGAGGGGTTTGTGTCGATCGACCAAGACCAAAATTTTGCAAAGGTGGCTACTGTGTCGACTTGTTATGTACACGACAAGGGGGCGGTCTATGGACACACACTGAAAGTCGGTCGACCAGAGGTATATCTGGGCTGTTTTTGTGTTTACATACGATATTAGCTTTACATGTCTAGCGATATAATGGATAAATAAAAGTTTTACTCGTATAGATGCATAAATATACATGAGATGAGAAGAATGTGCAATTTTTCACTATGTAATTCGGATAGTCTAATAAGTGAAATGCTTATGTTTGTTAATTTTAATACAAAGAAAGAATGCCTCCAAATAAAGTATCCAGTTTATCTATTGCTGCCAACATGAGTGTTGAGGAAATAGAGAGATTAGTACAGATGAATGAAGCTTTGACTAAAGCACTGAAAAATTCTAAGAAGGCCACAGAAGTAGATGCATCAAATATGAGCTCACTGATAGCTCGTCATATGCCTACCAAGTATGATGGGCTAGTAGAGCCATCACTATTGGAGGCTTGGTGCCGGGAATTTGAAAACCTATTTGAGTTGTTAAACTGCCCAGCTGAGCTGCAAGTGGATCAGGTGGCCTTTTATACGAAGGGAAATTTAGGGTTATGGTGGAGCCAGAATAAGGAAGCGATCCAAGATGACTACGAGGAGATGAGCGAGGCTTATATTCCTAGGCTGAATTTCAAAATGCTGCTGAGAAACACATTCGTACCTGAACATATTCGAAGCAGGATGAGGGCTAAGCTTGATTCGTTTAAGATGTCGGAAAAGATGACCGTTACGGAGTACCATAGTCGTTTTATCAAACTATCTGAGTAGGTGAGTGACCTCAACATGGGACCTGAGATTCTGGTTGTGAGATTTGACAGAGGGCTGTCGGCGGAGATTAAGAATAGGATCATAGCTGGAGAGCCAACTATAGTCGAAGAAGTATACCAGAGAACGGGTCATGCTGAGAGAATATCTGCACTACTACAAATATAGGCAATAACAACGGCCCTTTAACAACGCATATTAATGCGAATTGGTAATAACGTTGTTAACTGTATTATTTTATTTTTGCGGAATTCACTGAAAATTAATAACAATGGCTACCAGAACCAGAACTATTGTAATTACTTATAACAACGGTTATATAAATAATAGCCGTAGTCATTCATAAAATAATAACAAGGGTTTAACACGTAATATATAATAACATTGTTAATTGGATTATATTATTTTGACACAAATCAGTGAAAAATAATAACAACCGTTAATTTGTGAAAACCGTTGTTATTAGTAATGACAACGGTTTACAATATATAAAACCGTTGTCAATACTTTCAGTGTATAGAAAAACAAGAACAAACACCACAATACCACAATACCACAATACCACACAAACACAAACACACAAACACACTCTCCCTCACCGTCAAAACTCTCCCTCGCCATCGCTCTGCCATCTTCATCACCGTTGTCGTCGTCGTCTCTTTCTCATCGTCTCTGTCACTGTTCTTTCTTTAATTATGAGGAATATATATCTCTTAATGGTTTTAGGTTTTGTCATCTCTGTCATTATTGTTCTTTCTCTAATTATTTTTTTGTGTGTTTTTCTGCGTCATTGTTCTTTCTGTAGTTATCCGATTAATTTTTCTGCGTTTATTAGTAAAAACAAATAAAATAAAATAAAATAAAGAAGGTGATGAAGAGGATAGTAAAACAAATCCACATTAAATATTCAAAAACTTAATTAATTGATATACAAAATAAAATAAAAACTAAACTAAACTACTTAGAGCGGCTTTTAGGGAAGCATTCTCTTCCATGAGAATGATCCTCTCCTCCTTTGCTATTTGCAGGTCTCGTAAAGAAGATGCAATATCTGCATGCAGCTGCTCCAACTGCGGCACCCAACCATGAAGGGTGGCCTCCTTGAGTGAGATCTGAATATTATCAAGGAAGAGTCTATTCTTCCTCTCGATTTCCTCTAAGCGGCGTATGAAACATCTGTTATGCTCGATCGTTATTAATATTAAACGAATGTTCTAATTCATTATTGAAGGAAGTTTGGAGTTTAGGTTCTAAAGATTTAGGATTTGGAGATTAGGGTTTGGGGAGATTGAAAGAAAAATGAGATAATGGATTGGTTGAGATAATGAATTGGTTGAGATAGTGGAATGGATTTATAATTAGTTTATGTGTCCTTTCATATGCCAAGAGTTCTTTTTAAATTAATATGTTTTGGAAATGACAATGTGTTTCCTTTTAATTAATTTATTTTCGTTTCTTATGCCAAGAACTAATAACTAAATTAAATTAAATACTGTACGATGCCTTGTTGTTGTTACGTTGATGTTGCATGCTACTGATATATACTACTCTAACATATATGTTTACGTTAATGTCTTTTTTTTTTCAGTATGTCATCAACGAGCTACATGACTCCGAGTACAAAAAGCAACAAGTACGTCCTTGAACATTGCAATGAAGACTAAAAAGGTATTTATTTGGGTCAATTCAGTTCTAGTTTTATTGATTTAGAGCTTTAGAACTAGAGCTTTAGGAGAATTTTGTTGATCATTGCAATGAAAACTCTGATATTGTTGTTGCATATTGTATATATAGGGATGTTTCAATAGTTTTAGTAATATCATTATTGTAATGATAAATTGTAATTGAGAACATGAGAATGTTTTTTGTCAAACGGTAATTTGATGCTGCTGCTACTGTCAATTGATGCTGCTGGTTATTTGATGCTAATGCTGCTGTTAATTGATGCAGGCATTTTGGCAATAATGCACTGAATTTATAACTTTTTTTTAAAAAAAATCCAATAACAACGGTTATCATACAAAATTCCGTTGTTATTAACATCCCTAAAATAAACTATTAAACGCACGCATTATTATCAACAACGGTTTTATGTCGTGAAACCGTTGTTATTACTTTCCACCAAAAAATTATTCAATACAGGGACTTCTTTTCACAACAGATAATTAATAACGACAACGGTTCTAAACCGTTGTTAAAACCTTTGACAATGGTTATTAGTAAAAAAACATAACCGCTATCAAAAGTTTTAACAACAGCCCAAACTACAACGCCTGCTTTTTTCTTTAACAACGGTTATTAGCCGTTGTTGTCCACCATATCTGTAGTAGTGCTAATATGCTAAAGGAAGACAAAAAGTAGAAGGAAAAAGGGAGAAAAGAGGAAAGCGGAAATTGTAAGTGAGACTGGTGCAACCACTAACAAGCCACATTATAATCAGTTAAAATCTTATTCAATTGGAGAGTTGGCCACGTAAAAGGGTATAACAACCGGGGTGGCAGCTGGACCCAGGGTGGTGGCGAAAATCAGAGTCAAAGGGTGACCAATCATGGAGGTGCTAAAATTTCCAAAACATGGGTCACTGTGCCTTTGAGTGTATAAGTGCATCGCGGAGCGAGAATGGTGGTGGAGGACATGGTGGTTATCATACACCAACACCGAGTTATGGGAGTAACGGGTTTTCAGCTCAGTACGACAATCTGAGGGGTTACAGCAACAAAAATAGCTAGAACCATTACACCAATAACGAGAATTTCAGTGGACGATCATACCAGAAACTGAACAATGGGAGTGTTGGAATATGTGTCCTCCGACAATAATGCTATCACAACTGTCGATCATGATGATCACACGTTTAAATCTCGTTTCAAGAATACATGCGGGATGTAATATTTTACAGTCAACTGGTCCACACATATTGGTAATGATTGGCTGACTAGAGTTTTACATTACTGTCGTGCGACGGTGGTGATCAGTTGATCCCCTTAGGTCATACCTAAAGGGTGACACTCTTAATTGATTATTTAATTGATCGTATGTCGATACGGATTAATTAAATTGCTTAAAATTGACGGTCGATTTTGTGAGTATTATTGACGTGTCTTATTGTAATTCGATTAAATAAGATACGGTCTAAGTAATCAAATTGTTTTATTACTTAGATAAAATTATTGTTTACGAAACAATTGAAACTGAATGAATATTTTATTATAAATACAAGACGTTGTGATTTATAATTGATAAACCGTTTTGGTACAAGTAATTATGAATTACTAAGTCGATTTTGTACATGACGTATTTTTATTAATACGTTGATTTTTAATATGTTAAAAATACATTACAATTTCACATGACTAGTAACATGTGATAATTGACAAATGACAAACATAAAATGGACCTCCCATTTTATGTAAGTGCCGAAAAATAGAGGGAGTATTAGGTTTAAATTGTGTTAATTATTTTTAAGTGGAAAGCATGATGATTGCAACCTAATTTAGCCATGCATACCTATGATTTCTTGGGTAGAAAAACTTGCCCATGCATTGGCTCTCCTCCATCCTCCCTACCGGTTTTCAAAGGGGAATAATAGAGGGTTTTTCTCTCTAATTATTCATTCACAACTTTAACTATTATTCTAGTGTAAGAAAATAGAAATTCTCTCTATAATTTTTGAAAGCTTAGAGAAATAAAATCTCTCAATTTCTTCCTCTGTTGGCCGAAATTACAAGAGAACAAACAAATATTTTTGGTCAATTTTAGTAAGATTAATATTATTCTAGTTCTCATAATATTAGTCTTTTAAGAGGTTACCTTGGGTATAAACTTTTGGGAGGGATTCTATCTTGGATCCTTTTGTTCATCCATTATTAGGAAAACTTAAGAACAAGTGAGAAGGAGAACTCATTTGTGCCCTAATATCCAAAATCGCAAAGTAAGAAAGACGATTCTTTCTCTTATCTTATTTATGTTTTCATGCATAAGATCTAGTTTTAATTTTATGACTAAATTAAAATGTCACATATATGAATATGTAAATTAACGAGATTAATATTTTCAAATAAGCGGTATCATGAGCCTTAGGTTATTTGCATGCAAATCGGTTTATAGTTTTTCCGAGTTATATGATTAACATACAAAACTAATTAATTTGGTTTTATGAAGATAAACCTAAAAATAACCTTGCATATTAAAAGTTTCTGGTCCTAAGTGATTTTTAGGATATTTTGGTTTATTTATGGATTTTATTGTTCATTTTATATAATATTGACATTAAAATGTGATTTTTATGATAAAAATGTCATTTTTGGACGAAAAATAGCTAAATTTCGAAATTTTCTGTGATTTTTGGATATGTTTTCACATATATTATCTACTGATGGCCTGTAAATTTTCATAATAAAATGAGTTGTATTGCTCGAAATATGGATTTTTCAAGTTAAAATCGTATTTAAATGGGTAAATAGGTTAATATTAGTTATATTTCCAATCTGGTCATGGAAATTTAGTATGTTGTCACATGCAATTTTACAAGATGTGTGTAAAATATTTGGCTATAATGAAGTATTTATGCATTATTTATGAATTTTTGATGAAAACTCACATAAATAGTGACTAAAATTAGTAATAATGCTAAAACATACTTCATGACTGAAGGAAAAATGTCACATGTTGAATTTTATCATATATTTCAGATCTAAAAGTGAAAAGTTGATAAAAATAATTTTTCTCGTATTTTTAGGGTCATAATTGTTAAAACCGATAAACCGCAACATTGCTTTTCTCAATAAATTTTCGAAATTTTTAACCTAAGTTTTGAACATTATGAGTGTCATGGTATTTTTCCAGAATGTTCATGAGTTTAAATTTCAAATTTTGAAATTATTTGAAATTTTTATGATTTAATTTGAAGTTTATAGCATATTTTTATGTTTTTGAGTCCATTTATGAACAATATTAAGAAATCAAGTTTAATTATTGTCAAATGTTAGTGGAGACTAATTTTGAGTCCTAAGATGGTTAGGAAAATTAACTTGTACATAAATATGAATTTATGTAATTATTGTGATTTTAAAAGGTTAAATCACGCAAATCCGTAAAAACCGATTAATATACGATATTGGATCTTTAAAGGCGATTTAGCATAAAATCGAGCATGTTCATACATATTATAATGCTGCATTTTATTTATGATTGTCATATTTTAATTTTATGTAATTTTTGAATTATGTAATTTTACTTAGTATGGCCTTAGTTTTAATTGGTATTACCCGAAATGCATGGGAATATCGATTCGGTTGTAATTATTGTGATCTCGTATCACCGTTTTGTAATTTAATAGATTTATTTTATTTTAATTACAAATGTATAATAGGAAATTATGTAATTCATTTTGTAATTTATTTATTCCGGAGTTCCTTGAAGACAGTGCCACTCGAGAAGGCGATCCATTAAAGAAAGTGTTGCCTTGAAATGCGTGCCAAGACCGAAGTTCAAGGGACCATAGGAGTTGGTTTCCGAATTTGTAATAGTTTATTAGATTTACTATTTTAGGAAGTCCATACTAGGATTTTATATTTATGCTTTGCATTTTATTTATATGTTGCATGCATCGCTAAATCGCCATAACTAAAGATGCATTTTATCGAGTTTATCGACCGTGTCAATTACAATTATCGTAGTTCACCGCTTTAGTTCACTTAAAACGTGATAGATAATAAATTGACATGACCTCTCGCCAAAAATAAATAATTGAGACTTAGCCTTACCAAAAAGTAGAAACCATGAAAACCTATTTCATGAGGGAGTGCACTCGGCCCTACCAGGGTACAAACCTTGGTACGTAGGGGAAGTGGTGATAAATGTCTATCCACCGAATTCATGTTGATAAGGGATGAATCGGCCCTACTGTGCCCAAGTTGATGTGGATTTGGATCATGGACACATTTATTCGAAATTTGGATTGAGCTCAACGGAAGTATTCGTGACCGTAGTCGCATGTGTTCCGGGCTAAAGATAAATATTAATGTAATTTTATCGACCAAGAGTTCTAAAAGTAGAATTGATTAAAGCGTTAATCCACCGAGTTATATTGATAAGGGATGAATCGACCCTACCGTGCCCAAGTTAATATGAATTTGGATCTTGGAATCATTTATCAAGTTGGGTAGAGGTCACTAGATAAATGCTATAAAACTTGTTTAAATTAAAATTTACGAGTATTATTATTATTTTGAAAATGACAAATGTTTTATTCTTTCTATTTTTGTTTTGTAAACCACTTTTATTTCTCATAACAAATGGCCGCACCAAACACCAACGCCGCACCTCTGACTAATGTTTCATGGCTCCGATCCTTGATAGATCGTTGTAAACTTGAAAAGAATGGGTCAAATTTCTCCGATTGGGATGCCCAACTCAAGTTAGCCGCCCAAGGTGACGACAAGCTTCGTTACCTCACCGAGGCCTCTCCACCCGAACCTAATGCTAGGTCGAGTGCCGCCACTAGGGAAGCATATGAGGCTTACCACAAAGAGTCCGCCGCTATGAAAAATGTGTTGATTTTTTCTATGGAGGAGGATCAACAAAGGAGAGCCTTTAAAATGGGCACCGCTAATGAAATCTATTCCAAACTTGTGAAAATGTTTTCACAAACACCGAGGATGGTACAATATGAGGCGGCCTCGGCATTATTTGATCTCGATTTCAAGGAGGGCCAAAAGGTTAGCTCTCACGTTCTCAAATTGTTGGAGCTAGTCGAGACTTTGAAGATTCAAAAAGTTGAAATCCCCAAAGAGCTCATTGTAGATAGGATTCTACACTCCTTATCTAAAGTCAAAGCGTATGTTCAATTCCGGGTGAATTTTAACATGCAAGATAAGGACGTGTCTCTTGAAGAGTTGCATAAGTTACTTGTGCAAACCGAAAGAGACATGGAGTTAAATGTTAACCCACCTAAGGACGTGCTTAATATAAGCACTAAGAGCAAAGGGAAGTTCAAAAAGAATGGGAAAAAGGGTAAGAGGCAAGCTCCCATGACCACCAAGGCTAAGACTTTTGAAGCTAGCACTTCCAAAACCAAGAAGGGTCCTCTTGACAAATGCCATTATTGTAATGGTGTTGGACATTGGAAGAGGAATTTTTCCAAGTACCTTGGTGACATCAAAGCTGGAAAGATCACTCAAGTAGGTAAATGACTATCCTTTCTTTTATGTTTCTAATTCAACTATGGTATTTTGATACAAAGTTGTGATAATGTATCCTCTTTTTATTGTAAATAGGGCCTCCTCCAAGCAAAAACAAAGGAAAGGAAAAGCAAGCTTGAGAAATCATCAAGGAGCTAGGAGTAGCTACCAATGAAGCTTGAATTTTATTATTGTCTTATTTTAAGTTGTGTTTCGGATTTTTAGAACTATTTTGATTTCCGTGTTCGACATGGAAATGGTTGATCCTTTCTAAACAATGGTTGTATTTTGGATTATGGTGGCTTGGTTTGCAACCCAAGTCACCCCTTTTATCGTATTTATTTGTTCTAAAAATTCGTCTTTATATGCTTGCACATAGAAACATATGATCATCTACTTAAAGTGATCCAATAGACAACTATAATGATGGGATTCATTATATGTCCACAAGCTTAAGGCTTGTGTATTATCAATTATAAAGTGATGTTGAGTTGATGAACTCTCCTAAAAAAATGTCAATTACCAAGTACACTCATCAAATTTAAAATCTATTAGTCAATCTATGAGATAATCCTCCCTTTACCTCGAAATCATCACTTGTGTCTCATAAACTATCTTTGAATATTTAGTGTCTTTATTCTAAAGATAGAGTGGGAGAAAAATGAAGACACATAGAATACAAAGAATAATTTGTATGCTTGAGTAAATGAGATCTACGAAAGAAAGAATGATTTGTATACCTAAATAGATAGTATACACGAATAGATAAGATCTATGGTCTCGAATAGATGAGATCTACATGACAAAAGAGACCAAGTGAAGTAATCAAAAGAATATGTTCTTAAGATAACTACACGAGGAGACCAAAAGAAAGTTTTGAAAGAAAATGACCAAACAAAAGTGTCAACAAGAGATTTTGCTAGCTTATGACCTAGATATAAATAGAGTGTCAATATTGATATAGAGTTTTTTGTTTAACACCACCTTATAAAAAAGTTTTTTGCGAAACACCACCTTTAAAAAAAATTCTGGCATTTTGGTACCTTTAAAAAATAAAAATTGTAAAACACAACCAAATTGCCGGAGTTTGACCAAATTGAAAAAAAAAAACGGCGTTGACTTCGACTTATTAACATTCTCAGGCGTCATTTGTAACAATTTTAAATCAAAACCCAAGCTTTCTCAACACCACACTGCTAATCTCCCTTCTTCCATCTTATTTTCTTCATCTTCTTCATCACACCCTTTCCCTCTTCACTCTATCATCTCCATCATTCGTCATCTAGCTCCTGCTTTATTAACAAGTCTTCTTAATAAAACTTAGATTATATGCTTGCGCATATGTGCTTTTAATGCATTTGCATTCAAGCAATTTAACACATCCTCAAAGAAATTAAGTGTGAAAAGTCCTATTGGAAAATAAATATGTGTATTAATTCCTTTAAATCTGGGCATGATTAAGGATATGTGCTTGGTGATTGAGTATATGTGCTTTCCTTTTCCGGTGGAGAGCATATGCGCTTTCAATTGCTTGATTACGTATTTGTTATAAGATGAAGTTTTAGTTCCCTCTTCATTGTTCCTCATCTCCGTCATTCGGCATATAACTTCTTCCCGTATTTTGCTTCTTTCAATGATGTCTTCAAATTTGTTGGAATACTCACATCGACATTTGATTATTAATGAGTATGTTAAGTGAAAAGTGAGGCAACAAAAGAGAAGAGAGGAGAGAGGAAGAGAAGACAGAAGATATTGAAGAGGAAATGGAGGGAAAAACTATGGTGGGAATATAAGGGGGAAAATGAGGGAAACCGCCGGAGTTTTTACAATAATACCCGATTTAGGCCATCATTCAGTGGTGTCTTACAATTTTTATTTTTTAAAGGTATCAAAATGCCAGAATTTTTTTTAAAGGTGGTGTTTCGCAAAACCCTTTTTTATAAGGTGGTGTTAGACAAAAAAACCCATTGATATTTACTTAAGAGCCTAAATGAAACAAAGTTGCATCCTTGAATATAAATGAGATTTATGATTAAAAGTTGAAAAGGAAGATATGCCGATATCTACAAAAGCTAAGTTAATTGTTAACCACGCTAGTGTCATTACTTAACCTCATTATGAAAATGAAATGGTTAAACCTCCTTTCGAAAATAGGTATTTTGAGAAGGACGTGTATTAAATGGAATTTCACATTTAAATAATGACATTGCTACGCATCATTACAAAATGAATGAGTTAGAGATTAAAATCTCTTTCCATAAGTTTAAGATTGAAATCTCTTCAAAATAGGTATTTTGAAAGGGCATGTTGGGAACATATATGGTTTAATCTTAATAACTTGGCAAAGCAAAATGTATTTCAATTCTTGAAATGTTTCGATTGAGTAGTCAATTACGAAACATGTGGAATTGAGTGGGAGTTTGAAATTATCATGTGAAGACATGAAATTTAGTGGGAACTATCATCTTATAAAATTTATAACTCATTACTCATTAAGAATGACGAGCTAGTACTATCTTTCACAAAGAAGTATTTGATTTTCAATTCTGGATGAAAATGGACTATGATGAATCCAATCACATCATGGGATGTTGGATAGGCATTAAGATATGCACATCATATCAACATGAAATGTAGGTTGTTCATATCAATGAAAATGGAATTACCATAAGCAGTCATGGTCATTCATTGAACCTAAGAATGGTTGATCACATGATTAAAATTACTAATGTTTCCGCCACTAGAATAATCATGCACATGTCCAATAATGAATCATATGCTTAAGAGCATGATGAGTCATTGGTAAGCCATAGAAGAATCGTCATGAATTCTCGAGAGGAACTAATGAGCTATTCTAGTGTTTGACAGAACACTCTGTTATGTGACAAGAAGTTGCACATATTGAAATTCGAAAACGCGTAGGGATTTATGAAAATCCTAAGCTATTCAAGCTAAAAGGAGAAATAAGAAGTTTGAAAAGATACTTGTTATAGTAAGAAGTTACTCAAAACTAGTATTTTCTAATATGCTAGGACATATGAGAAGTGCTAGGCTAATCATCTTGACAATTGATACCCTACAAAACGTATACCTAGTGCATTGTGAGTTGGTAGAATACTTGACCGGTGCAAGTTATATCATCCACCACAATTCGTTGGTTATGTGACAAACAACAAGAAAGTTCTTTCAAGACAAAGAACCTAAACCTAGGTTGGGAACCTAGATGTGTACTTGGTAAGGTTCATGCTATGAGAGATAACATGAATATAAAGGAAAGTGCAATACGAAAAGTATGAACACATGGACACATGGTATGTTAAACTTCTATTGCAATCAACAAGTGTTTTCACACTTATATACATCACAAGGTAGTAATATGGTATTGACTACCCGAATATGATGTCCACATTTGTCGTTTGAGTTATTATTAACTCACCTTATACTTTGTTACATCCAAACGGGTTGTAGAGACAATTGAACCCCGTTAAAGTGAACACGGATTAACATTGTATTCGCCCATAGTCACTTATATGAGGTGACGTCTCGAAGTGACTAGAGTGTGATGCTATTGATGGCAAGTTCAAGTGCCATGGAGTCATGTTAGATGACTAGTCGATCACATAGGCAGACTGTTATGAACACTTTGTCGGGCCTTATGACCGCTTATAGAGTTCTGGCAAATTTATATAGCCTGGTCGTGGCGAGAGCTACTATAGTAATCTAATGAGTCGATTCTTTTGACTAAAGACTGTTCGCCTAAGGTGGCACAACTTCAGATTAACTTTGATTTATGTTACTACGACCTTCGTAAATGGGGTCAAATGGGCATATTTTGGGTTATGATGGCTGTGGCTAGTCGAAGGGAATAAGTGCGATAGGAATTGTCCACCCCTTGTCAGGGTTATAACAATATCTCAAGGCCACTCGAGGAGTAATGAACTGGAAATGCGTGGCCACGCTCGGAAGGTATCCATGGTAGATAATTCTGGTCAATCAGTTATTCTCCAGATCGAGGAAACCACTCTCGATATGATCACTTGCAAGTACGACCTGAAAGACACCTTGCATTGAGTGGGAGATAGTAATAGGACAAGAGAATTGGTGTCGAGGACAAGTGAGATATTGTTGGAATATGTGTCCTCCAACAATAATGCGATCACAACTGTCGATCATGATGATCACATGTTTAAATCTCGTTTCAAGAATACATGTGGGATGCAATATTTTACAGTCAACTGGTCCACACATATCGGAAATGATTGGCTGACTAGAGTTTGACATTACTGTCGTGCGACGGTGGTGATCAGTTGATCCCCTTAGGTCATACTTAAAGGGTGACACTCTTAATTGATTATTTAATTGAACGTATGTCGATACGGGTTAATTAAATTTCTTAAAATTGACGGACGATTTTGTGAGTATTATTGACGTGTCTTATTATAATTCGATTTAATAAGATACGGTCTAAGTAATCAAATTGTTTTATTACTTAGATAAAATTATTGTTTACGAAACAATTGAAACTGAATGAATAATTTATTATAAATATAAGACGACGTGATTTATAATTGATAAACCGTTTTGGTACAAGTAAATATGAATTACTAAGTCGATTTTGTACATGACGTATTTTTATTAATATGTTAAAAATACATTACAATTTCACATGACTAGTAACATGTGACAATTGACAAATGACAAACATAAAATGGACCTCCCATTTTAAGTAAGTGCCGAAAAATGGAGGGAGTATTAGGTTTAAATTGTGTTAATTATTTTTAAGTGGAAAGCATGATGATTGCAATCTAATATAGCCATGCATACCTATGATTTCTTGGGTAGAAAAACTTGCCCATGCATTGGCTCTCCTCCACCCTCCCCACCGGTTTTCAAAGGGGAATAATAGAGGGTTTTTCTCTCTAATTATTCATTCACAACTTTAACTATTATTCTAGTGTAAGAAAATAGAAAATCTCTCTATAATTTGTGAAAGCTTTGAGAAATAAAATCTCTCAATTTCTTCCTCTCTTGGCCGAAATTACAAGAGAACAAACAAATATTTTGGGTCAATTTTAGTAAGATTAATATTATTCTAGTTCTAATAATATTAGTCTTTTAAGAGGTTACCTTGGGTATAAACGTTTGGGAGGGATTCTATCTTGGATCCTTTTGTTCATCCATTATTAGGAAAGCTCAAAAACAAGTGAGAAGGAAAACTCATTTGTACCCTAATATCCGAAAACCCAAAGTAAGAAAGACGATTCTTTCTCTTATCTTATTTATGTTTGCATGCATAAGATCTAGTTTTAATTTTATGACTAAATTAAAATGTCACATATATGAATATGTAAATTAATGAGATTAATATTTTCAAACAGGGAGAAATTAAAATAGCAATGCTAAACCGACTGCTTCTACTAGCACCGTTCATAACAATGGCAAGTAAAGCGAAAAGTTGTTCATGATGGGAAAAAAAGCTGCTGAAAGTGATGCTCTTGTAGTTAGTAGTAAACTATTTCCCATCTTTTGTTTTATTCGACTTGGGAGCACCGATTCTTTTATATCTAGCGAGCATGCTAGAGCCCTAGAGTTGAATGAATATATATGAGGTAAAAGGGGATAATGTGATAATACCGTATGAGGAGTTAGTTAAGTGTCGTAAAGTGTATAAAGATGTACCAATTTTAGTTGGGGAGGTTATGTTTTCTGTTACCCTTATAGACTTTCCTCTAGGGAGATTTGAAGTAATACTTGGTATGGACTGATGATATGCATTTATTTTGTCACGATTCCTCCTTCTTCTCAATGCATTTTGGTCCGTTAATATACGGATTTGCATGTCTTTGCTTGAATAGTGTGCCCCTATTTCCCGTTCTATGGGTTTTCACATATTCTTGCAGGACTTGAGACAAAAATGGGCTAAATGAAGAGAGAAAGACAGAGTCGAGAGCTAGCATGGAGAAAAGAAAAGGAATTGCTTAGAAGAGGTTCCCAGTCGGTAGGCCGGGAGCCAGTCAGCAGCCTGAGACCCCTCCACACCTGCCCAAGGAAAAGAAAGGACGTAAAAATTTCAGAAGACTCCCAGCCGAACAGCCTACCTGTAGCCGGCGTGCAGGCTGGGAACAACTGAAGAAGAAGAAAAGCAAGAAAATGAAGAAGAGTTACAGCGAGCGCCCAACAAGGCAGCCACCGGCAGCCGGCCCACTGGCCATGGATACCTGATTACTCGAATATATTTCACCTATCATAAGACTCCCAGCCGGGTGGTGCACCGGCAGCCGACCCACCGGCTGGGACGCATTTTCCGCATTTTGACCTCCTTTGTAATTTTTGACCTATTTTTCTTGTAAACTATAAATGCCCCTTCCCTTAATCATTTTGGATACATGAACCTAGATCTGAAAAACTCTCTAAATTTATGCAACTTTCCTTAATCCAAGTTTTAATCTTTTAATAATTAAGCCTTAATTACTTACTTATTTAGCCTAGATCTACTTAGTTTCAATAGTTTACACTTGAATATTTGGGCTGTGATTGAAGGAGATTGAAAGATTTTTTCCATTATTAATACAAGACTAAACCTTTCCTCACTATTGGTATAATTACTTCTCTGGTTAAGTTTAATTATCAATTGCTTACATTTCTATTTACATCTTTATTGTTATTTCACTTATTACCATGTTTGCTTGTTTCTCTGCAATTGTTTACATTTGCTCTTTGAGTATGTGTTAGTAGTGACCCCTAGGGTTTAGGGGAAACCTAAGTTGGGATTAGATCTTTAAATATGGGTTTTTAATGCTTTGTTTTGGGTAAAAATTGTTAGTCTTTGTCAGTATGCATAGAAGGTGTTTGTTGATATGTGTGAACGAAAGCACACAACTTTCTTCATTATATGCCTAGTATTTTCATAAGACAAAAGTTTATGTGAATGCTTGATAGTGTCCTTAAAATAAGTATGGATGCTTTATGATGATTTTGTGTCCTTATTTAGTAGAGGCTAAGACATTAGCTCTCCTAGGCCAATAACTATCCAAGACCTATTGATATCCATTGTTAGTCCGTCTCACTTAGGAGAACCCGAAGACTTTAGTCTTTAATCAATTGTTTACTCATTATCTTTCTTGTTTTACTATAATTTATCTTAGTTGATAGTCAATCAAACCAATTCTCTTTTATTAGACTAGACTTAGACTTGAACAAACTTTGCATACACCCACACTATCCTCGTGGATTTTGACCCCAATTATACTACTTATTTGGGTTTTGTTTTTTATTCAGAGTTGACGACAAATCCGAACATCAAAATGACGCCGTTGCCGGGGATGGCGTTAGGTTATGCATAGCTAGTTAAGGTCTTAGCTTTAGTCTTAGTTTAACTTCTTGTCTGTTTGCGTAGATGTGTGCTTCTTGTAGAGTGTGTACAATTTTTGCCTAACCCTAATGTACAAAAGCACTAGGAGTCTTACGGTTTTTCAAGTTACATGCCTAGGAGGAACCACCAAACTTTGCTCTTTGACTCTGATCCCGAAAGGCTTTTTAGAACCTTAAAGAATAGGACTACTGCAAGGATTAGAAACTCCCCTCAAGCAACTTTAGACAAAGCAAATTCACCCACCCAATCTCTAATTAAAAACGCAACTCAACAACCACCAAACAACACCATTGATCCTCTACTAGAAAACCCATTTCACAATCTCCAAATCCCAAACACACCACCTCAAAGAACCTCCAAATATACCAATTCCACAAATATAAATGGCGGCTTTACGTGACCACAACCGCCCCAACCATAATGACGCTTGCAATCCGATTAACTTTGGCACCTTTGCCCCAAACAACTTTGAAAAGCATCCCGCTCAAGTTGGCCTGATTGAGAAGGATAGTTTCGGTGGGCATATTGATGAAGATGCACATGCCCATCTTAGAAAGTTCAAAAACAAGGTTGCTGTTAGGCCCGGAAATCCACAGACCGCCCTAATCAGTATTTCTTCTAAACCTGACTGCCAAGCTGTCAGGGTGTTAGGCTATCAGGGCACATGAAGATAGGCGCCAGGCCATGGAGAGGACAACGGTCAAAATATCAGGACGATATTAGACCATATACGCGTATAATAAAGGAATTATATACGCAGCATTAAGTGTGAAGATTACGCAGTAAATGTAGCAATTAAGGGAGGAATAATTAGCAATTATTACTGGCAATTAAGGAGAATATTCTGCCTTTAATTCCAGATCATGCAGCCGTTCAGGGAAGCAGACTATATAAGGAACACTTTGAAGATTTTAGAAGATATATCATTCGTACGCAAGAAGAGGAATACACAACACTTAGAGAAATACAAAGATTGTTTTACTCATATAATTATTCTCCCAAATAAACATAGTGAAGTCCTCTCCTGGCTTGGTGCCCGTGGTTTTTTCCCATTCAAGGGTTTTCCACGTACAAAATTACTTGTCTTTTTATTATTGTTGTTATTTCATTTACAGCTTATTATTGCACCTTGACGACCTGACCAACAGACTACCTAGAGCTAGTTAACCCTACACAACTCTACCCTGACTTGATTTCACCTTGCGCAAAATCCACTCAAAACAATTGGCGCCCACCGTGGGGCATCTAGCTCTTTAAATCCTTTTTTCTTATCTTACAAAAACTCAAAAACCTACAAAAATGGCCCAACCCACCGTTGAAGAACAATTGAATGCAACTCTCCAAAAAATCGCTGAGTTGGAAAGCCTGAAAGAAAAAGTAGCCCAAACCAAAGCAGAAATCCTACAATTGAAAGAATCTGAATCAGCCCTGAAGCAGAAATTGGAAAAAACCCAAGGGGCAGGCTCTAGATTCCAACCAGGAACCCCATTTTCATCAATCGTTAAAAACATTGATTTTTCTAGTTTTGGGAGCCCAAGTATCCCTAAAGCCATTAACGTAGATGGTGACGATGAACCAAAAAATGATGATCAAGAGAAACCTGATGAATCTGCAGCAGCCATCATGATGGCAGTAGTTCAGGAGATCAAGAAACTCAACGAAAAATTCGACAAGATACCAGGAGTACCGCCAAACATGGAAGAAGTCGCCCGACGGCTATCTTGCCGATTCGCCTTTCATAGACGAAATAGCAAAAGTAGACCTACCAAAAAAGTTCACAATTCCATCCATGAGGGTCTATGATGGAACCACGGATCCATAAAATCACGTGGCTCTTTACAAGCGAGAAAATCTTTGGTTGCATCTATTCGAGTTCAGACAAGTTTGCATGTGCAAGGGATTTGGAACGACCTTGACTGGCCCTGCCCTGCAATGGTACATCAACCTGCCAACTGGCATCATTCATTCCTTTGCCAACCTGATCAATAGTTTCAACCAGCAGTTTGCAAGTAGCAGGGAGTTGGAGAAACGATCCAGTGACTTTTACCGAGTTACACAGAAGCCTGATGAAACTCTCAGGACATTTCTTGCAATATTCAACAAAGAGAAAGTTTCTATACCCAGGTGTGATGTTGGAACAGCAGTGGAGGCATTCAGACAGGGGTTACTACCATACAGTGACCTATACAGCGAACTCACTAAGTACCCCTGCCATACCTTCGAGGATGTTCAAGCCAAGACTCTTGCTTTCATCAGGCTGGAAGAAGATAAAAGCTACAAACTTGGATCACCCAGTAGATCGAAGGACCATGAAAGAAGCAATAAGAAAAGCAATAGAAGGAACAATTATAGACCTACACCATATTCCAGTCCAGACCAGTCAGAAGTCAACCTGGCCCATGAGTATCAAGGTAAGGTTAAAGTTTATCCACCTATCTACGAACATAACTTCAGTGTTGATATTGCAGGATTAATCGAGAGACTTGACAACATGGGATCAGCTGTTAGATGGCCCAGGAAGTCAGAAAATTCAAATCCCAGAAGAGACAATTCAAAATGGTGCGAATTTCACATGGATATTGGACACACCACGGATGATTATTTCACCCTGAGGAAGGAGGTAGCCTACCAATTAAAATCAGGGTACTTAAAAGACCTGATCAAGACGAAGGGCAGGAACGCAAACCAGGATAAGGAAAACAAGGAGCACAAGCAGGATCGTAGTCTTCCTCCACCACCACCAATCTATGAAGTAAAATTCATATCTGGCGGTTCGGAGATTTGCGGCCTGACAAGTTCAGCAGCAAAGAAGATAGCCAGGACCCCAAGGACTGTGTCACCCTGCAAGCCGGATCTTGTCCCCAACTCCCCACAATCACATTCAATGATTGTGACCTGGTGGGCATCCCTGATGTTCATCATGATGGCCTGGTCATTTCTATGCAGATTGGAACAGCCACGGTAAGAAGGATCCTGGTAGATGGAGGCAGCTCAGTGAACCTGATCATGCTTGATGCACTGAAAGCCATGAATATAAATGAGGATCAAATCATCAAGAAATCCAGTGTCCTAGTAGGATTCAGCGGCGAAACCAGGAACACCTTAGAAGAAATCCACCTCCCAACCTACGTGGAAGGAGTCTCATCCTATGAGAAGTTTGGAGTCCTTGACTGCCTGTCATCCTACAATGCTATCCTGGGCAGACCCTGGATTCACAATGTCAAGGCTGTACCATTAAATTATCACCAGTGCATCAAGATACCAACAGACTGGGGCATAGCCACAATCAAAGGGGATCATAAGACAGCCCAAGAATGCTACACGGCAGCTTTGAAGCCTTCCAAGGCAGGTAATTCCCTAGCATAACAATTACAGTACCCTGTCAGGAGCACTTATGTGGCACCTCCTAGAATGGAAACAGATCAGGTAATCCTAGACCCTGAGCACCCTGACAGGTATGTTTTAATAGGATCTGATGCGCCAGATAGTGTCAGGCCTGAACTGGTAAAATTCCTTAAAAATAAATCATCTTGGTTTGCTTGGTCACATTTTGATACGACTGGAATTAGCGCTGATATTATTACTCATAAGCTCAATGTTGACCCATCTTTTAAGCCTGTACAGCAGAAAAGGCGCAAATTTGCAGCTGAAATAAACACCATAATAAATGAGGAAGTAGAAAAACTCTTGGATATGGGGATGATCAGGGAAGTAATGTACCCTGAATGGCTGGCTAACGTAGTTGTTGTGCAGAAAAAGAATGGGAAGTGGAGAGTCTGTGTAGACTACACTGACCTGAACAAAGCCTGTCCTAAAGATCCATTCCCCCTGCCTCATATTGATGCCATGGTAGACGCCACAGTAGGCCATGAAACTCTAACATTCATGGATGCTTCAAGTGGATTCAATCAGATAAAGATGCACCCTGCTGACCAGGAGAGTACTGCATTCATTACAGACCGAGGCATATACTGTTACACTGCCATGCCTTTCGGCAAGAAGAATGCAGGGGAAACGTACCAGCGCCTGGTCAACATGATGTTTAAAGACCAGATAGGTGACTGATACCCGTCGTGAGGTGTCAAAAATAAATTTATAATCTCCAACTACAACTATAGCTAGCGGCAGTCGGGTCGAACCACAGAGAGGCAGACGTAATTTCTAGTTGTTTAATTTCGGTCTTAAGGTAACAATAATGTGGGGGTTTGATTGGATTTGGTCTAAAGCTAGTAGCAGTAAAAGAAATGTAAACTAATGAAATATATGAAATAAAATATAAAAAGAGGTACTAGGATGGTCGGTTCGTTATAGTTTCGGCGCCAGCATACTAAACAGGTCTAAATCAAACACATGAGGCGGGAAATAAAGACGTCCTCTCGGTCCACTCTTAACAAATAGCATCTTTCGATCTCGCTATAGGTCCCTAATATCACTAATATTAACTTTTGTCCTGAAAAGTGACTAACGGTCTAAACTTTACCTATCTTTCGATCTCAACATAGTTTAGTCATTTTAATTGGTGATCTAACAATTGTCCCTATCTCTCGATCTACTGGGTCAGTCATGTATTAAGCATTCAACTAGTCGTGTGCACTCGATTCGTCAAATAAAACATTTAAATCAATTAAAACGAGGGTAAACCTCACGTGGTTAGTCGATCGACCAGGTATGGCAGTCGATCGACTGACACGCGATTCAGGCCGTGTTCATTATACTGCCGTCTATACTATAAATCCCCTACATCCTAGCACGAATAAATTAGCTACTCATACTAAGAACGATAACGACAATAAAATTAATGAAATTAACTACTGAATTCATGCTTAAATTAATGAAACAAAAGGCTAGCATAAAGCGATAAATATGGCTTCGGGAAACTAACTAACAGTTCTATACTATGAGCGATAAAGTAATGAACTGGAATAAGAGTAAGTGAATACCGAAATTGCAGAAGGATTGTAACGGAATGATTGAAAGCACAACGAAAATCCAATGCGAAATGATTTCCCAAACCCTAATTATTTGATAAAACTTAACTGAATGTAAAACGAGGTAAAAACTAGATGATTCATCTGATGTTCTAGGTTACGTTATATAGGAAATATACGTAACAATTATTCCAAAACCTAATATATCATGGGCTTGCTATTCCTCGATCTTTTAATTCTCGACTGAGTAGCGGTGTGGTCGATCGACTAAGCATAGAGGTCGATCGACCGAGTAGCAGTGCACAGTGGCTTCTGGATCCCGCAAGTTGGTCGATCGACTGAGGGTACAGGTCGATCGACTGACTTAGCTGATACTTGACTTCTATAATCTCATGGATTTGTCATTTGGGCCTTGGATTGTGCACCAAGCTCGTTCCTTAAGCGAATTCTTCACGTCAAATGCAATGCATGATACTCGGGAACGGATTTAGCTCGATTTCCACTAAATTCTTCACATTTCTGCAATAATGTACAAAGATACGGAAGTAGACGGAAATAGGGGAAATGTAGCATATACTACATGAATGAGCTCTGAAATGCGTGGAAAATAGGATGTAAAACATCATATAAATGACACGCATCAAACTTCCCCAAACCAAACCCTTGCTTGTCCCCAAGCAAGAACAAGACTCGATCTAATGAACTAATGGAACGAGTTCAATCTTAGAGCGAATTGCAACATGTATAGCCTAAACCAATTTAATGCACAACCGACAATCAATTAGCAAATGAATCATGCAAACGAGTTATGGAGTCGTTAAAAACCGCTGAACTGTCAACTATAGAGACTTATCAAATTGGACTCTCACGGGTCGCTCATATCACACATAAGCACAGTTGAATATATAAGATGATGGAAAGAATTTATTTTGTAGAGACTCTCACCTAACTATGACCTATAAGAACATGCCTGCAATATAATATGAAAGTGATCTCTATGACCGTACATATGCACTCCAACCAACAAATGACCATGACAAATGCCGAGGTATATATGGGATATGTGAGGTATGGGTAAGAAGAGGCAAATCATTTATGGAAAAGTGGAGGTACAGGTGATCAAGCTAGTACCAAAACGGGACCATATGGCAACATCCAACTTCTTGCTCAAAATCAATCGAAACGGTGCTACAGCAAGCACAAAACTCACAATCTCCAAAATAGTAGTAATCAACCAACTCCCCATAAGATATTAATGCAACATGGGAGCAAAAATCGTCATAAGATAAAGGCTTGAATTATGCGAATTTGATTTTCTTTCGGACCCCAGTCGATCGACTAAAAGGGACAGTCGATCGACTGCTTTTAACAGTACATAACTCTTTTTTTCTTCTTTTTCGAATCATTTCTCATCTTTTTTTTTCTTTTCTATATTTTTCTTTCTTTCATTCTTCCCTTTCTTTTCATTCTCCCAACAACTTCTCAAACATGGGCATAGCCACCAAAAACGAAGTAACAATCCCAAAACTAAACTACCAGCTTGACAAAGGCAGGCTAAATGTAGGATGTAGTAAATAGGACAAAAAGGATATTTTTGGCAGTGTGGAGCTTATGGGTAAAACGAGAAAAGGAAACCTCTACCACATTTGTCAACAAACCACAAACCGAATGCATGCAGGTATTAAGTAGATTAAGTTCATATTTATGCACATTTATGTAACATGTCTCATAAGGAGCACTACTCACGTTCCTAGATAAACTGGCCATGAATGACACCAGTCATAGGCTCTAAACCTCAGAATATATGATGTAGCTTGCCAAAAATCTAAGTCAACTCTCAAGCTGAGCAAGAAATTTAACGAAAACTCGTAGACTATGCATATGTGATTCTACTAATAACATGTCAATTTAGCAAGGCTTAGGCATAAACGGATGCAAATGCAATGTCATCATTGAAATACTACCGTTTCGACTCAACCTATATGCTAAAATAAACGTGCAATTTTTTTTGAAATTTTTTCAATTTTTTTTGGTATTTTGTATATATAAGAAATGAAATAAACAATGCAAAACAAAATGTAAACGTGAATGCAAGCAAATGATATGCGACGCAAAACCCTTCCCCAAACCAAATCGCACAATGTCCCCATTGTGCAAAATCATGTAATGAAGCAAAGAGAAATGGGAATTTTGCGATAAATGAAATAAATACGACATGAAGTAAAAGTCGGGAACTCACAAGACTTTAAGCGCAGCAAAGGAAACCTCCCCAAACCAGCTTGAGCTAGGACGTTTCAGTAGCCAGCAGTGCTACCAATAAGTACCTGAACAGACAAACAAAGTGCCACGCATAAAATCGAGAAAGCAATTTAGAAGCGGAAATTATGTGCAAAATTGAGAAAGTAGAAGAAATGAATAATTTGACGGAATATAAAGTGGAGTAGAAAACTCCCTCAAATCCGCAAATCGACCAAACATAGCAGGAGAGAGGTCGTGAACAGGTACAGCAGCGCACAGTGGTCGATCGACCACATCACCTAGTCGATCGACCAGGGTGCGAGGAACAGTAGCTCCTGGAAACTGCAGACCAGTCGATCGACTATACAGCCTAGTCGATCGACTGGAAAATACTGCTGTAACGTCAGATTTCTTCGTATTTGCTAATAACTTGAGCTAATGAGGTCTAAAAAACCTGCAAATGCACAATAATACGCGCCCAAAATTGCGCAAAACCCAAAGTAAAGTTTAAAGTACTTAAAAATCCTAAGAAACAAAAACAAATGCGAAGTCTCGCGCACACAAAATACGGTAAATAGTCTTAAAAGCAATAAAGTAAATGTTTGATAAAGCATTTTATCAACTAATAGTTGATCAAGAACGGCCACGGTATGGCCCACTTCGTCGGCTTCTGGCTACTAGAGGTAGCCTCAACGGTGCTCATCTTCTCAGCCGCACCCTTCTTAGCTTCAACATCCGCGGAACTCAACGGATCAACAGCTTCTATATCTCCCCAGTCGATGATCTCCTCTGACTCGTCAAAATCCAAATCAAACTCTCTCACTTTGACCGGCTCGTCATCAACTTCCTCATCAGTTCCATAGCTAAGGCAACCAAGACCTCCTCGTGAAATGATTGGCTCCTTCACAGCTGGAGCAACTTGCAGCTCTTCCTTCCCCAAACCAGCTCCTGCAATATCAGAAACAGACGAATCTTCCTCCAATTTGCTCCCAGTCTGGGGCGGAGGTGTCACAATAGGAGTAGAAACAGAAACAGACATATCAGGAAGTATAAAATAAGATTTCTTTTCAGAAACCGTATTGCAAGTTACAGGCCACATAGGGTCTTTCTTCTTAGCAGGTTGCGCAAAAACAATGGAATGCTTCCCTACTTTAAAGGTCAAAGTTCCCGAACCTACATCTATGACTGCACCAGCAGTGTGCAGAAATGGCCTACCTAGTATGATAGGAATATGGGCATCTTCGGGCATAT
The DNA here is from genome assembly GCF_048544455.1 of Silene latifolia. Lineage (NCBI taxonomy): Eukaryota > Viridiplantae > Streptophyta > Magnoliopsida > Caryophyllales > Caryophyllaceae > Silene > Silene latifolia. The sequence continues at coordinate 49,280,368 of NC_133532.1, read as the reverse complement.
CGAGCACCACGAAGTCAACAGGGAAGAAGAACTTCCCTATTTGCACGGGGATGTATTCTAGGACTCCTATAGGCTCGACCGCAGAGCGGTCAGCCATCTGTACTGTCATGTCGGTCACCGCAAACCTAGTCAATTTGAGCTTTCTAGCAAGACTCAAGGGCATAACGCTAATACTAGCTCCTAGGTCACATAAGACTTTCTCAATAAGAAAGGTACCAATGCTACATGGAACGGAGAAACTACCTGGGTCTTCTAATTTGTGAGGTGCAGTGTGGGACAAATACGAGCATGACTCTTTAGTTAATTCAAAAGTATGCACAGTTTCAAGTGACTTTTTCTTACTCAAGAGTTGTTTCATGAATTTAGTGTAAGCAGGCACTTGATTGACTAATGGTACGGTCGTTTCTGTATCAAAAATAAAATACCTATCTACTACTAACAGAAGTCAGCGGTAAGTAGGATCGATCTCCACAGGGAGGCGGTTTACTATCTACTTGTCTATCCTATCTGTCTAATGTCACTATTTGGGGGTTTGATTGATTTGGGCTAACTTAACTACTGAAGCTAAAGGCAAGAGAAAAGGGGTAAAGGAGATTAACAATAAGAGAAAGGAAATATGCTAGGAGTCGGTCCACCGTGGCAGCTATACTATCGGGTATACTGAGGCGATTAGACTATTGATAAGAAGAGCTATGGTCGTCACCTTTCGGTCCTTAAACCGCCCTAGGGTCTCCTAACTTAGCTTTCGCCCTAATTAGGTATTACCTATTGTAATTAAGCAAGCCTTCCCTTCCAATCTTTCGATCCAGGTCGGGGTTAACTACTTTTATAAATTGGTCTCCTGCATGCATACATTCAACCTAATAACAATTAAATTGCCTAATACAATTCTTATCGCCAGACTAATCTATTCAAGTCAATTATAACATGTTGCTACCACGGCTTCCCTAATCCTAACATACTAAGAGGATTTAGCTAGACATGGAAATAAGGAAAACTAGAATAAAAGAAATAAGAAGAATAAACATTCAATTAAAGAGAGAAAAGAGAAGAAAGAATTACTAAATTAAAAGATCCGGAAATGAAGAACAAAAGTAACAGTAGCCAAAGTAACGTAATAGAAGTGTCAGATGAAAAGGAGAGGAAAAGAGAGTTTACAATGATGTCCTACTCTTCCTATTTATAAGAAAAATAGGATTTATTAACCTAATTGACGTAATTTAAGCTAAAAAGCCCAACCCATCAGCGAAACCACTCGATCGAGTGATTAAAAACCACTCGATCGAGTAACTAAAGCTTAAACCACTCGATCGAGTGAAATAACCACTCGATCGAGTAAATCAAAAAGTGCAACTACTCGATCGAGTAGAAAAAGGACTCGATCGAGCACAATTCTACTCGATCGAGTACTTTCCAGCGACAGTTTCCTGCTTTGCGCACTGAACTTCAAACGGCTGCCATTTCTTCGTTACTTGGGCAAATAGGGTGACTCCGGTGGCATTGGAAAGCTAAAAGGACAAAATTTCATCTCCAATTGGAATCACCTGAATATCTGTTTTAGAACCCGAGATATGGCTCTCCAAAGTAGGCACTAGCAATTTGAAGTTCTTCCTTTGCTCGCCTAGCTATCTTTCTTCTTTGCGCATCTCAAGATAGCTACATTCCCGCTCCAAATTCACTCTTCCTCCAAATGCATGCTAAACGGACGGTAAAAGGCTTGATTTCACTACTTTATGGTCCATTCCTGCAATTAAGACAAAATACACCAAAGTAGCATATTCGGGGCATTTCGTAGCATAAAACCACGATAAAAGCATAGAAATACGTGCATAAAATAGGCTAAAAAGACTATATAAAATGCACGTATCAAATCTCCCCAAACCAAACCTTTACTCGTCCTCGAGTAAACTAAAATGAAACTAAAGGAACGGGAAAGATAACTCAGAGCTAGCTACAAATGCCCACTTAAGCCAGTTTAATGCAAGCAAACTAACACTTATAGCAAATAGTCAAATGCAAACGAGTTATAGGATGTCTATAATAAAGCTGAACCGTCGACCTTGCAAGACCTTTAATAATGGACTCTCACGGGTCACTCTTCTCTCATGAAGCAAAGAGTGAACATATATATGTAAGAGATAAAGAAAAAATAGTCGCTCACCTAGACTACGACCCACATAAACATGCATGCAACTAATATGATAGACAATTCTAACTACCGTACACACATTCCAACCAAACAAGGTCCTGTCACAGCCGAGGGCTTACAAAAATATGGTAAAGTGAGGCAATGGGTAAGAAAAGGCAAAACATTTATGGGAATGTGGAGGTATAGGCGGCCAAGCTAGTACCTAAACAATGCCAAATATCAACATCCGATTCTTAAGCAATTATGAATTAAGCACAATGCCCTTCATTTGGCATAAAACTCACCAAACCAAACTGCAAACACTCCTCAAATGATAAAGGATAGAACATAGGAGCAGAAACCGTCTCAACAAACATCTTTTTTTTTTCTTTTTCTTTCTATTTTTTTCGGTTTCTTATTCTTTTCTTTTTCCGAATTCTCTTTTTTCTCTTTTCATTTTTCATCTCCTTTTTTTTTCACGTCTCTTTTTTTTCATTCTTCAATTCCCTTTTTTTTCCTTTTTTTTTCTTCTTCCTTTCTACCAACTCCAAATCAATATGATATGAACCAAATTTGGCACAATGAAATAATATACCGCAAAAACAATCTAAACTAGCTTGACAAGGCAGGCTAAATTTGGAATGTAGTTAAGGGTCAGCAGGCAAATTTGGCTAATGTGGAGTTAAATGGGTGGAAAAGAAAGAAAAGGGAAATTGTAAGCACCTCCCTGCATGTGACACCAACCACTAACCCGAATGTATGACGGCAAAAAGCAATTGAATTTCATATATGTGCAAATTAATGAACATGCTATGCAAGGAGTAACTACTCACAATCCTACATGAAACTGGTCACAAATGGCACCAGTTTATAAGGCTCTAAATCTTAGAAATTATAAGTAGGTTGCCAAAATTTTCAGGTCAAGTCTATTCGTTCAGCTAAATTAAACATTAACTCGTAGATATGCAATAAGACAAAGCTAATAAGGTAATTAATTCAATGCAAGGCTTAAGCAAAAAGGCAAACGCAGTGCAATATCATCATTGAAATCTACCGTTCCGACTCAACCTATATGCTAAAATAAACATGAAGTTTTTTGAATTTTATAAATTTTTAATTTTTTATGGAATTTTTCAATTTTTTTATGAAAATAAACAACAATGCGTAAAAATTAAACGTGACAACAGAAATGCAATAAAAGCAAGATGCAGACACAGATATGGATGCATAACCTCCCCAAACCAAACCGTAAAATGCCCTCATTGTACCAAAACATGGAAAGGAAATGCAAACTAGGAGAGAAAGAGAGTAAATGCGGAAAACTCACAAGATTGCGCGAATAAGGGACCTCTGGGAGGTCACTAATAGCTCCGAAACATCGTCACAAGAAGCTAAGTCAAGCAATGGGCGTCCAAAATTGCTCGATCGAGAGGAATAGTGGTCGATCGAGTGGAATAGTGGTCGATCGAGTAAAATATATATATATATATATATATATTTTTTTTTTCTTTTAGAAGAAAGTACTCGATCGAGTAGAAAGTTACTCGATCGAGTAACTCGTTTTTCTGCAGCTTAAGGATCGAGTAGAATTCCTGCAAAGACGCAATGAAAAACAGTCCGCAAACTAACTAAGCAAGCGTACTGATAAAGTCTATTGTATAAAAACCATTTATTACAACTAAAATGAAATAGAAAAATAAAATAAATCTTCGGGTTGCCTCCCGGGTAGCGCTAGCTTCAGACAGGTCCCAGCTCGACCTTCTTTTTCTTCGAGCCTCCCTAATTAATCACAATCAAAACAGCTCAAAGCGCGCAGCATGAGATCGTACACCTGCGCATGTGCTACACAGAAGCATAAGTAGCACCATAGTGGAATGAAGAAATAGGAAATAAAAGTATATAAACATTTAAGTCTAACAAATTTCCTATGCGAGCTCCTAAATTTATCCACAAAATAAAGGAGCGCGGGAGCAATTGACGATAAAGTGGGGTTCCATTTCAGGTTAACAAAATTAAAACGACAAGGATGGTGAGAAATCGCTAATTTATTCGCCCACGTATGAGGAGGTATAGCTTTAAAGGAAGAAGCACGAATCAAATGAGGCAAAATACTATTAAAACAAACATTAATAAGATTATCGTTTACTACCTCAGGTTGATCACTCTCAATGACGGAATCATAGATAAAAGAATTTATTACCTCTTCCGTGCTAGGAGTGATTACCGACTCAGCTGTCCTTTCGTCGCCCTCAGTGGAATTCGTCCCGTAAATCTCAGCCTCAAGTGCATCCAACTCGGCTTTGAATAAGGGAGACTCACCGTATCCATTATCATCATCAAAATCGTCAACTAAATCAAACCCATATGACGAATCAAAGCTCCCAATGGCCAATTCAGTCGATCGAGCTGAATAATCACTCGATCGACCAATTTCCTTCTGAATTCCACTCGATCGAGTGGAAATATCACTCGATCGAGCACTTTCTCCTGGAAAATCACTCGATCGACTAATGTTAGTCACTTAATCGAGTGATTCCTCCTGTACAGCGCTGAAATCTCCGCGTAAGGCATTGAAATATGATAGAAACTCGTCATCCGAGTCACAGAGGTCATCCTCAGCATTGGGCAACACGGTTTCCTCAGGGGAAAAGCCGCTCTCAGCAAGGTATACCTCTTCTTCTTGCATCTCAGCTACTAACTGAGCCATGTCAGACTCCAGCTCAATGAATCGAGCATCCCTACGTCTATCATTCTCTTGCCTCATGGATAAATTTGACACTAATGTCTTCATTAAAGACCTCAGTTCCGCAACCTCTTCTTCTTGTATATCAGCTACTAACTGAGCAATGTCAGTTTCGAACTTAGCAAGTCGCGAAGAAGTGCGTCTATCATGATCTTGCTTCTCTTGCAATTGAGATGCAAGTGTCTCCAATAGAGATTTCAGCTCCGCAATTTCTTCTTCTTGTATATCAGGAGGATCTTGTTGCGGTGGCCATTGATAGGGTGGATGTGGCGGCACAACTACAGCTGCTTGACTAGCTCGTCTACGCTGCTTGAACACGTAAACTTCGTCATTCTCTGCCAGACAAAAAACTGCATCATGCCCAGCAGCACCACATCTCCCGCAGTAAATCACCGGTTGTCCCATATAATAGGACATTGGAGATGGGTCAAAGGTACTCAAGCCTTCCCTTTGACGATCTTTCACCTAGAACTGTCTAGGTAGAACCTGTAAGGCCTATCAAAACAACACTCAAGGAAAAAGATTAAAACGGCCTCAAGGGAAAAATCCCCTGAGGCTAGAAACAGATAAAATGAAACAAATAAATAAATAGATGCCTCCCTGGCAACGGCGCCAAAATTTAGTACGGTCGTTTCTGTACCAAAAATAAAATACCTATCTACTACTAACAGAAGTCAGCGGTAAGTAGGGTCGATCTCCACAGGGAGGCGGTTTACTATTTCCTTGTCTATCCTATCTGTCTAATGTCACTATTTGGGGGTTTGATTGATTTGGGCTAACTAAACTACTGAAGCTAAAGGCAAGAGAAAAGGGGTAAAGGAGATTAACAATAAGAGAAAGGAAATATGCTAGGAGTCGGTCCGCCGTGGCAGCTATACTATCGGGTATACTGAGGCGATTAGACTATTGATAAGAAGAGCTATAGTGGTCACCTTTCAGTCCTTAAACCGCCCTAGGGTCTCCTAACTTAGCTTTCGCCCTAATTAGGTATTACCTATTGTAATTAAGCAAGCCTTCCCTTCCAATCTTTCGATCCAGGTCGGGGTTAACTACTTTTATAAATTGGTCTCCTGCATGCATACATTCAACCTAATAACAATTAAATTGCCTAATACAATTCTTATCGCCAGACTAATCTATTCAAGTCAATTATAACATGTTGCTACCACGGCTTCCCTAATCCTAACATACTAAGAGGATTTAGCTAGACATGGAAATAAGGAAAACTAGAATAAAAGAAATAAGAACAATAAACATTAAATTAATGAGAGAAAAGAGAAGAAAGAATTACTAAATTAAAAGATCCGGAAATGAAGAACAAAAGTAACAGTAGCCAAAGTAACGTAATAGAAGTGTCAGATGAAAAGGAGAGGAAAAGAGAGTTTACAATGATGTCCTACTCTTCCTATTTATAAGAAAAATAGGATTTATTAACCTAATTGACGGAATTTAAGCTAAAAAGCCCAACCCATCAGCGAAACCACTCGATCGAGTGATTTAAAACCACTCGATCGAGTAACTAAAGCTTAAACCACTCGATCGAGTGAAATAACCCTTCGATCGAGTAAATCAAAAAGTAAAACTACTCGATCGAGTAGAAAAAGGACTCGATCGAGCACAATTCTACTCGATCGAGTACTTTCCAGCGACAGTTTCCTGCTTTGCGCACTGAACTTCAAACGGCTGCCATTTCTTCGTTACTTGGGAAAACAGGGTGATTCCGGTGGCATTGGAAAGCTAAAAGGACAAAATTTCATCTCCAGTTGGAATCACCTGAATATCTATTGTATAACCCGAGATATGGCTCTCCAAATTAGGCACTAGCAATTTGAAGTTCTTCCTTTGCTCGCCTAGCTACCTTTCTTCTTTGCGCATCACAAGATAGCTAAATTCCCGCTCCAAATTCACTCTTCCTCCAAATGCATGCTAAACGGACGGTAAAAGGCTTGATTTCACTACTTTATGGTCCATTCCTGCAATTAAGACAAAATACACCAATGTAGCATATTCGGGGCATTTCGTAGCATAAAACCACGATAAAAGCATAGAAATACGTGCATAAAATAGGCTAAAAAGACTATATAAAATGCACGTATCAACTCAAGGAAAGGCACTTGTACATTCAAGCTATGAATAACTTTTTCAAATTTATTGAAAGATACCCGTTCCTTCGTCGGCACTAGTCTCGCCGGCAACGGCGCCAAAATTTGATACCCGTCGTGAGGTGTCAAAAATAAATTTATAATCTCCAACTACAACTATAGCTAGCGGCAGTCGGGTCGAACCACAGAGAGGTAGACGTAATTTCTAGTTGTTTAATTTCGGTCTTAAGGTAACAATAATGTGGGGGTTTGATTGGATTTGGTCTAAACCTAATAGCAGTAAAAGAAATGTAAACTAATGAAATATATGAAATCAAATATAAAAAGAGGTACTAGGATGGTCGGTTCGTTATAGTTTCGGCGGCAGCATACTAAACAAGTCTAAATCAAACACATGAGGCGGGAAATAAAGAGGTCCTCTCGGTCCACTCTTAACAAATAGCATCTTTCGATCTCGTTATAGGTCCCTAATATCACTAATATTAACTTTCGTCCTGAAAAGTGACTAACGGTCTAAACTTTACCTATCTTTCGATCTCAACATAGTTTAGTCATTTTAATTGGTGGTCTAACAACTGTCCCTATCTCTCGATCTACTGGGTCAGTCATGTATTAAGCATTCAACTAGTCGTGTGCACTCGATTCGTCAAATAAAACATTTAAATCAATTAAAACGAGGGTAAACCTCACGTGGTCAGTCGATCGACCAGGTATGGCATTCGATCGACTGACACGCGATTCAGGCCGTGTTCATTCTACTGCCGTCTACACTATAAATCCCCTACATCCTAGCACGAATAAATTAGCTACTAATACTAAGAACGATAACGACAATAAAATTAATGAAATTAACTACTGAATTCATGCTTAAATTTATGAAACAAAAGGTTAGCATAAAGCGATAAATATGGCTTCGGGAAACTAACTAACAGTTCTATACTATGAGCGATAAAGTAATGAACTGGAATAAGAGTAAGTGAATACCGAAATTGCAGAAGGATTGTAACGGAATGATTGAAAGCACAACGAAAATCCAATGCGAAATGATTTCCCAAACCCTAATTATTTGATAAAACTGAACTGAATGTAAAACGAGGTAAAAACTAGATGATTCATCTGATGTTCTAGGTTATGTTATATAGGAAATATACGTAACAATTATTCCAAAACCTAATGTATCATGGGCTTGCTATTCCTCGATCTTTTAATTCTCGTCTGAGTAGCGGTGTGGTCGATCGACTAAGCATAGAGGTCGATCGACCGAGTAGCAGTGCACAGTGGCTTCTGGATCCCGCAAGTTGGTCGATCGACTGAGAGTACAGGTAGATCGACTGACTTAGCTGATACTTGACTTCTATAATCTCGTGGATTTGTCTTTTGGGCCTTGTATTGCGCACCAAGCTCGTTCCTTAAGCGAATTCTTCACGTCAAATGCAATGCAGGATACTCGGGGACGGATTTAGCTCGATTTCCGCTAAATTCTTCACATTTCTGCAATAATGTACAAATATACGGAAGTAGACGGAAATATGGGGAAATGTAGCATATACTACATGAATGAGCTCTGAAATGCGTGGAAAATAGGATGTAAAACATCATATAAATGACACGCATCAGTGACATCATGGAAGTATACATAGACGACATGGTGGTGAAATCCAAGAATGCAGAAGATCATGTGAAGCACCTAGAAATAGCATTTGAGATATTAGAAAGATATAACACGAAGCTGAACCCTGCAAAGTGCCACTTTGGAGTCTCTGCAGGCAAATTTCTTGGATATATGGTCACAAAGAGAGGCATAGAGGCTAGCCCTGAACAGATAAAGGCTATCCTGGAACTACAGTCACCCAAGTCTGTCAAGGATATCCAAAAATTGATAGGACGGGTAGCTGCCCTGAACCGCTTTATATCAAGATCCTCTGAGAGATGCAAAACATTCTATAACCTCCTCAGGAAGAATAAACAATTCCAGTGGACGGATGAGCATGAGGCAGCTTTTCAGGATCTAAAATCCTATTTGTCATCTCCACCCTTACTGGCTAAGCCAGAAAAGGGAGAACCTCTGTCAGTATACCTATCTGTCACTGACACAGCAGTCAGCGCAGTCCTGGTGAAAGAACAGGACGGGCAGCAACATCCAGTTTACTATGTAAGTAAAAGCCTGTTAGATGCTGAGTTGAGGTATGGACTACTTGAAAAATATGTTTTAGCTTTAATTATGTCATGTACCAAGTTAAGACCCTATTTTGAAAGTCACCCCATTATAGTCAGGACCAACCTACCCATAAAATCTGTCTTGCGTAAGCCTGAGCTTTCAGGCAGGATGGCCAAATGGTCAGTACAGATTAGCACTTATGACATCTCTTTTGAACCCAGGGCCGCGATCAAATCGCAGGCCCTAGCAGACTTTGTGACTGATTTTAGCCCTAACCTGGAACCAGACCTAATAAAAGAGGTTAATCAACTAGAAAATAAAACCCTAGACCAAGAATGGACCCTATTCATAGATGGGGCATCCAACGCCAGGGGGACAGGGTTAGGACTAGTACTTAAATCACCACAGGGAGATGTGATAGCTCAGGCTGTAAGCTGTGAGTTCAAAGCTACCAACAATGAAGCAGAATATGAAGCCCTGATAGCAGGCTTAAAGGTATGTCTAGACCTCGGTGTTCAAAACCTAAAGGTAAAAACTGATTCACTCTTAATTGCCAATCAAATAAAGGGAATTTATACGGCTAAGGATGCAAAAATGATTTCGTATTTAGAATATGCAAAAAACCTTACCGCTAAATTTTATTTATTTGATATAGATCAAATATCAAGAGACCTGAATACCTGTGTGATGCTCCGCCAGCCTAGGTTCAAATTTTACCCCCACTGTTTTCGATAAAATACCAATTGTGCACTTATTAGAGCCAACCATTATCAAACCTGAACAGGTCAATCCTGTCAATCAGGACAATAACTCTTGGACTAAACCCTATTATGATTGGTTTCTCCGAGGAATACTACCTCAGGGAAGACATGAGGCAAGGGCTTTTAAAATTAGAGCTTCAACTTATGCTATCATCAATAACACCCTGTTCAAGAGATCACGGGCTGGACCCTATCTAAGATGCCTGGAGCCTGACGAAGCCAAACTAGTACTTCAAGAAATACATGATGGACATTGTGGCAACCACAAAGGAGGAAAGAGCCTCGCAAGCAAAGTTCTCGGTGACAAAGCACTACCGGCTTACACTGAGGGGCCGATGCCGGAATACTCTTCAAAATGCGAAGCCTGCCAAATTCATGCACCAATCATACATCAGCCATCTGAACTCCTTCATTCAATTTCCACACCCTGGCCATTCATAAAGTGGGCCAAGGATATTGTGGGAAAATTGCCTGTAGCTCCAGGATAAAAAGTATTCATGTTAGCTATGACTGATTACTTCCCTAAATGGATAGAGGCTGACTCTTTCAGGCAAGTAACTGAAAAAGAAGTAATATCCTTCATCAGGACAAACATCATTTGCAGATATGGTGTCCCATCAGAAATAGTATGTGACAACGGAACTCAGTTCGTAGGGAAAAGGACCCAAGCATTTTGCCAAGAATGGAATATTAACCTGGTAACATCGACCCCTGGATATCCAAAAGCTAATGGCCAGGCTGAATCAAGCAACAAGGTAGTCACAAGCTGCCTAAAAAAGAAGCTGAAAAGAAGACGAGGCAGATGGGCTGAAGAACTTCCATTAGTACTATGGGCAGACAGGACAACTCCAAAAACTGCAACAGGCCAAACACCTTACTCCCTGGTGTATGGCTGTGAAGCTGTCATTCCTGCGGAAGTACGAATACCAACATCCAGATGCAGCTTGAACAACGTTGAAGCAAACAAAGACCTAATGCAAGACAACTTGGTCCTGACAGAAGAATTAAGAGACGCTGCCAAAATCAGGATGGCATCATACCAACAAGCAGTCGCCAGGACTTACAATAAGAACGTCAGGTTCAGGGTCTTTAAAGAAGGAGACCTTGTCCTACGCAAAGTATTTCCAAATAAAAAAGAAAAATCAGCAGGCAAACTGGCCCCCACATGGGAAGGCCCTTACTTAATTGATTCAATTGTTGGACAAGGAGCATACAGGCTCCAAATGCTAGAAGGGGAAATGATCCCAAGATCCTGGAATGTAACTCATTTAAAATTATTCCATATGTAAAGATCAGGCTATATACAATCAGGTACAAATTCAATCACTACTCAACCTAACATGCTATGTGATGAATTACATGTTTTACATGCCCTGTCTGTATTTTATATCCGTTCAAACTAACCTATCTATTTACTTTTTGAATCCTGAACAATTATACATAATAAAGGATTATATGCATAAATATTCAGGATTGAGGGCTACTCTACTGTACATTCCTGAAACAAAAATTCTGCACTTAATCGTGCCTGACGAGTTGGTAACCACCACCCAGATACAGTAAAGAGTCAAGGACCAATCAGGCATGAAATAATTGCCTGACCTGACTCGGTTTACTGCCACGGATTACAACCGGCTGGACGCAGCAAGACAGGTGCAAGGGTGTTTTATCCCGACCATCAGTCTAAATGCCCTCTTGACAGGCCGAATACGAAGCCCTCCAGCTAGACAGGAGACATAAGCCTTCCTGACAGGCCGGATTTCCCACCCCTTCAACCATTATAGCAAAAAACTATACTTGGTTGAAATACTCATGACAAATTAAAACGAAAATATATTGCATGTTATTCAAGCAGAATGTTTGACAGCACCAACAGGATGAAATTCACAAGTAAAGCAAAAGACAGAATAAGCCAAAAGAAGGCCACCATGCCTATATCAATAAAAACCTTTACCCCCTGGGCAAAGGTGCCAAAATATTCATAAAAGCCAGGGACAACCTCCCTGACCCAAAACAGGAAAAAGAAAAATAATGTTTGTCCAGGGACATCCCCCCTGGATGGGCCAAAATACCAACTGAGAAATAAAATATATTACTGCTTCTCCTTAGAAGCAGCAGCATCAACAACCTGCTCCCCACTCTTAGCCGACTTAGCCTCAACGTCCTGCTCCCCTGGGGAGTCGACCTCCTGTTCATTCTCCAAATTGTGCAGGTCGGGATACTTTGAAGCAGCAAAAGCCATCTCAGTTGCAGGGTCCCATTTTGCCCTGTCCTCGACGGGCTCCGACATAGCAGCTGCCCTTCCTTTGATATAGAAATAGAGGGAAGCGTCATCCAACTTAAACTCCAAGTCATCCCTCTCTTGGGTGAGCTCCTCATTTCTGCCAGGGCCTCCTGCAACAGCCGCTTGCTCGAAGCTGCCTCAGTCTTAGCAAAGATCCCTCTCACCTGCACCCTTGTCAAGTCAGCAGCTTTAGCAGCCAGGTCGGCTCGCGCAAAATCCAGCTCAGACTTTAGCCTATCATAATCTGATCTCATCAGATCAATTCTGGCTACCAATGAAGTAGCGTGATAGGCATTATGGAGACAGGTCGCAACACCCTGATCAAAAATTGAAAGAAAACTATGAGTAATTTATTCCAATAATAGAAAAATACCAAAAACAAAACACACTTAGAAATCGTGCCAACCTACCTCCCTCACAGCAGCCAAGGCGCCAGCCAAGAGACTGACTGAATGATCCACTAAAGCAACTGCCTGAGTAGCAGTCTCAACAGGGTCAAGGGTAAGCATGACGTCGATTTAGAAGCGAGATAATCCCGATCTTCACCCTAGCAGACCTCCATATTATCCACTGGCCCTCACCTCCGACCGGGCGTAAACGTCAACATCTTCAATTCTCCTTTTTGGGCGGCGAACTTGTTTCAACAGCAGGACAAGCAGTGCAGCAGTTGACCTTGGCAAAGATCAGATTGTTCGGTCAAGTCAATAATGAGCTCAACATCCCCGCTTCCCCGAGGACCTTCCTCCTTGATCTTAGCCACTGGCCGAGAGGTCACCATACCAAACCGGCAAGGCGAATAGACGACCGGTGGTCGCAACACGAAATGCTATATCAGCAATATAAACCAAACATTATCAGAAAATTAAAAGCAAAAGAGAAAGGAAAGATTAAGATGGACTTACTGCATAAGGTAGTGGCACTAGCAGCCCCAGAAGCCTTAGCCGCCCTGGGAGCACCGTCAGCCTTCAAACATCGAGGAAGGTGACCAACCCCGCAACAGAGAGGCTGGACCTCTCCAAAGGAGGAATAGCAAGGAAAGCGAGAAACATTAGGAGTGGGATACTCAATTTCAAGAACCAGTCATCAATCGCACGCATAAGAGGTATGGTTTATTATAATTTTTATTTTTTTTTCACTAACAAATAAAATGTGCAGGACAAAGAAGAGAACCAAAAAGACTCACCAAAGAACACAGGCCTCATGATTCAAATATGCGGATCGGGACCCACTGCAATTGGTCCCGACAAACATGTACCAGCAGCCCGGCCTTTATCATGGCCTTTGTCCAAATTACTCGAAGAGGAGTAGTAGACGCCCTGACCTTAAAACTTATACGGCCAGGACTGTTTGTTTTAACAGCATAACAGGTCTTCAAATCGTCAAGAGAAAAAGAAATATTGTGTTTTTTTACAGAGGTTCTCAATAGAACATACAACCTTCCACACCATTGGCATTAACTGATAAGATGGAACACCGATCTCCTTAATAACCTCAACCATAAGAGGGGAAAAAGGAAGCTTACAGCCTGCCCTGAAAGCCCAATCATGGATGCAGAACCAACCAAGACAAGCCCAGTCGGCCCTGATAGGAGAATCCTCAGGAATCCAGACTTCAGCATCAGTAGGGATGATCCCCTTATCCTTCAAAATCTTCTCGAACTCAAGCTTCAAACGGTTTGCAGGAGACTGATCCTCATTTAAAGCCTTCGTAGGCTTGAATTGGAAATCACCATGGGATATTAAGATCATCTCAATTGGAGGATCACTCGGCTTATTTAATGTGGGAGATGGAGCAACAGAAGAAGCAGGCAAGTTTTCAGAAGAAATTTCCTCAGGATTTTGAGGAGGAGGAGTTGCAGGAACCGCTGCCCTGGTAGATTTTTTCTTTGCAGCCATTATTCAAAATATTATGGAAGATTGATTAAAGATTAAGGAAGTTGGAAATTAAAGAAACTGAAGAAAAAGATTGTTAAAGAGAGAAGATGAGAAGAAATTGCGTTGATGAGTTCAACTTAATGAAGCACACAAGTATTTATAATGAGGAGAATTAGGGTTTCAGCCGCAAAGGAAGTGGATAATCATTAAGGAAGTTGCAGTAAATAAACACGCGTCAGCAGTTGCAGTAAAATAGCCGTTACAAGAAAAATATCAGGGAAAACTTAACCGTTGGGTAATCCTACAAACAATAAAGTTATCTCCTCATTTTTTCGTCCTAGCACTACAAATAAGGAGATAAGGGGCAATTGTTAGGCCTGGAAATCCACAGACCGCCCTGATCAGTTTTTCTTTTAAACCTGACTGCCAGGTTGTCAGGGTGTCAGGCTATCAGGGCACATGAAGATAGGCGCCAGGCCATGGAGAGGACAATGGTCAAAATATCAGGACGATATTAGACCGTACCATATACGCGTATAATAAAGGAATTATATACGCAGCATTAAGTGTGAAGATTACGGAGTAAATGCAGCAATTAAGGGAGGAATAATTAGCAATTATTACTGGCAATTAAGGAGAATATTCCGCCTTTAATGCCGGATCAAGCAGCCGTTCAGGGAAGCAGACTATATAAGGAACACTTTGAAGATTTTAGAAGATATATCATTCGTACGCAAGAAGAGGCATACACAACACTTAGAGAAATACAAAGATTGTTTTACTCATATAATTATTCTCCCAAATAAACATAGTGATGTCCTCTCCTGGCTTGGTGCCTGTGGTTTTTTCCCATTCACAACACTTTAACTGAAGTAACGATCTTATTACATTGCCAACCGATTAAATTTAAACCTTAACATTACAATTTACTACGCAGCGGAAATTACATAAATAAAGTTGTATAAGTCAACTAAGTGATCTAGACAGCAACTATGGTCCAAGTCGAGCTCACATCCCAATGCTCCCAAGTCAGCTAATCTTTAGTACCTGTCAAATCTGCTCCCCATTATGGTTCATCACAGGTGTTCACGAATACACTGTCAACCACGAGGTTGAGTAGGATAATCACACAACATTAAATATACAAACTAACAGATGTAAACACGTGGAATAAATACCACTACCAATTCCATCATAACCACACTAGTCGTCCCGGTCCGTGACCGAGGCTCCACCACACCGTCGTCCCGCCAACTCCTGGCCGGGGATAAACACAAATGTCGTCCCAGTCCGAGACTGAGGATATCTCATAACTCACTGTCGTCCCAGTCCGAGACTGAGGATAATCAATAAAATAACATGCCAATACAAATATTGTCATCCAATAAAAAAAAACATCCGACTATAATTGAGTAATAATAATTACGCATCCATTCAATTCCACAAAACAAAACGAGTTGAGTAGTTATCCTACCTGGCAAGCAAATACTCCAATTACGCACCCCAACCAACAAATAAAGTTCCTCACTAAAACCGTCACCTAATACAAATAATAATTCATAATTACTAACTAAACAAATTATAAAATAATTAAACCAATTATAAATTAGTTATATTAATTATATTATTACGTAATTATTAATTTAAAACCCGACTCATCAATTACTAATCTAATTAACTCGTAAACTCACCATTGACGATAAAAATAACGTACACTTCATAAGTAATACAGTAGTAGATATTAACATTACCACATTTGCACCATTACCATTCTACTAGTACGTATATGCTATTTATAGTATGTACTACCACATTACTATTACTAGTTTACTATTATATTATTAATCATTACAATATTCTAATACTAGTTTGAATACCCGTGCGTTGCAACGGGGTAATTAACTTATTTATAATGCAAAAAAAAAAAAATATAAGAGTTTAATGTTTATATTCTATGTCTAATGATTTGTTTACATATTATTAAAATCTCTCTTTCAAAAAAATAAAAGATTAATATATACGTGGATTAACTCTTATTTAGGGATCGTTTGGTTGCCACTTAGAAAACATAGGCATTGGAAAATCCCATGATTTTGAACATGGAAAGAAATTCACCTGAATTGGATGAGGGAACTTAATTCCCATGAATTGTATTTTCCTAGGAAAATTAAGTTCCTTGATCAACCAAACAACCCCTTATAATCATATAATCACCCCACCTCATGCTAATCTTTCGATGTGGGACAATTCTACTATTTATAAGTAATATATTCACCAAACTTGGATTATTTTTCTGATGTGGGACAATTCTACTATTTATACGTAGTATATCATCAAACCTGCATTGTTTTTCAATGTGGGACAAATAACATACTCAGAATTACACCATCTTTTTTGCACTTAGTTCGACATTCAATCAGATCCCGAATACCAAATACGGTTAATTGTTACTCATTATATCTAATAGTTATATTTAAATTTAATAATATGATCAAGTACTCTCCATTAATATTTGTCGTTGTTTTTCTTCATTTTTTTTTATCATAATTGAGATACGGAAATTTCCCGTGTTACCCCTTAATTTTGTCAGATTTTCCATGTTACCCCTACTTTTAAGAATCTGCCTATGGTATCATTGAAGTTCCTTTTTTTTTGCCCATGGTACCCCCTAATATAAAGGCTGTTAAATAGACGTTAAGTTTGATGACTTGGCAATAAAATAACAATTAAAAAATAATACCCCTTTGTTGTTTTATTGGTACGGATATCTCTCTTTTTTAAATGAAAATTTAATTAAGTATATCATTATAATATTGGAAATTTCTCATGGTAACCTTGAACTTTGATAGATTACACATGGTACCCCTAATTTTAAGTTTCTACAAATGGTACCCCTGTGTTCACCTTTTTCTTTCCCAGAATACCATTTGATAACTTCCGTCATAACATCATTGCTCCTATGAGTTGTGACGCCTTTTTTTTGTTTTATCTATTACACAAACACTTCATCATCTAATTCTTAAATCCAAATTTTATTTAATAAACTAACATTTAATACCTAAATAACAAAACACAAATAGCATGGCATGCTCAATTACTCAAGTTACTCATAGGAGTAACGGCGTTATGAAAAAAGTAAACACAAGGGTATTATATGTACAAACTTAAAATTAGGGGTATTATGTGTAATCTAACAAAATTCGAGGGTACCATGAAAAATTTCCGTTATAATATTGACCGTTTTATCGATCTTTCTCCCACCTAAAAAAATGTTACAACTTTAAAATTTTAACATTTAATTCAAGATTATGTTTAAAGTCTCTTATATAATAAGTATACTTTGAGAGATTCAATATATTTGGGGTGATACCTAAGTTCCAAGGATAAATCTTATTTATAATCATGGGATCACCCCACCTTATGATAATCTTATGATGTGGGACAATTCAACTATTTATACGTAGTATATATTTATCACACCTACATTATTTTTCGATGTGAGACGAATAACATATTTAAAAGTACACCATATTTTTTTAACCTAATTCGACATCTAACCCGATTTAATAATAAGCAAATACTATATTATCTATTAATATTCATACGTTTGTTTTTTATTTTTTTTATCATAATTAAAATATGTGCAAATGATATGAACCTATACTCTAATGATAGAATTTTTTTTTAACACAATTCTAATTATATTATTTAAACGTAGTATATTTACCACACCTATATTATTTTTCAATGTGGAACATATAAAATCTATAGGTAGAAAATATAATGATATAAACTTTTAAGAGCTCTCCAAGACAATACTTAAGAGACTCAAAAGATTTTAGGTTGATGCCTAAGTTCCAAGTATGCCTCCTATTTATAATTATAGAATCACCCACCTTATACTAATCTTTCGATGTGGGACAATTCTACTATTTATATGTAGTATGTTCACCACACCTACTTATTTTTCAATGTGGGACAAAACATACTAAAAAGTACACAATTTTTCATATTAAGAAGTACACCATCTTTAATATGTGCAAATAATATGAAATTTATACTCTAATGATAGCATTTTTTACCACAAAGCTAATTATATTATTTTCATAATTTTTTTAACGATATTTTTTTTTGACAAATGAAATGTAAAAGTTTGATATAAAAATTGGAAATATCACTTGAATATAATTTAGGAAATATATATATTATAATAATTAAAAGATTCTCTACTTTATTTTTTACATCAAAAATTACACTTTCCTAAATTTATTTTTGATGATGTGGACGCTCTCAGATCGCTCGAAAAAGCTCTCTTTTTATATATATATATATATATATATATATATATATATATATATATATATATATATATATATATATATATATATATATAGACTATGACTACTTTATTACTAATTATTTTAAGACTACGACGCGAAGAAAATCATGACTCGTCATCCAAGCTCACAATACCCAACTAAGCTCCAACCCACCTTGACAACCATCGTAAACCCAACACCATCCTACACGGCAACCCAAGCACCATCCGTAGACACCACTTGACACCCCTACACGAGTACAACCAGACCCAAAACAGAACCGAGCCAGCCGGCAACCCTGAACCTTCGCCGAGACGGCGCTAAAACAGAGGACTACCACTCGCCCTCAAAGCTCGACATCAAGACCACCCAAGCTTCACCACGACAGCCTCCCATCACGCTCCTGGCACGCCACAACCACCGGCACAAACCCGACCCAAACCCAGTTCCGGTCGTGTCACGATAGGGTTTTAAAGCCCCTTCCTTTTCTCGGTTTAGGCAACAACCAACAACCCCCTGGTTTCCTCTGTTTTCGCGAAATCCGACCACCATCTCCACAAACCACCACCCAAAGCCACCCCAACACCACTACCTAAGTCGACTGGCCACCCACGAGCCAACCACCCAGGTCTGGTCTCAAAACAGTCACGGTAAAGGGATAAAATCCTTATAAACACACACTGCATATCCCTTTCAACCACCCCCGAAAACACCAGCAAACCACCCCCTTCCCGTCAATCAACGGTGGTCCAACATGTTTTGGGTCACTCCCTGGTGTCCCATGGTCATGGTGATGGTCTTAGTTCGTCAAACGGTGGTCTAGTCTACGAGTTATAACAATTACAAAGTCAATACATTAAATTATAAGATGGTTTTACCTTGAGACGATAATAAAAGCTAAATTCTTCCTCTTTATGCCTTAGATCTCCCTTTATGTGTAAAATATGCGAATAAAACCTATTATGTAGGTCATGCCTTGCTTTTATACTACTAAAGAGGTCGTATTTAGAAAACTGTTAAAGAAATTACTAATTTACCATATGTATACTATTATTATTATGAATATTAATATTATTATTATTATTATTATTATTATTATTATTATAACATAATTATCATTTATTATCATTACATGATCGTATATTATTATTACCCAATTGCCATCCCGACTCGCAGTTCTATTATTTATTATTTTATTATATCATTCCGTTTTATTCACAATTATTAAATATTAACCTTTTAATTAATTATTCAAATTACATAAATTATTCTTATAGACGCTTATGAAAATACGAAGTATTACACTCTAGGTGAAGCATGGGATAGGTAACAAGATTTAATTTCTATTTGACCTCACCATGGAATACCGGCATGGTACGTTACCCAAACTTTCATTCAAACTTTGGTACCAAGGACCAAGGAAATGGTGAACGCCTCCGCGGGAGGAGGATTCGATAATTTAGGAGATGAAGAGGGTACGTCTCTCATAAAAAAGATGGTGGACTTGGAGTCCAACTATGATTCAAGGGACAACATGTTGAGAAGGAATAGCCCTTATCCCAAATATAACTCTTCTAGTTCAA
This sequence comes from Silene latifolia, assembly GCF_048544455.1. Lineage (NCBI taxonomy): Eukaryota > Viridiplantae > Streptophyta > Magnoliopsida > Caryophyllales > Caryophyllaceae > Silene > Silene latifolia. Next base: position 49,260,416 of record NC_133532.1, on the reverse strand, counting down.
ATGCCGAGACCAATGCCAAACTTGACCTTCTCACCAAGAAACTTGAGCAAATGCAAAGGAGTCAAGGGCATAAAGCTAATGCCTCCCATGGTCCACACATATAAGAGGTCATCCTAAATTCTTCTTGTGAATTATGTGAAGAAAACGGTCATACATTCGATGTGTGTGCCAAAAATGCTTATAATGTGGGATATGATGATAATGTTGAAGATGTCAATGCTTATCAAAGCTACAACAACAATGTGAGGCCACCAAGGCCACCTTACAACATCCCAAATGTTTACAACCAAAACTCCAATTTTTATCATCCGGGTTTGAATAATCACCCAAACATTAGCTACAAAATTACCATTGTTAAACAATCAAACGGGAAAGGGAATGAAAAAGCAATGGGTTGAAATAGAAAGAGAGAAAATAGAGGAAATATAAAAAAAATAGAGGAAAAGAAACCTAGGGATATGTTTTGCTGAAAACATGACGGTAGCGGCCAAAAACACTCGATCTTCTTCCTCTTCTACGTTTACTGCACGGAAAAATGGTGTTATGTTTGATCTCCTATATCATTTTAATATGGAAGAATTTTCGGCTCTAACCAGGACCAACCAGGAACCCTCTTCTTCTGATATTCGTAAGAAAAAGTATATTCATTAAGTTGTGGGTGTTCCTGCCATAAATTTGGAGACTTTAGTTGAGGATGAACCTTTTCTTGATGACAGTAACCCATCTGTTGAAGAACCTCTTGAGGTTGTTGTAGAGGAACCTGTACCTGAGCTTCTGAAATTTACGGCTGAAGAGGTAAAGGTAGAAATGGAATACTGGCAAACCTCGGTGTATTGTTTCATCCTAGGAGCTAATCCTCCATGGGAAATAGTAAAGGGCTTCATTAGACGACTTTGGGTGAACCATCAGGTATACAAACTTTCTTTTTTACCTTATGGTGTGTTCTTAGTTCATTTTAAGAGAAAAGCAGCTAGAGATGCTGTGTTGAAATAGGGGCACTTCCTGTTTGACAACAAGCCTCTCATAGTTAAACTTTGGACTCCTGATTTAAAGTTAATTAAGCATAAGGTTAAGTCTGTCCCTGTGTGGGTTAAATTGCATAAACCTCCTTTAAAATTCTTGGGAAAAAGGATTGCTAAAATCTCAGATTTGCTAGGGAAGTTTATCAAAAGTGATGTAGCCACAAAGGATAAGACTCGCTTAGGGTATGCTCGGGTGATGATTGAGGTGCAGATAGGCAATCCTCTACTAGATAAACTCAAATTTCTTGATGAACATAGAAATTTAATTGTTATTAAAGTAGAATTTGAATGGAAACCACTGGTTTGTGATGTATGGAAAGGTATTGAATATAGTACTGCTGGGTGCAGGAAGGTCAAGAAGAAACCATCGGTGGCTCCAGCTAAAGGAAAGCCAGGGGCCAAGATTTGGAGACCTAAGCAAGCTACTAAAGTTACAGTGCACCTGGCGGAGGCCAGTTCAAGTACTACTACTACTCCTGTTGAGAATGCTCCTGTTAAGCACCCTGTTAAGATTCAGTTGAAAACTCCTGTGGTATGGAACAAGTCTAGAATGTACAGTTCAGGTCTACCTCCAGCAAGGCCAATCATAAGATTGAGTAGGCAAGAGTTGGGTGATGGAGGTTATATTGTTCACAGGTTTGGCCAACATAACTTTCTAGAATCTCTGAATGGTTCAACTACACCCAAAGTAGGCATTGGGATAAGTGGTAGTGTTCCTCACCATGTGGTGGGAAAGGCATAGCCTTGGGTTTTGGAATGTAAAGGGCCTTAATAATCCTGCCAAACAATGACACATTAAATGGTTTATGCATATGAATAATGTGGGATTGTTTGGGCTCCTTGATAAAAAGATTAAAGCTTTGTCTCTAAATAGTTTAAATGGTATTCTAGTTAATGGATGGAGCATTACTAATAATAATAGATGGCATAAGGGTGGCAGGATCTGGATACTGTGGAATCCTGCTGTCTTTCAGGTGGATTGTTTTTACTATTCTGCCCAGTGTATCAACATGAGGGTTACTAACATTAGCTCTAATAAGAAGTTTTATCTCTCTATGGTGTATGCATTCAATAATATTAATGAGAGTCTACCTCTTTGGGAATAGTTATCAAAGTTTTCTGATAACATCAATGAGCCTTGGGTGGTGTGTAGTGATTTCAATTGTATTCTATCTCATTCTGAAAGGCTTGGTGGTGATAGTACTGATGCTGAGATTGATGATTTTCAGAAGTGTTTAGATAGGTGTACTCTAGTGGATACTCCTGCCATTGGATCCTACTTCACTTGGAACAATAAGCAGGATCTTGCCATTAGAGTTTATAACAAGTTAGATAAGGTTCTTATTAATATTGAATGGTGTGTGCAGCTGAATGACATGTATGGAAACTTCCTGCCTGAGGGGACATTTGATCATACTCCCTGTCTGATCCAGAGTGCAAGTCAGCAAGAGAAGTTCAGGAAACCCTTTAAATACTATTCTATGTAGGGGAAGTCACTTTATTACACTACTAATCTTAATAGCTAGTGGCAGTGTAATGTTGAAGGAACACAATTGTTTAAAATTGTTAAAAAATTGAAGCAGTTGAAGTCTCTTTTGAGAAAATTTAATTAGAACCATTTTGATGATATTGAGAACTGTACTATGAGGGCACTGAAAAATATTGAGTATAACCAAACTAACGTTTCTCTTGATCCTTGAGATGCTCACTGGTTAGAGAAGGAAAAGTAAGCACATGAGGAGGTGAAAGAGCTGCAACAAGCTTGTGCATTGTTTTTTAGTCAAAAAGCTAAGATTGCATGGACTAAAGATGGAGATTGAAATACTAAGTACTTCCATGGAGTCATTAAAAGCAGGTTTTTGAGAAACCAAATCATAAGTTTTTATAAGGATATGAATGGAACTGATCACTCTGACCCTAAAGGGATCCAGGATTCTTTTATGGAGTACTATAAGCATCTCTTGGGGACGGAAGTAACTACTGACTCTGTGAATCCTCGAATTATTCAAAGGGGTAGTGTATGTACTGATCAACATTGGGAGCAGTTACTGTCTCCTGATACCCATCAGGACATTAAAGCTGCTATATTTTTTATCCCAGACCATAAGGCCCCAGGACCAGATGGTAATTCCAGTTCCTTTTTCAAAGACTCCTAGTCTGTAATAGGGAATGAGGTCAGTGAGGCTATAATGTATGTGTTTACAACTGGGAAGCTCTTTAAACAGATTAATGCTACTACTATAACCCTAATTCCTAAATGCAAAATGCCTACTTCTGTTACTCAGTTCAGACCCATTGCCTGCTGCAATGTCTTATATAAGTGCATATCCAAACTTCTGTGTAACATACTAGCTAAGGTATTACCAGAGTTGATAAGTAAGAATCAGGGAGGGTTTATTAGAGGAAGGAGAATAATTGAGAACATCATGGTTTGTCAAGATTTGGTTAGACTGTATAACAGATAAACTTGGTCTCCATGATGTATGTTGAAGATGGATCTAATGAAGGCCTATGATTCAGTCAGTTGGAGGTTCATGGGAGAAATTCTTGAGGCTTTCAATTTCCCTTGAAAATTCAAGCATTTGGTGATGGAGCTTGTTTCTAGTGCTGCTTTCAGTTTAGCCATTAATGGAGAAACCTTTGGATTTTTCTATGGCAAGAGGAGTTTAAGACAGGGAGACCCTATATCCCCTCTTTTATTCGCTCTGTGAATGGAATATTTAAGTAGAATTTTGGAATGTGCTACTGAGAAGCTGCATTTTAACTATCATCCTATGTGTAAGTAAATGAAACTAACTCACCAAATGTTTACAGATGATTTGTTAATGTTCCGTGATACCGTCGTTGAGTATCAAAAATAAAATTTATAATCCAAACTACTACTATAGATAGTGGCAGTCAGGGTCGAACCACAAGGAGGCAAGCAATTTAAAGTTGTCTAATTTAAGTCTAAAGTAACAGTTTTGGGGGGTTTGATTTGAATGATTCTATAACTAAAGATAATAAAATCAAAACTAAACTAAAGCAAATAAATGAGCAGTAGATAAAAATAGATGAAATCAAATATTAAAAGGATGCTAAGATGGTCGGTTCACTGTAGTTTCGACGGCGGTATCCTAGGTAAGTCCGAAATAATCACGTAAGACGGGAAAATAAGAAGTCCTCTTGGTCCATTCTTAACAGGTAGCATCTTTCGATCTAGCTGCGGGTCCCTAAGTATCACTAGTACTGACTCTCGCCCTGAAAAGTGATTCTTAAAAGCCTAAATTCTACCTATCTTTCGACCTCAGTAAAATTTAGCCGCTTCAATTGGTAGTCTAATTCCCTCCCCTATCTTTCGATCTAATGGGTCGGTCAATTACTAAGTATTCAACTAGTCGCGTGCACTCGATTCGTCAAATTAAGCAATTTAATCAATTAAAACGGAGCTGATCTTACGCGAAGCGGTCGATCGACCAACAGGCTCAGTCGATCGACCAAGACTCGATTCAGGTTTACGAATTCTATGCCGCCTACACTACAGGTCCCCTACATCTTAACACGAAGAGGTTTAGCTAATCATACTGGAATTAATAATGATAACGAAACTAAAGATGCAAATAACAGAATTCATAATTAAATTAAATAAACAGTAAAACCGCATAACAGAAGGAATTAGGGCTTAGGGATTCTAACTAATCAATTCTAATCTATAAAGAAAGAACAAAATTCAGAGCAAGAATTACCAGAAATAAGGAAAGCCGGAAGAAAAAACCCGGATGCAAAGAAAAGCTTTATTGAAATACTTAAGAAAACTGTAAACTAGGTATGATAAATCTGAACCCCTAATACAAAATTAATGAATGAATGATGAATCCCTTAAAGCAGCAGGAAGAGTTACGTTATATAGAAGTATTACGTAAAACTCTTCTTAAAACCTTTTTAATTCTCGTTAGGTTGCATAAGTGGTCGATCGACCACATCATCCAGTCGATCGACCAAAGGCCGAGAATATCAGAAGCTTCTGACTTAAAATAAAACTTGCACGTCAGCTCATGTGGTCGATCGACCATGTACCTCGATCGATCGATCGATTGCTCTTCCCGATCAATGTTCAAGATTTCAGCGATCTATAGACTATGTAGGACAGTCTATAGACCAAGTTAGCTGGTAATCCGCTTCTGAAACTCTCGCAAATCTATCTTTCAGGCCTTGATACGCGCACCAAGTTTGCTTCCCGAGTCTTTACTTCACGTTAGGTCCTATGCCTAGTACTCGGGGACGGATTCGGCTCATTTTCCGCTGCCTTCTTCCTATTTCTGCAATATTACACAAAAACACGAAAGTAGACGGAAATAGGGAAAATAGTAGCATAAACTACATAATTGAGCTCTGAAATGCGTGTAAAATAGGGTGTAAAACTTCATATTTAGGACACACATCAAACTTCCCCAAACCAAACCCTTGCTTGTCCCCAAGCAAGAACTAGACTCGATCCTAGTCTAATGGAACGATTACAATCTCAGAGCGAAATACAACTATAAAGCCTAAACCAGTTTAATGCAACAACTAACAATCAATTAGCAATATGAATCATGCAAATGAGTTATGTAGTCGTTAAAAACTGCTGAACCGTCAACTATAGAGACTTATCATTATGGACTCTCACGGGTCGCTCATATCACACATAAGCACAGATGAATATACGTAATGACTTTCACCTAACTACGACCTATAAGAACATGCCTGCAATCTAATATGAAAATAATCTCTACAACCGTACATAAGCATTCCAACCATTAAAGACCATTGACACATGCCGAGGATACAATTTGGATATGTGAGGCTGTGGGTAAGAAGGGGCTAAGACGAATTTGGTAAAAACAGAGTTATAAGCCAAGCTAGTAACTAAGGGAACCAAATTAATAAATCATTCCAACTTCTTGCTCAAGATTAAACGATAAAGCGGTGCTAATAGTAAGCACAAATCTCACATTCTCCATACAAACTTAATTCCCCAAATGATATTAAATTGCGACATGGGAATATAAAATCACCAACTAATGAAGATTCAATCATGTGATTTTTTTCTTCTTTTCTCGGGCTTCAGTCGATCGACCAAGATGGTCAGTCGATCGACTGAACTCTCTCCTCTTCTCAATACGGTGCTCTCGGTTGATCGACCAATGATGCAAGTCGATCGCCTGGATTTTGCTCTTTTGTCGAACACTGTTCTGTTTTTGTTCTTTTTCTTTTTTTCTCTCTCTTTTTCTTCTTCTTTTCTTTTCCTTTTTCATCTTCCCAACATCATCTCAAAATGAGCATTAGCTACCAAAAACGAAATAACAATCCCAAGAACATAAACTACTAGCTTGACAAGGGCAGGCTAAATGTGGGATGTAGTTAATAGGACAAAAAGGCTATTTCTGGCAGTGTGAGGCTTATGGGAAAAATGAATAAAGGGGTGGCCTCTTCCACATGTGTCAATTGACCACAAACCCGAATACATACGGGTATTAAGCAGATTAAGTTCATATTTATGCATATTGATATAACATGTCTCATAAGGAGTACTACTCACATTCTTAAATAAACCGGTCATGGATGTCACCAGTTATAGGGCTCTAAAACTAAGAAAATGATGTAGTTTGCCAAAATCTAAGTCAAGTCTCAAGATTCAGCGAAAAATTAACGAAAACTCGTAGGTATGCATATGTGATTCTACTAATAACATGTCAATTAAGCACGGCTTAGGCATAAACAGCTGAAAACGCAATGTCATCATTGAAATACTACCGTTCCGACTCAACCTATATGCTAAAGTAAACGTGAAATTTTTTTTTGAATTTTTGAAAAAAAAATTTCAAATTTTTTTTTTTCTGAATTTTTGTATATATATAGGAAATGAAATAAAAAATGCAAGACAAAAACTAAACGTGAATGCAAAACAGAATGAATGCAACGCAAAACCCTTCCCCAAACCAAATCACACAATGCCCTCATTGTGCAAAATAATAGTATAAAGAAGCAAAAGGAAATGGGGAGTTGCGATAACTAACTAAACAAGACATGAAGTTAAACTCGGAAACTCACAAGACTTTAATCGCGCAAAAGGAAACCTCCCCAAACCAGCGTGAGCTAGGAGGTTTCAGTAGCTAGCAGTGCTACCATAAGTACCTGAAAGGACAGAAAATACCGTGCATTATCCGAGAAAAACAAAGTTGAAGCGGTAATTATGTGTAAAGACTTAAGCTGAAGAAAGCGATAGATGAATGAAAAGGAAAGAAAATAAGGAGAAAACTCCCTAAAACTCCCTTTTGTGTTCTGCAAAACGACCAAACACAGCAGGGGAATGATCGAAACAGTGCAGTAAAGAATGGGAGCGGTCGATCGACCACACAAGCGGTCGATCGACAGGGCATCCAAACAGAAGCTTCGTAGCTGCGGTGGTCGGATCGATCGACCACACGAACGATCGATCGATCGATATACCTGACGAGGACAATGCTTTCTTCGAATTAACTCAAATAGCGTGAGTCAATATGGTCTAACAACCTGGAAATGCACATAATACAGCGCCCAAAATTGTGCTAAACCCAAATGTAAAGTCTATAGCCTAAATAAATCCTAAGCAAACAAAATTAAAGCGAAGTTTCGCGCATACCAAAATAATAAATAGTCTAACAAAAAATAGTAAATAAAATGTTTTAAAAAAGATTCGATCAACTAATAGTTGATCAAGAATGGCCACGGAATGGCCCACTTGCTCGGCTTCTAGCTACAAGAAGTAGCCTCTACAGTGCTCATCCTCTCAGCTGCACTCCTAACAACTCCAATATCCGCAGAACTCAACGGATCAACATCTCTAACATCTTCCCAATCACGGACCTCGTTTGGCTCATCAAAATCCAAATCGGACTCTGTCACTTTGACTGGCTCCTCATCCGGCTCCTCATCAGTTGCATCGCTTAGACACCCTAGACCGTCTCTCTGCACAATGGGCTCTCTCACAACTGGAGCAACATGCGGCTCTAACTTCCCCAAACCAGCTCCTACAACAGTCAAAACAGAAGGATCTTCCTCCAATTTTCTCCCAATCTGGGGCGCAGGTGTTATAGCAGGATTAGGCATAGGGGTAGGCATATCAGGCAACACAACATAAGATTTAACTACATTGCAAGTTCTTTGGGTACATAGCATCCTTCTTCTTATAGGTCTGGGTAAAAACAATGGACTGTTTTCCTACCTTAAAGGTCAATGTCCCTGAGCCAACATCTATAACTGCACCAGCAGTGTGCAAAAATGGTCTACCCAAAATGATAGGAATGTGATCATCCTCGGGTATATCTAGCACAATGAAGTCAACTGGGAAAAAGAACTTACCTATTTGCACAGGAATGTCCTCTAAGACTCCTATAGGCTGGACCGCAGAACGATCAGCCATCTGTACTGTGATGTTTGTAATTGCAAACCTAGTCAATCTCAATTTCTTAGCAAGACTCAAAGGCATAACACTAATACTGGCCCCTAGGTCACACAATGTCTTCTCAATAGAAAAGGTACCAATATTACATAGGACTGAAAAACTACCTGGGTCTTCTAGCTTATGAGGTGCAGTATGAGTCAAATAGGAAGATGACTCCTCAGTTAGTGCGACAGATTGCACAGTATCAAGTGACTTCTTTTTGGACAACAGCTGTTTCATAAATTTCATATAGGCAGGCACTTGATTAACTAATTCTAGGAAAGGAACTTGCACATTTAAACTACGAATAACATTTTCAAACTTGTTAAACGATACCTGTTCCTTTGTCGGCACCAATATCTCTGGATAAGGGGCTGTAAGAAGCAACTTAGTCCTCTCCTCTAGGTCTCTCATACCTGCCTCAGTGGACTTAGGCTGAAAATCCACTACTTTGTCCTTGTTGTAGCTCGAACCTTCTTCAGACCGTCTCAGGAATGAACCATTAACCGTCGTAGGGTCATTCTTTAGAACCGGGATCGACCCATCAGCATTTGGACCTTGCCTCGATAATTTCGGGGTCGTCGTACCCCGAAATAATTAGTCCCTCAAGTTATCTGGCATTGGAGGACGAAAAGGTTCACGATCGAGGCGTATCTTGATCGATCGACCATGTAGGTCGGTCGATCGACCGCTTCCTCGAGGATCGAAACTTTATTGTGCATTGCGAGTGGTCGATCGACCAGGTAAGTCAGTCGATCGACTGATGTACCTGCTGATCGTCGTTTTCTTGCTATTGTTCATTCCAGCCTTTTCCTTACTCGGTTCTGCCTCATCTTTTTCAGTAACATCTTCGACCATAGTGGGCCCATCAAGGGTAGACCCACTCCTCAAAGTCATCGTATTTAGAGTCTCTTTTTTATCTGGCTACGACGGTAAATGCCCCGGAGCTCTAGTTGCACTTTTGCTTGCCAATTGGGCAATTTGACTCTCCAACATTTTTGTAGAAGTCTCTCTAGCTAGAGACTCCTTTTGCAGAAACCCGAAATATTTCAACCATGTTTTTCAATTGAAATACAGAACTTTGAAATTGTCTTCTTTGAGGCACATAGGGAGGCTTTTGATCTCTGCTTTGGTGCTTATGAGGGGGCACATAGTTTTTCTTTGCCATCTCTCTCTGTAGACCCGGATTAAGGACATTCAGGTTAGTCCACCTCAAATTGGGGTGGACATTAGAGGGATTGGGATAAGTACCAGTCTGCCTAAAGTGTTGAAAGGCAGCACATGTTTCATTCGAACTAGTACAAAACTCCGAAACATGTCCCTCTCCTCCACATCTTTTGCATGTAAAGGGACGGTCTGAAACTGCATTAACTTTATATATCCCACCTTTTTGGGATCCCCCAAAATCTAGCTTGTCGAATCTTGCAGTAAGGGCCTCTATTGCAGCTGTAGTAGGAGATTCAACTGCTCTTCTCTGATTTCCTCTAGAATTCCCATGCTCAGCTTTATGGGTGGCCATATCTTCAATAATCTTCCACCCCTTAGTCTCTCCACTATTCTCCTGGAATCTGTCATTAGCTGCAGCATCCAGGATAGCCCTCTGATCATCATAAAGCCCATTATAGAATTGATTACACAAGAACCATTGCTCGAACCCATGGTGCGGAATAGATCGCACCAGTCTCATGAAACGGACCCATGCCTCATGAAAATCCTCATCAGAACCTTCTTTAAATCTTGTGATCTGAGCTCTAATCGCATTGGTCTTCGATGCAGAGAAGTATTTTTTATAAAATGCTAGGGCCAGTGAATTCCAATCAGTAATCCCATTAGCAGCTCGATCCAGATCTCGGTACCACTCCCTAGCAGCATCACGGAGCGAGAATATGAACATCGACTCTTTTATCTGGTCCTGGGTCACACTTTCTTTGGTGGGGGTATGGAACAATGATGAGTCAATGAATATCTCCATATGTTTAGTTGCATCTTCATTTGCAGCTCCCCCAAATTGGTTTCTCTCAACCAAGTTAATGTAGGACGGTTTCGCTTCAAATTTTCTATCCGTCCCGTGTGCAACGCGAATCCCTTATAAAGATTCTCGCTTTTGGCTCGGAGTGATGGCTATACTTGCTTCTTCACCATATCTGGAGATGTAACGGTCTCAGCTGAAGAAGTAGAAATAGGAGATGAAGGTGGATCCTCCTCAAATAACTCGTTCTCGTAATAACTAGACAGAGTACTCAGCTCTTCCTCTGTCGGCAATACTCTAGATGATCGTCTCAACTCACGCAAAGTCCTCTCGATCTCAGGATCTAACGGTCGTAATTCACCACCCTGTGACCTGCGTATAAGAGGAAACTACAAGTAGAATATGAGAACAGTTTAAGGAACAGGTGTCCCTTAAACCAAGAAAAAGACTAAAATAAAAATAACTAAAAATTAAACAATTGCCTCCCCGGCAACGGCGCCAAAATTTGATACCATCGTTGAGTATCAAAAATAAAATTTATAATCCAAACTACTACTATAGATAGTGGCAGTCAGGGTCGAACCACAAGGAGGCAAGCAATTTAAAGTTGTCTAATTTAAGTCTAAAGTAACAGTTTTGGGGGGTTTGATTTGAATGATTCTATAACTAAAGGTAAAAAACTCAAAACTAAACTAAAGCAAATAAATGAGCAGTACATGAAAATAGATGAAATCAAATATTAAAGGAATGCTAAGATGGTCGGTTCACTGTAGTTTCGACGGCGGTATCCTAGGTAAGTCCGAAATAATCACGTAAGACGGGAAAATAAGAAGTCCTCTTGGTCCATTCTTAACAGGTAGCATCTTTCGATCTAGCTACGGGTCCCTAAGTATCACTAGTACTGACTCTCGCCCTGAAAAGGGATTCTTAAAAGCCTAAATTCTACCTATCTTTCGACCTCAGTAAAATTTAGTCGCTTCAATTGGTAGTATAATTCCCTCCCCTATCTTTTGATCTAATGGGTCGGTCAATTACTAAGTATTCAACTAGTCGCGTGCACTCGATTCGTCAAATTAAGCAATTTAATCAATTAAAACGGAGCTGATCTTACGCGAAGCGGTCGATCGACCAACAGGCTCAGTCGATCGACCAAGACTCGATTCAGGTTTATGAATTGTACGCCGCCTACACTACAGGTCCCCTACATCTTAGCACGAAGGGGTTTAGCTACTCATACTGGAATTAATAATGATAACGAAACTAAAGATGCAAATAACAGAATTCATAATTAAATTAAATAAACAGTAAAACCGCATAAAAGAAGGAATTAGGGCTTAGGGATTCTAACTAATCAATTCTAATCTATAAATAAAGAACAAAATTCAGAGCAAGAATTACCAGAAATAAGGAAAGCTGGAAGAACAAACCCGGATGCAAAGAAGAACTTTATTGAACTACTTAAGAAAACTGTAAACTAGGTATGATAAATCTGAACCCCTAATACAAAATTAATTAATGAATGATGAATCCCTTAAAGCAGCAGGAAGATTTACGTTATATAGAAGTATTACGTAAAACTCTTCTTAAAACCTAATTACAAATGGGCTTAGGTTAAAAATCTTTTAATTCTCGTTAGGTTGCATAAGTGGTCGATCGACCACATCATCCAGTCGATCGACCAAAGGCCGAGAATATCAGAAGCTTCTGACTTAAAATAAAACTTGCACGTCAGCTCATGTGGTCAATCAACCATGTACCTCAGTCGTTTGACTGACTGCTCTTCCTACAGTCAACTGTTCAGCATTCTGGCGGTCTATAGACCAAGTTAGCTGGTAATCCGCTTCTGAAACTCTCGCAAATCTATCTTTCCGGCCTTGATACGCGCACCAAGTTCGCTTCCCGAGTCTTTACTTCACGTTAGGTCCTATGCCTAGTACTCGGGGACGGATTAGGCTCATTTTCCGCTGCATTCTTCCTATTTCTGCAATATTACACAAAACACGAAAGTAGATGGAAATAGGGAAAATAGTAGCATAAACTACATAATTGAGCTCTAAAATGCGTGTAAAATAGGGTATAAAACATCATATTTAGGACACGCATCATTCTGTAAAGGGAATTCCCTGTCTATGGTATTACTTTTGAGGGCCTTCCCTGCTTTGTCTAATTCATCTGGATTAAAAATGAATCCCAGAAGTCCAGTGCATATTTTAATGGTGTGAGCAGTGGCGTGAAAAAGGAAATCCTGTCAATTTCTGGGTTCATAGAAGGTTCTATACCTTTTAAGTACCTCTGAGTACTTATTACAGCTGGCAGATTGAAGATCAAAGACTGTGCAGTCCTGATTGAGAAAATTGTGAATAGACTTAAAGGTCTTGCTGCTAAGGAATTATCCTTTGTAGGAAGACTCACCTTGGTAAGTTCTGTATTATCAAATATGCACACGTATTGGGCCTCCATGTTTGTCTTGCTATAAATACCCATAATTTTTTGATTCTCCAACAAACACCCGGTGATTATCGGACTACAACATGCTTAGGAATCGTAGCGTTTGATCGACAGTTTTGTACAACTATACGTCGGAAAACTTAAAACGATTTCGAAAATATAACATTTCAAAACTTTTCAAAAGTACCTGGAGTGTTTAATGCATGACGACGGGTCACATTGACACTAATTAGAGTCAAAACCGACACCGGACCAAAAACCGACTCAAAAATTCAAATCCCGACTCCAACAATGAGTCAAACCGAGTCAAACACAAAAAACAAACCTTTCAAGACTTCCATGCTAAGTATTTCCCGGAATACCTCATGGTCAAGTACAAATCAAGTTCATCCAAAACATAGGATAGAACAAATCATCATTACAACTGCATGATAGTGACAAGACACCTCGAAGACCCGCCAAATGGCTCGCGCTACATCGAGCAGTCCATACAGCCACGTCGCTCAAAACGCATACAACCACCCATTTATCTATAAATACCCACCTTCACACACCATAACACCTTACGCGAGTGTTCGCCCCCTCATTTCTTCCTTAAAATTATAGACTCGACTTCTTAAGTCACAAACCGACATGTGTTTCCGACCTACCGATTGAAAACACAAGCCTTACGCATTGTTTGGTACCTTCATCGTGCATTAAATCACTTGACCAACCATCTCTACCAACTACACTATCGCTAAACTTAGAACACTCTTTTACATTGCTAAAACGGTTTTTAAACCGAGTTTTCCGACTAAACAAGTTGATACACTTTCGTCGATTTCTCATATGAACCCTAGCATGTAAGTATGAGGGTGTAAAAATCCTCTTCTATCATGTTTTTCATTTGTTTCATGACTATAACATGCTAAAACATGCATAACATGGTCCAAATATGGGATAAATGAGCCAAAACCGGATTTTTGGCCGAGACAGGGGCTGCTTGTATAACAGACAGGCTCGCGCTTAAAGCCCCTCTGAGGCCTTAACCCAGTCGTGTTTGGTCTCTTCTTCCCCTTTTATTTTCATTTCATATTTGTAATCGGTTTTTACAATTTCAAATATTTCAATTCAGTTTTATTACAAACTTTTAACCATGAAACATTTTTCACCCTTGGCTCCTAATACTATGACGGTTTAATCCGTGTTTCGGGGATAACATTTGGTTAATTACATTTTAAAAGGTATTTTCAAACCTTTTATTTCATTTCTTTACATTTTAAAAGGTATTTTAGAACCTTTTATTTCATTTCTTTACATTTTCAAAACAAATGTTTTAGTCATAAATACAAAATCATCCTTGGTTCTACATACCATGTCAGATTTTAACCCGAGTACGATGATAAACATTGACTAATTAGAAACAAATGAACTTAAAACAATTAGTTCATAATCATTTTCAAAACTATTCATGTCAAGCTTGCAAAACCGAACCCGGCATCAAATATTGTCAAAACAATGACGATTATTCAAGTCTCGTTCTTCACATCAACACAAAAGCCGTCTAAACGACCTTTTCAAATCAGGACGGGTTCAAACACCCTCTTTTCAAACCGTTTTACAAACGTTTTCAATGGTCAGAAGACGTTCTTCAATCGTCTGTTGATCAGCGCCTAATCAGGCCACTCATTTTTTCCATTTTCCAGTAAGGACAGGCCTGCTTGCATCGCTTGATGGCTGGCGCCTATATAGGCTGCCTGATGCAGGGTCTGTTTCCTTCCAGCACTTGTCAAGGACAATCCCGACTTCGGTTAACCCGAATACAGGACGGATCAGCTGACAAATCTGCCCATTTTACGTCATATTTGCAAAACGCCTTACTAAGACAAATGGGTCATGTTAAGCACCCTAAACGTAACTCGGTAAAAGGATGTTTAATTTCCGTCTTGCATGAAAATCAACATTAAATCCAACTCGACATCAAATACATGATACTTGGATTAAACCACCGTCATAGAAAGCTCACATTTTAGTTTTAAAACTTTTGGATGCGCATTCATGTGTTTAAACCATTTTATCAATTTTCGCATTTAACCAACCAAGACCGATCACTAGAGGCCGCTACCGTGGGCGGGATTCGGTGTCCGATTAAAGGGCTTCCCAATACATACCTTCACCTCTTTCTCAGAAACTTTGGATAGTGGATGGCCTTATTCAGGGCGTACGAGAGCCATTCTAGAGATAGGATGCTAAAGAGGGACGATTCCTTATCTTTAGTACCTATGTAGAACACCGCTTTTTGCCTTGGTTGATCTAGGTATAAAGTGCATTCGAACGGGTTCCAAGCATCCCACATATGCTTGGTGGCGAATCCGAACACCTCTTGCATCGTTTCGAGAACCTTGCCGCAACGAAACCAACCGATCTAAAAAGATCCGGTCGAAAGCATTTTTACGCCGCTGAGGGTGGCTTTCAAAAAGACCGCTGCCATGTCCACAGATCGGCTAGGGGAAAACTAGGACACTTGTGTCTTTGTGATCCCTAGATGGTGAGACTCGATCGAGGTCTTGGTTGAAATGCATTAATTGATATTACGGTCATAGTCGGGTTCCTTGTCCTGGCCCACAACCTAACCCTTTTCGACCAATTGGCTCGTCTCGTCGTCGTGAGTTTTCTCATCCCCGCTTTTTGAATCCCGATTGAGTCAAGCATACTGTTAACGTTACAAATTTCTGTTTCGTCAAAGAGCTTTCATCAACTTCGAGCACGAGGCTTGGTTACCCTCCTTACACATTTTGTTTGGATTGGTATCCCTCTCGAAAATCGGGGTTTGATTGCTTGGTGTGTAACCCACTCTTTTAAGCCAAAACCCTGTCAGCATTATGCATGATATAATGAAACTGCGAGTGCTTATGTGTTATGTGATCATAAGTCCTTTCGTGTCATTTCAAACTTTCAATATACCCTTTTTGCGCAGTTATAATGGCCGTTTCAAACCTCGGTCTTTCGCCGACAGTTGCATTTCTAAAACATGCCTTTCTAGGCCGTCGAAATGACGATTTTTCAAACCCGGTTTTCTACAACCATTTCAACACGCCTTTTTAGACCGTCGTAATGATGATTTTCAAACCCGGTTTTCTACAACCATTTCAACACGCCTTTCTAGGCCGTTGTAATGACGATTTTCAAACCCGGTTTTCTACAACCATTTCAGCACGCCTTTCTAGGCCGTCGTAATGAAGATTTTCAAACCCGGTTTTTACAGCCATTTCAAAAACACCTTTTTACGTCGTTATAATTGCCGCATCAAGACACGGATTTTAACCCGTCTCGCGCCAACACAATGGCTCTTTCAAAACCTGAGAAAGGCACACACCCCTTTTTCAAAACATTTTCAGATCCCGAGGACCATACATCGTCCCCGAGACCTCGTCAAAAATTTCAAAACTCGATTTTCAAAACATACAATTTTGAATTCCAAAAACCGTCTTTGGAAGCAGTACTGTAGATACCCGTATCCGTCGATATTGGAATTTATAGAGAACCCGACAAACACCCGATGATGATAGGACACATGTATTCTTTAGTTGTCATTGTCATTATTTGGGCTCGTTTCACGATGTAGAATGAGCGTTGTCGACGGAGTATTTTATTAATTTAAATGATATTTAAATTAAAGCTTTTTTAAGGTGAATTCATTTTACTTTATTTTGAATTTATTTTCTTAAATTTATTTTATTGAAAATAAAATATATTTTTTGATTTGAAAAATAATTTATTTTAATGTGTTAATTGATTTGAAAAATCGAATTTGAAAATTCAAAACTCGTTTCAACCACGCGTTTTGGAGCTCGATTTTAGCTCGGTTTTTGAGCCCGTTTTCTTTACGAGTTGGCACGAATCTCGAGTACACTAACCAACCTAGGCCTCTATCCATCCAACCCCAGTTCGAACCCCCTTACCCATATCCCAAATCTCGTCCTAAACACTCCCCAACACAGCCCAATTCCTTCCTTTACCCGTGTTTGTATAGCCCATCGAAAGCCCTTCTAAACCGACTCAAACTTGGTCCAAACCTACAACCCATCACCACCAACCCGTGCTCCACATTACCCACAACAACCCAGCACCTAGAACACCACAAAACCCATCCAATTCCCGTCCCAAATACTCCACAAACAGCCCGCAACACAAGCAGCCCCCCTGTTTTGCGTGCTCAAACCCGAGCCCAAAACCCGCTCCAAACAGCTACCAAACCCGTGCCCATTAACCGTACACCATACCCTAGTATCCTACCCATACTACCTTAGCTTAACCACCAAAAAAACCACACATAAAAACCCTAAAAACCCCAAGAATTAGCTGATGGGCAGCAGCTATGCGAAACAGGCCCGACTGCTTGTTGCCCTACTTCTACCCTTCGAAACTCCTTATAAATACCCCCTCTTTACCATACATTCATTCCTCTAAGTTCTCCCCACATCATACTGCAAATAACAACCATCAATCGGCCAAAAAAACCCTAAACTAAAGCCGTGACAGCCGCTCGAAAGCAGGGACACAAATCGTGTTTTTGAGTTTCTGTCGTGGTCTTTGGCCTTGATTCTCGTGCACAAATCCTATTAAAACTTCTGGTTTGTTTCCATATTCACAAAATTCAGTCTTTCTAGTTTCTAAAACATCTTTCGGTTTGAAAAATCGTTGAGAAAGGAAGTCGTGGTGAGCGATTGAAAATCGCTGCTCAAGTCTGCCTTTTGAACGTGTTTGTTTCGGTATTTCAAAATTCAATTTCAATTGTCTTCGTCGACGACGGCCCCTCGAGATAAAATCTACGATCGATAACGACCCAAGACGGTGTCAACGATACATGTAGGTTGAGGGTGCATTAAAACTCCCTTCTCTCCTTTTTATTTCGTTTTTTTTATTGTTTATTTACTAACCATTGTCTAACTAATATCGAAACTAGAATAGTTTGAGTATGAGTTAAAGTACCATTCCGGCACCCGCATTGACTTGAGATGGGAAAGAAATCCGCCACATCGGTCGGTCGTACACCCCGTCTCATTTACATATCCTCGTGTTGGAATAGGGCAATTTAATAAATCGAGTTTATTTAATTTATGTGTATTTATTTTTAACCATATAAAATTGATTTTTTATGATTTTCCAGACCTATAATTTTTAATTTTAATTTAGGTAGATTTTCGTAATTTATTGCATTGATTTAGAATTTATTTTGTAATTAGCAATGTATTAATTCAAAACCCGCGCAGTGCACGGGTCGATTCAGACATATTTCGAAACTTTCAGATCCGTGCAGTGCACGGGTTTGTCCAGGTTTTGTGTTTTAATTTGCTTCCTTGTTTGACTTTGTTTGATTAATCCTTAGTTTAATTAGTTTATGTTTTAGATTTTAATTTACTTTATTTATAATTTATATTGTATGTATGAGCTAACCACTAATGTTTGTTAATACATCTTATGCTAAGCGTAAGCCTTCCTATCCCTCTCTTTGGATGTGTTTTTCTAGTTTAATCAGTGAACCTCACATGCTAAACCACTTCGACGAAGTTAAATGCATTTTAAATGACTTAGAATGAAATTCGCATGATAGGATTTAAATTCAATGGTTGCATACGCATGTGATATCTTCCCGAAATAGCCATCTTTCACCTAGTAGAGACCGTTATTGCAACGGGCGGGGTTGGGTGTTGTTTTAATGAAATTAAATTAACTTCCTAACACGTAAAGTCACACGAATTCAAATCTCTAAAATTGGTTTCTAAATTCCATTTAAAAATTTAGTGGCGACTCTTTTAAAATTAAAAATGTTTTGAAAAAGCATTTGAGTGGAGCGTTTTTCCATGGTCCACAAGTACATTGTTTTCTGAGCCGACTCAAACTCAAACCGTCTTTTGAAAACAAACTTTAGGCAACTCTTCAACTGGTCGACTTTCGAAGATCCCTTTTCTTCGGAAGCCGTCCATAAAGCAACCAACGAATCTTTTTGAAAATCTCTATTTTTGAAAACTTCAGTCCACCATTCCAATTCTGCCTCGTGTCTATCGAGTCAAAGCAAGCTTACTTATGTGTCTTTACTTATGAGTCGTCTCACCTCGAGACTCGTCTAACGGTGTCACACCACTACGTTCGACGCGAGTCAAAATCCGGTCAACACCGTCACAATATAAATCGAGTCAGCACCGAGGTACTGCACATGGCCGTCCTCGGCTTGTTGAGTCTGATCTCTTTTCCATCCTTTGTGTTGTTTGCATTTAGTCATTAAACCGTGTCAGATTGAGATGTAATGTGAGCCGTTTTTCTTCCTCGGAACCATGGCCTCGTCTTCAACTTCATCCAACAACAATGACAACAGAGATGTTACAACTGCTCAGCTAGCCAGCCTGTTCACTAATTTTAAGGTCACCCTGGACCGTGTTGAGACCCGTATCGAAACCCTGGAAAACAAGGAAACCGGAGAACACAACACTCCGCCTGTGACTGAAACTGAGAAAAGGCTCAAACTTCTGGAGGAACAGCTCCTAGCCTGTGGTAACAACATCTACCTTGAGAACAACCGAAGATTCGAACCCGTTGGGGACCAACTATCCGACAACTTTACCCTGACTGATGTACCCAAGTTCAAGGGAGTGGAGGATCCACTCAAGCACAATCGGGCCTTCAAAGATTACATGGCCATAAAAGGGTCAAACAGGAACTTCTCACCCGGATCTTTCCATCATCCCTGGAACCGATCCCTCGCTAGTGGTACTATTCCCTCGACCCGAAGAACCTTACTACCTGGGACGAAGTCGCTGTCTAATTTGCTAAGCAATATGCCGACAATGTTGAAATCCAAATTAACACCCGTACTCTTGAGGTCCTGACTCAGAATGATAAAGAAAGGTTCACGGAATTCCTAACCCGTTGGAGGAGGGTAAGCACTCAATTGGTCAGTAAGCCGAGTGAATCAACTCTGGTGGAGAAATTTGTCAACAACCTCCGTCCGGTTTATGCCAACTTGCTAAGATACCAAAACATCGAAACATTCCAGGACCTATAAATCCTTGGGACCCGCATTCAAGACGACCTCCGCAAGGGTGTCCTAGCCAAAACCATTGGTAGTAGCTATCAAGGATCTACATCAATCGGATCTCGTCCCTATGGTCAGACAAACAAAATTGATGAGGTCAACCTCCTCGAACCAACCACAAAGAAAACCGAGCGTCCTCAAAAGGTATTCACCAACTTGGGATCCACCTATGCTAGTGCCCTAAAAAGACTCATGGACCAAGAAAAACTACAACCAATTGGGCCCACTCCGGACCCATCCGAGAATAGGAAAACCCATTTCTGGAATCCCAATGCCTATTTCCAGTATCACCAGGGGAAAGGTCATGACACGGAAACCTGCTTTAAGCTCAAACACATCATCCAAGACATGATCGAGAAAGGAGAGCTACCTTTACCTCCACCGAGAAAATCAAATAACAAACAAACCTCTTGGGCATCCATGCTATCTCTGACGACGAGCTAACCTTGGATTGCTTGCATCTCATCCTGCCAATTGATGACGACGTGAATGCCTTGAAGAAGGATACCCCGGACGGGATATTCGTATTCAGCGCCGCTACCATGCTCACCATGTTCGAACAGGTTGAGGAGGCCATAGCCAGTCTCTCTGAAAGGATTACCCGACTTGAGGACGCTTACCACCGGTTGATTTTCAACCCACTAACGCCAACACCGCGCCCGAGGGAGGGTCCTCCAAATGCGCAAAACTATCCTCGCCAGGAAGGATTGTCTCGCGGCCATTCTGGCACGCACCCCACCATCATCAACCCCACAATAATCAACCTCACAAAAACATCCCTCACAAGAATTACCTCCACAAAAAATTCCCTCACAAAAACTATCCACCAAGGAATGCCCCACCAAGGCACCCAAGAGATCCCGAAATCAACGGTATCTGGAAAGATGACACAGAGGATGTCTACATGGTTCCGGTAAAGGGCAAACAAGCCAAAGAGATCGGTCATATTACCCAGTCCGGACGCCCCTACCAAACCCGAACAATTCCAACATTCTTTCCAACAACGAATGACCAGGTAGTCCCGGACGTGGGCACCTAACCCAAGGCTCCCAAAAACTCGATCCTCAAGCAACTGCAAATGGCAAAGGCCGAGATTTCAATTTGTCAATTGATTGCTACATCCTTTGAACATCGGCAAGCTTTCCTGCAAGCCTTGGGAAAATTGACAGTTCCCTCTACCTCTCTAGAAGAACTGGTGGCGCACATGACAAGGGATGTCCCCGACTTGAACAACCCAGTCATCTTCTCTGACGAAGATATCTCTCCATTCGGTGCCAACCATAACCTGGCCCTATACATCACCGTACAATGTCCATAAAAGAATGTGCATATGGTTCTAATGGAAGACAGGTCTGTGGTTAATGTCATTGCCCTCAAGACGGCTCATAAACTGGGTATCAAAGAAACTGATTTGGTCCCAACCAATCAAGAAGTACGCGCCTATAACGGCACTCGTCGTAAGGTTGTGGGGCTTATCACCTTGACCATTGCCACTAGACCCTTGGAAAGTCAAGCCAACTTTCAGGTGGTGGACATTGACCCCTCTTTCAACATGCTTCTTGGATGCCCCTAGATTCACGCCATCAAGGCCATTACGGCGTTACCTCCCCCCTCCCCCCTTCATCAGAAAATCAGGGTCCCTTTCAACGGGAAGACAATCACAATTTCCGCTTCCCCAATCAAGGCTATAATGAAAAAGGGAATAGCCTCCCAAGTCGTTGAGGAGGACGACAACGAAATGTGAGGATTCCATGTTGTCAACATCCTAACCGATGAATCAGCGCCTTTTGATTGTGACCCATTCTCCGACCTCACAGTCAACTGCATTCTGATGCGCCAGGGTTATTTCCCGGGTCTACCTCTCAATCCGCTGAAAAGCACCTTGCCTCCTATGAAATAGGCCAAGGTCCCCATCATACCCTTCGGGCTAGGCTATGAGCCTACCAATGAGGACATCCAGGAGATGAACCTCCTAATATGGAATCGTAAAAAGCATAAAGTCATCCTTCGTCCCTATCATTTGACTCTCAATGGATACTTCGGCCTCGAGGGAGAATCTGAGCTCTACAACAGCTTTCCTGAGCCGATCTATGGTTCCGCGACCAAGGTCCAACGCCCAGGGGTAGAAGTCTTTCAATACTGCTACTTCATCCTCGACAACACCAAAGTTGTGCCAACCAAATCTGAGTTGACCCCATGCCTCGACGGACAAGCCGTCACCCACCTCTTCGGAGAAGACAACATCAAGCACCTCAACTATGAGGACATCATCAATATCGCTCTGAAGCATAACCAGTTCGATCCCACCGCCTTAATCTCTAATACTGACCCAGAGAAAGCTACGCAAGGCTGGAGGAAGACTGTCAAGTGGACCGATCGCCAAGGCCGCATCCTTATAGTCACAACTGGAGAAGGCCCTATGTTCAAAGAGGGAAGTGAAGAAAAGTCTGAGTCTGAGTCGGAGTCAGAGTCTGTCTTAACTCCTAGAACTCATGATGTCCCAGTCAAGGTCCCTTTTCCACTATTTTATTAGAAACTTGTGGCTGCTTCAGAGGCTGAGTCAACTAGGGTCATTCCCACTCCCATGGAAGGTAGCAAACTGGAGCTTGTTCCATGGGCCACCTCTTCTCCTGTGTCGCCTCTGACTGCCCACAAGATGTCTATCTTATCCGAGCTCTTCACTCAAGTGGACTTATTGAACGCTAAGTTTGCTTATGACTCGTCTCAATTTAACTGCAATGCAATTCTGAACGACTTTGAGGAATTTGACTTGAGTGACTACCCAAATCACCTAGCCAAAGAACTTGACAAACGAGAAAATAGGACCTCCATCATTGAGGAGACCGAACCTATTAACGTAGGAACCGAGAACACACCTCGAGAACTTAGGATAGGGACCACCCTTGACCCTCGGAAAGATAACAGTTCATCGACCTCCTGCTCCAATACAAGGACGTATTCGCTTGTTCATACAAAGACATGCCTAGGATCGACAGGGAGATTGCAGAGCACATGATACCCATTAAACCCGGAGTTTAACCCGTGAAGCAAAAGTTGCGCCGAATGCGCCCTAAAAATCAAGCAATAAGGTAGACAAGAAGTTTAAAGCCGAATTCATCAAAGTGTTCGAATACTCTGAGTGGGTGGCCAACATAGTTCCTGTACCGAAGAAGGATCGGAGAATTCGGGTTTGCGTCGACTTCAGGGATATGAACAAAGCAAGTCCAAAAGGCGACTTCTCTTTGCCACATGTTGACATCCTCGTGGACAATACCGCCGAGCACGCCCTCCTTCCATTCATGTATGGGTATGCTAGGTACAACCAGATCAAATGGCTAAGGAAGACATACACAAAACTGCATTCACTACACAGTGGGTTATATACTGTTACACCGTCATGCCTTTCAGTCTAATAACCCCGGAGCAA
The DNA here is from genome assembly GCF_048544455.1 of Silene latifolia. Classification (NCBI taxonomy): domain Eukaryota; kingdom Viridiplantae; phylum Streptophyta; class Magnoliopsida; order Caryophyllales; family Caryophyllaceae; genus Silene; species Silene latifolia. The sequence goes on along the minus strand of NC_133532.1, from coordinate 49,237,031 downwards.
CTTATTAAAGAACCGCCACCACAGTCCTACATGATATGATGCACATAGAGGTGGACGTATACATAGATGACATGATCGTCAAGTTCAAAAAGCGAAACGGCCACATCAGTGCCCTCCGGAAGTTCTTTGCTCGTCTGCGGAAATATAACATGAAACTGAATCCTCAGAAATGCACATTCGGAGTCACCTTGGGAAAACTTCTGGGACACGTCGTCAGCAAGAGAGGATTTGAGATTGATCCTACCAAAATCAAGGCCCTTCAACAAATGCCTCAGCCTAAGAACGAGATGGAGATTCGGGGATCTTTCGGTCAAGTTCAATAAATCAGCCGCTTCATAGCCAAACTCACTATGATTTTTGAACCGATCTTCAAGAAGCTTCGCGCCTCCGATCACACAGACTGGGACGACGACTGTCAAATGGCCTTCGACAGGATAAAGGAAATCCTATCCAAGCCTCATGTCCTTGTTGGAATATGTCTCCTCCGACAATAATGCGATCACAACTGTTGATCATGATGATCACATGTTTAAATCTCATTTTAAGAATACATGTGGGATGTAATATTTTACAGTCAACTGGTCCACACGTATCAGTAATGATTGGCTGACTAGAGTTTGACATTACTGTCGTGCGACGGTGGTAATCAGTTGATCCCCTTAGGTCATACCTATAGGGAAATACCGTTAATTGATTATTTAATAAATCGTATGCCGATACGAGTTAATTAAATTGCTTAAAATTGACGGATGATTTGTGAGTGAGATTAACGTGTCTTATTATAATTCGATTAAATTAGATACGGTCTAAGTAATCGAATTGTTTTATTACTTAGATAAAATTATTGTTTACGAAACAATTGAAATTGAAATTGAATGAATAATTTATTATAAATACAAGACGTTGTAATTTATAATTTGATAAACCGTTTTGGTACAAGTAATTACGAATTACTAGTCGATTTTGTAAATGATATATTTTATGAGTATGTTGATTTTTAATATGTTAAAAATACATTACATTGTGACATGTCATGTAACATGTAACATGTGACAAAATTGACAAATGACAAAATAAAATGGACTACCCATTTTATTTTAAGTGTCTTAGAAATTATGGAGGGAGTATAAGATTTATATTGTGTTTTTATCTTAAGTGGAAAACACAATGATTAAAACTAGCTAGTTGCCATGCAAACCTAGTTTTTCTTGAGAAGAAAAACAAGCTCATGCATTGGCTCCACTCTCCCTTGCCAACCGGTTTTTAAAGGAGAAAATGCCAATGGTTTTTCCTCTAATTATTCTACTACTTCATATAATAATTTCTAGTGTTAGAAATTTTTTTTCTCTCTACACATTTTAAAACTTAGAGAAATAAAATCTCCCAAATCCTTCCTCTCTTGGCCGAAATATACAAGAGAGAACAAATTTATTTTGTGTCAAAATTTTTAAGTAAGACTTGTATTATTTCTAGTACAAAATAATATTAGTTATTAGGGGTCTTTCCTTGGGTATAAACTTTTGGGAGGGATTCTATTTTGGATCCTTTTGTTCATCCATTATTAGGAAATCTCAAGAACAAGTGAGAAGGAGAACTCATTTGTGTCCTAATATCCGAAACCTCAATGTAAGATTGACGATTTCTTCTTTTACCTTGCTTTAGTTTGCATGCATAAGATCTTGTTTTAATTTTATGACTAAATTAAAGTGTGACATATATGAATATGTAGATTAATGAGATTAATGGATTCTAATAGTCCTCATGCTACCTCAACAAGGAATTCCTTTATCCCTATACCTGGCTGTCACCTACACAGCCATGGGAGCAATGCTAGCACAAACAGTCAACGGCAGAGAACTAGCTATCTACTACATCAGCAAAAAGTTCATCAAGTATGAGACAAGGTACACCCAACTGGAAAAGACATACCTGGTACATTATGAGTTGGAGGAACACTTGAAAAGTGTGAGTTATGTCGACCACCATAATTCGTTTGTTATGTGATAAACAACAAGAAAGTTCGCTCAAGTAAAGAACCTGTACCTAGTTTGGGAAACTAGATATGTACTTGGTAAGATTCATGCTATGTGACACAAACATGAAAATAAAGGAAAATGCAATTCAAGAGTTTGAACACATGGACACATGGTATGTTAAACTCATGTTGCAAACGACTAGTGTTTACACACTTACGATATACATCACAAGGTTGTAATATGGTATTGACTACCCGAATGTGATGTCGACATTTGTCGTTTGAGTTATTATTAACTCACCTTGTACTTTGTTACATCCAAACGGGTTGTAGAGACAATTAAACCCCGTTAAAGTGTACATGGATTAGCATTGTATTCGCCCATAGTCAGTTAAATGAGGTGACGTCTCGAAGTGACTAAAGTGTGACGCGATTGATAGCAAGTTTAACTGCCATAGAGTCATATGAGAATCACTAGTCGATCACATAGGCAGACTGTTAGGAATACTTTGTCGGGATAATGACCGCTTATAGATTTCTGGCAAATTTATATAGCCTGGTCGTGGCGAGAGCTACTATAGTATTCTAATGAGTCGATTCTTTTGACTAAAGACTATTCGCCTAAGGTGGCACAGTTTCAGACTAACTTTGATTTATGTTACTACGACCATCGTAAATGGGGTCAAATGGGCATATTTTGGGTTATGATGGTTGTGGCTAGTCGAAGGGAATAAGTGCGATAGGAATTGTCCACCCCTTGTCAGGGTTATAACAATATCTCAGGGCCACTCGAGGAGTAATGAACTGGAAATGCGTGGCCACGCTCGGAAGGTATCTATTGTACATAATTCCGGTCAATCAGTTATTCTCCAGATCGAGGAAACCACTCTCGATATGATCACTTGCAAGTACGACCCGAAAGACACCTTGCATTGAGTGGGAGATAGTAATAGGACAAGAGAATTGGTGACGCACACTTATCGAGGACGAGTGGGAGATTGTTGGAATATGTGTCCTCCGACAATAATGCGATCACAACTGTTGATCATGATGATCACATGGTTAAATCTCATTTTAAGAATACATGTGGGATGTAATATTTTACAGTCAACTGGTCCACACATATCAGTAATGATTGGCTGACTAGAGTTTGACATTACAGTCGTGCGACGGTGGTGATCAGTTGATCCCCTTAGGTCATACCTATAGGGAAATACTCTTAATTGATTATTTAATTAATCGTATGCCGATACGAGTTAATTAAATTGCTTAAAATTGACGGATGATTTGCGAGTGAGATTAACGTGTCTTATTATAATTCGATTAAATTAGATACGGTCTAAGTAATCGAATTGTTTTATTACTTAGATAAAATTATTGTTTACAAAACAATTGAAATTGAAATTGAATAAATAATTTATTATAAATACAAGACGTTGTAATTTATAATTTGATAAACAGTTTTGGTACAAGTAATTACGAATTACTAGTCGATTTTTTAAATGACATATTTTATGAGTATGTTGATTTTTAATATGTTAAAAATACATTACATTGTGACATGTCATGTAACATGTAACATGTAACATGTGACAAAATTGACAAATGACAAAATAAAATGGACTACCCATTTTATTTTAAGTGTGCCGAAATTATGGAGGGAGTATAAGATTTATATTGTGTTTTTATCTTAAGTGGAAAACACAATGATTAAAACTAGCTAGTAGCCATGCAAACCTAGTTTTTCTTGAGAAGAAAAACAAGCTCATGCATTGGCTCCACTCTCCCTTGCCAACCGGTTTTTAGAGGAGAAAATACCAATGGTTTTTCCTCTAATTATTCTACTACTTCATATAATAATTTCTAGTGTTAGAAATTTTTTTTCTCTCTACACATTTTAAAACTTAGAGAAATAAAATCTCCCAAATCCTTCCTCTCTTGGCCGAAATATACAAGAGAGAACAAATTTATTTTGTGTCAAAAATTTTAAGTAAGACTTGTATTATTTCTAGTACAAAATAATATTAGTTATTAGGGGTCTTTCCTTGGGTATAAACTTTTGGGAGGGATTATATTTTGGATCCTTTTGTTCATCCATTATTAGGAAAGCTCAAGAACAAGTGAGAAGGAGAACTCATTTTTGCCCTAATATCCGAAACCTCAATGTAAGATTGACGATTTCTTCTTTTACCTTGCTTTAGTTTGCATGCATAAGATCTAGTTTTAATTTTATGACTAAATTAAAGTGTGACATATATGAATATGTAGATTAATGATATTAATGGATTCTAACAAGCGGTATCAAAAGCCTTAGGTTGTTTGCATGCAAATCGGTTTATAGTTTTTCTGAGTTATATGATTAACATACAAAATAAATTAATTTGGATTTATGAAGATAAACCTTAAAATAAATTTGCATGTTAAAAGTTTCTGGTCCTAAGTGATTTTTAGGACATTTTGGTTTATTTATGGATTTTATTGTTCATTTTATATAATATTGGCATTAAAATGTGATTTTTATGATAAAAATGTCATTTTTGGACAAAAAATAGCTAAGCTTCGAATTTTTCAGTGGTTTTTGGATATGTTTTCACATATATTATCTACTGATGGCCTGTAAATTTTCATGATAAAATGAGTTGTTTTGCTCGAAATATGATTTTTTTTAAGTTAAAATCGTATTTAAATGGGTAAATAGGTTAATATGAGTTATATTTCGAATCTGGTCATAGAAATTTAGTATGTTATAACATGCAATTTTACAAGATGTGTGTAAAATATTTGGCTATAATGAATTCTTTATGCATGATTTATGAATTTTTGATGCATAAATAGTGACTATAATTAGTAATAATGCTAAAACATACTTCATGACTAAAGGAAAAACGTCACATGTTGCATTTTATCATATATTTCAGATCTAAAAGTGAAAAGTTGATAAAAATATTTTTCTCATATTTTTATGGTCATAATTGTTAAAACCGATAAACCGCAACGTTGTTTTTCTCGATAAATTTTCGAAATTTTTTTAACCTAATTTTTGAACATTATGAGTGTCATGGTATTTTTCTAGAATGTTCATGAGTTTAAATTTCAGATTTTTAAATTATTTGAAATTTTTATGATTTAATTTGAAGTTCATAGCAATTTTGTAATTTTTAGGTCCATTTATGAACAATATTAAGAAATCTGGGTTAATTATTGTCAAAATGTTAATGGAGACTAATTTTGAGTCCTAAGATATTTTGGGTAATTAACTTGTACATAAATATGAATTTATGTAATTATTGTGATTTTAAAAGGTTAAACCACGCAAATCCGTAAAAACCGATTAATATACGATATTGGCTCTTTAAAGGCGATTTAGCATAAAATTGAGCATGTTCATACATATTATAATGCTGCATTTTGTTTATGATTGTCATATTTCAATTTTATGTAATTTTTGAATTATGTAATTTTACTTAATATGGCCTTAGTTTTAATTGGTATTAACCGAAATGTATGGGAATATCGATTCGGTTGTAATTATTGTGATCTCGTATCACCGTTTTTTAATTTAATAGATTTATTTTATTTTAATTACAAATGTATAATAGGAAATTATGTAATTCATTTATTCCGGAGTACCTTGAAGACGGTGCCACTCGAGAAGGCGATCCATCAAAGAAAGTGTTGCCTTGAACTGCGTGCCAAGACCGAAGTTCAAGGGACCAAAGGAGTTGGTTTCCGAATTTGTAATAGTTTATTAGATTTACTATTTTAGGAAGGCCATACTAGGATTTTATTTTCATGCTTTGCATTTTATTTATATGTTGCATGCATCGCTAAATCGCGATAACTAAACATGCATTTTATATCGAGTTTATCGACCGTGTCAATTACAATTATCGTAGTTCACCGCTTTAGTTCACTTAAAATATGATAGATAATAAATTGACATGACCTCTCGCTTAAATAAACAATTGAGACTTAGCCTTACCAAAAAGTAGAAACCATGAAAACCTATTTCGTGAGGGAGTGCACTCGGCTTTACCGGGGTACAAACCTTGCTACGTAGGGGAAGTGGGTGATAAATGTCTACCCACCGAATTTATAAAGATAAGGGTTGTATTCGGCTTTATCGATGCCCAAGTTGATGTAAATTTGGATCATGGACACATTTATTCAAAATTTGGGTTGAACTCAACGAAAGTATTCTCGTCGGTTGCCGGATGTGTTTCGGGCTAAAGATAAATATTAATGTAAATTTATCGACCAAGAGTTCTAAGAGTAGAATCGATTAAAGAGTTAATCCACCGAGTTATATTGATAAGGGTTGTATTCTGCTTTACCGATGCCTAAGTTAATATGAATTTGGGTCTTGGAATCATTTATCAAAGTTGGGTAGAGGTCACTAGATAAATGCAATAAAACTTGTTTAAATTACAAATTTACGAGTGTTATTATTATTTTAAAACGACAAGTGATTTATTCCTTCTATTTTGTTTTGTAGACCACTTTTATTTCTCATAACAAATGGCCGCACCAAACACCAACGCCGCACCTCTCACTAATGTTTCATGGCTCCGATCTTTCATGGATCGTTGTAAACTTGAAAAGAATGGGTCAAATTTCTCCGATTGGGATGCCCAACTTAAATTAGCCGCCCAAGGTGACGACAAGCTTTGTTACCTCACCGAGGCCTCTCCACCCGAACCTAATGCTAGGTCGAGTGCCGCCACTAGGGAAGCATATAAGGCTTACCACAAAGAATCCGCCGCTATGAAAAATGTGTTGATTTTTGCTATAGAGGCGGATCTCCAAAGGAGAGCCTTTAAAATGGGCACCGCTTATGAAATCTATTCCAAACTTGTGACAATGATTTCGCAAGCACCGAGGATCGTCCAATATGAGGCGGCCTCGGCATTCTTTGATCTCGATTTTTAGCCCTCACGTGCTCAAATTGTTAGAGCTAGTCGAGACATTGAAACTTCAAAAGGTTGAAATCCCCAAGGAGCTCATTGTTGATAGGATTCTTCACTCCTTATCCAAAGTCAAAGCATATGTACAATTCCGGGTGAATTTCAATATGCAAGACAAGGACGTGTCTCTTGAAGAGTTGCACAAGTTACTTGTGCAAGCCGAAAGAGACATGGGGCTAAATGTTAACCCACCTAAGGATGTGCTTAATATAAGCACTAAGAGCAAGGGGAAGTTCAAAAAGAATGGGAAAAAGGGTAAGAGGCAAGCTCCCATGTCCACCAAGGCTAAGACTTTTGAAGCTAGCACTTCCAAAACCAAGAAGGGTCCTCTTGATAAATGCCATTATTGTAATGGTGTTGGACATTGGAAGAGAAATTGTTCCAAGTATCTTGGTGACATCAAAGCTGGAAAGATCACTCCAGTAGGTAAATGACTATCCTTTCTTTTATGTTTCTAATTCAACTATGGTATTTTGATACAAAGTTGTGATAATGTATCCCCTTTTTATTGTAAATAGTGTCTCCTCCAAGCAAAGACAAGGGAAAGGAGAAACAAGCTTGAGAAATCATGGAGCTAGGAGTAGCTACCGATGAAGCTTGGCTTTTATTATTATCTTTATTTTAATATGAATTTTAGAACTATTTTGATTTTCGTGTTCGACATGGAAATGGTTGATCCTTTATAAACCATGGTTGTATTTTGGATTATGGTGGCTTGGCTTGCAACCCAAGTCACCCCTTTTATCGTATTTATTTGTTCTAATAATTCGTCTTTATATGCTTGGACATAGAAACATATGATCATCTACTTAAAGTGATCCAATAGGCAATTATAATGATGGGATTCATTATATGTCCACAAGCTTAAGGCTTGTGTATGATCAATCATAAAGTGATGTTGAGTTGATGAACTCCCCTAAAGGAATGTAAATTACCAAGTACACTCATCAAATCAAAATTCTATTAGTCAATCTATGATATAGTCCTCCTTCTACTTTAAAATCATCACTTGTATCTCATAAGCTATCTTTGAATATCAAGTGTATTTATTGTAAAGATAGAGTGAGAGAAAAATGAAGACACATAGAATACAAAGAATAATTTGTATGCTTGAGTAAATGAGATCTACGAAAGAAAGAATGATTTGTATACCTAAATAGATAGTATACACGAATAGATGAGATCTATGGTCTCGAATAGATGAGATATACATGACAAAAGAGACCAAGTGAAGTAATCAAAAGAATATGCTATTAAGATAACTACACGAGGAGACAAAAAGAAAGTTTTGATAGAAATTGACTAAAGAAGATAGAAAATGAGTATAGAAAAGTCTCAAGAAGACATTTGGCTAGTCTATGACCTAGATATAAATAGAGTTTCAATATTGATATTTACTTAAGAGCCTAAATGAAACAAAGTTGCATCCTAGAATATAAATGAGATTTATGACTAAAAGTTGCAAAGAAAGATATGCCGATATCTACAAAAGCCAAGTTAATTGTTAACCACGCTAGTGTCATTAGTTAACCTCATTAGGAAAATGAAATGGTTAAACCTCCTTCCAAAAGGGGTATTTTGAAGGACGTGAATTAAATGGGATTTCAATTTTAAATAATGACATCGCTACGCATCATTATAAAATGAATGAGTTGGAGATTAAAATCTATTTCCATAAGTTTAAGATTGAAACCTTTTCAAAATAGGTATTTTGAAAGGATATGTTGGGAACATATATGGTTTTAATCTTAATAACTTGGCAAAGCAAAATGTATTTCAATTCTTGAAATGTTTCGATTGAGTAGTCAATTACAAACATGTGGAATTGAGTGGGAGTTTGAAATTATCATGTGAAGAGATGAAATTTAGTGGGAGCAATCATCTTGTAAAGTTTATAACTCATTACTCATTGAGAATGACAAGTTAGTACTATCTTTCACAAAGAAGTATTTGAGTTTTCAATTCTGGATGAAAATGGACTATGATGAATCCAATCATATCATGGGATGTTGGATAGGTATTGAGATATACACATCAAATCAACGAGAAACGTAGGTTATTCATATCGATGAAAATAGAATTACCATAAACAGTCATGGTCATTCATTGAACCTAAGAATGGTTGATCACATGATTAAAAAAAAAATTACTAATATTTCCACCATTAGAATAATCATGCACATGTCCAATGATGAATCATATGCTTAAGAGCATGATGAGTCATTGGTAAGCCATAGAAGAATCGTCATGAATTCTCGAGAAGAACTAATGAGTTATTCTAGTGTTTGACAGAACACTCTGTTATGTGATAAGAAGTTGCACATATTGAAGTTCGAAAACGCGTAAGGATTTATGAAAATCCTAAGCTATTCAAGCTAAAAAGAGAAATAAGAAGTTTGAAAAGATACTTGTTATAGTAAGAAGTTACTCAAAACTAGTATTTTCAAAATATGCTAGGACTTATGAGAAGTACTAGGCTAATCATCTTGACAATTGTTGCAAGATCCTATAAAACATATACCTGGTACATTATGAGTTGGAGGAACACTTGACTAGTGTGAGTTATGTCGACCACCATAATTCGTTTGTTATGTGATAAACAACAAGAAAGTTCGCTCAAGTAAAGAACCTGTACCTAGTTTGGGAAACTAGATATGTACTTGGTAAGATTCATGCTATGTGACACAAACATGAAAATAAAGGAAAATGCAATTCAAGAGTTTGAACACATGGACACATGGTATGTTAAACTCATGTTGCAAACGACTAGTGTTTACACACTTACGATATACATCACAAGGTTGTAATATGGTATTGACTACCCAAATGTGATGTCGACATTTGTCATTTGAGTTATTATTAACTCACCTTGTACTTTGTTACATCCAAACGGGTTGTAGAGACAATTGAACCCCGTTAAAGTGTACATGGATTAGCATTGTATTCGCCCATAGTCAGTTAAATGAGGTGACGTCTCGAAGTGACTAAAGTGTGACGCGATTGATAGCAAGTTTAACTGCCATAGAGTCATATGAGAATCACTAGTCGATCACATAGGCAGACTGTCAGGAATACTTTATCGGGATAATGACCGCTTATAGATTTCTGGCAAATTTATATAGCCTGGTCGTGGCGAGAGCTACTATAGTATTCTAATGAGTCGATTCTTTTGACTAAAGACTATTCGCCTAAGGTGGCACAGTTTCAGACTAACTTTGATTTATGTTACTACGACCATCGTAAATGGGGTCAAATGGGCATATTTTGGGTTATGATGGTTGTGGCTAGTCGAAGGGAATAAGTGCGATAGGAATTGTCCACCCCTTGTCAGGGTTATAACAATATCTCAGGGCCACTCGAGGAGTAATGAACTGGAAATGCGTGGCCACGCTCGGAAGGTATCTATGGTACATAATTCCGGTCAATCAGTTATTCTCCAGATCGAGGAAACCACTCTCGATATGATCACTTGCAAGTACGACCCGAAAGACACCTTGCATTGAGTGGGAGATAGTAATAGGACAAGAGAATTGGTGACACACACTTATCGAGGACAAGTGGGAGATTGTTGGAATATGTGTCCTCCGACAATAATGCGATCACAACTGTTGATCATGATGATCACATGTTTAAATCTCATTTTAAGAATACATGTGGGATGTAATATTTTACAGATCAATGGTCCACACATATCGTAATGATTGGTCGACTAGAGTTTGACATTACAGTCGTGCGACGGTGGTGATCAGTTGATCCCCTTAGGTCATACCTATAGGGAAATACTCTTAATTGATTATTTAATTAATCGTATGCCGATACGAGTTAATTAAATTGCTTAAAATTGACGGATGATTTGCGAGTGAGATTAACGTGTCTTATTATAATTCGATTAAATTAGATACGGTCTAAGTAATCGAATTGTTTTATTACTTAGATAAAATTATTGTTTACAAAACAATTGAAATTGAAATTGAATAAATAATTTATTATAAATACAAGACGTTGTAATTTATAATTTGATAAACCGTTTTGGTACAAATAATTACGAATTACTAGTTGAGTTTTTAAATGACATATTTTATGAGTATGTTGATTTTTAATATGTTAAAAATACATTACATTGTGACATGTCATGTAACATGTAACATGTAACATGTGACAAAATTGACAAATGACAAAATAAAATGGACTACCCATTTTATTTTAAGTGTGCCGAAATTATGGAGGGAGTATAAGATTTATATTGTGTTTTTATCTTAAGTGGAAAACACAATGATTAAAACTAGCTAGTAGCCATGCAAACCTAGTTTTTCTTGAGAAGAAAAACAAGCTCATGCATTGGCTCCACTCTCCCTTGCCAACCGGTTTTTAGAGGAGAAAATGCCAATAGTTTTTCCTCTAATTATTCTACTACTTCATATAATAATTTCTAGTGTTAGAAATTTTTTTTCTCTCTACACATTTTAAAACTTAGAGAAATAAAATCTCCCAAATCCTTCCTCTCTTGGCCGAAATATACAAGAGAGAACAAATTTATTTTGTGTCAAAAATTTTAAGTAAGACTTGTATTATTTCTAGTACAAAATAATATTAGTTATTAGGGGTCTTTCCTTGGGTATAAACTTTTGGGAGGGATTCTATTTTGGATCCTTTTGTTCATCCATTATTAGGAAATCTCAAGAACAAGTGAGAAGGAGAACTCATTTGTGTCCTAATATCCGAAACCTCAATGTAAGATTGACGATTTCTTCTTTTACCTTGCTTTAGTTTGCATGCATAAGATCTTGTTTTAATTTTATGACTAAATTAAAGTTTGACATATATGAATATGTAGATTAATGAGATTAATGGATTCTAATAGTCCTCATGCTACCTCAACAAGGAATTCCTTTATCCCTATACCTGGTTGTCACCTACACAGCCATGGGAGCAATGCTAGCACAAACAGTCAACGGCAGAGAACTAGCTATCTACTACATCAGCAAAATGTTCATCAAGTATGAGACAAGGTACACCCAACTGGAAAAGACATGCCTTGCCCTAGTATGGTCAACAAAGAAGCTGCGGCACTACATGCTCAGCTACACGGTTCACATTTACTTTAAGATGGACCCGGTCAAATACATCTTCGAAAAACTCGTACTAAAAGGAAGGCTGTCTAGATGGACATTCATGCTATCTGAATTTGACCTCAAATATGTACCCCTCAAAGTTATCAAGGGAAGGGCATTCGCCGATTTCCTGGCAGAAAATCCCGTCAACGAAGATCCAACGACCGACACATGGTCACTTCCTGACGAAGACATCCTTTATGCCGACACCGACGCATGGGACTTATACTTCGATGGTGCATCAAACCTGAGAGGCTTCGGGGTAGGAATCCTTCTAATATCACCAGAAGGAGAACATGTTCTGATCTCAGTCAAACTGGACTTCGCCGTCACCAACAATGCCGCCGAATATAAAGCATGCCTCATCGACCTACAAGCAGCCATACCACTTGGCATCAAGAGACTGAGGGTCCATGGTGATTCCTCGCTCATCATCAATCAGGTGTCCGGATCATGGAAAATCCGTAGCGACAGCTTAGCACCCTACCGGGCAAAAATCAATCAAGAGGTTGAATTCTTCGACCAAGTCGACTACTTCGACTTGCCACGAGAGGAAAATCAATTTGCCGATGCCTTGACAAAACTTGTCATGCTCGTCAACATACCTGACGACATGACATGGATGCCCTTATGTGTCGAGAGAAGGAGCGAGCCAGCTCACATCTGCGCCATCAACAACGACAAGGAAAACCATGCCGAACCTTGGTACCAAGCCATCCTAAACTACAAAACCAAAAACGAATTCCCTCCCAACTCTAATACAAGAGGACAAAGAGACATTTGTTTACTTGTATCACATTTCGTGATAAACCAAGAACAACTATACAAAAGAACACCCCAAGGTATTCTTCTCCTTTGCATTGACCATCACAAGCCAAAAAGTCATGGGAGAGGTCCATGACGGAGAATGCGACCCTCATATGAGCGCAATGATGCTGACTCGAAAAATCATGCGGTTAGGCTACTACTGCACCACCATGGAAGCCGATTGCAGAAACTACGTCAGACATTGCCACAATTGTCAAATATTCGCCAACATACAACACATACCACAATCCCTTTTATACACCATGACGTCACCCTGGCCTTTCACAACCTGGGGCATCGACATCATCGGGAAAGTCAGCCCGATAGGCACCAAAGGGCATTGCTTCGTCCTCGTCGCCATCGACTACTTCACCAAGTGGCTGGAAGCGCAGCCCTATGCAGTCTTGACCGCCTAACAAGTGGCCAGGTTCATCGAGGAAAACAACATCTACAAATATGGGGTACCCCATGAGATCATCAGCGACCAAGGCCCTCACTTCCGGGCGGAAACACAAGCCTTGTTGGACAAATACAAAATCAAGCGACATCCATCATCCCCCTATCGTCCCCAAACCGACAGAGCGGTAGAGCCAGCAAACAAAACTCTTGTCACCATCATCAAGAAGATGCGAGATAGTTACCGCGATTGGCCGAGCAAACTCCCATTCACACTCAGGGGATACCGAACCTTCATTCGAATGCCAACAGGAGCCACACCCTTCTACCTAGTATATGGCATAGAGGCGGTTAAACCAGTAGAGTTGGAGGTCCCATCTCTACGCATACTAATGGAGAGCCAAGTCTTGAGGCGGAATGGACCCGTCGAAGGTTCGAACAGCTCACGCTTCTAGACGAACGGCGACTCAACGCCTTGCACAACGTCCAACTATACCAACGACGTATACAACAAGCATTCAACAAAAAGGTCAAGCCCATGAACATCAAAGAAGGTGACTTAGTTCTCATGTCAGTTCGAGCACCATTACCCGTCGATTAGAGGGGGAAGTTCAAACCCAATTAAGCCGGGCCATACCTGGTCTAGAAAATACTTTCAGGCGGCGCAGTGAGCCTGAGTGACCTAGACGGGGAGGATTTTACAAACCCGGCCAACCTAGACCAACTCAAGAAATACTACCCTTGAACCCTAGCAACCAGAAAACCTCACCCTATTTTTACAAACTAACGACCACCGTACCCCTTCAAGTCAAGTTCCTCAATGCATTCTGATTTGAAATTGCGTGTTTTATCGAGTCTAAGTTGTGGCACCTTGCCCCGTTTCAAATGACCTTTGCTCTGCCAAAGGCAACATCCATTTGCACTCAAACAAGAACACCTGAACTACGAGCATGGTTTGATTTCACCTTTTCAGGTGGATACGTAGGCAGTCCTTTCTTACACTAGAAGGATACAACCATCCTCACAGTAAAAAACATCCCCACATATAGAAAAACAACCCCATATCAACTTCAAAAAAAACAAAGTAAAGGAAAAGACATTCCCTTTCCTACAAAATACAAAAAAAAAGAGCCTTTCTCCCTTCCAACAAAAATCCCATTTCCCAAATGCAATGTTTAGGATAATTCAAACTGAATTTCCTTTACAAAACTGATGGAAGAAACAAGCATTCACAATCTCTTTTAACACAAGAAATCCTCTTATTTAATTAATAATGAGGAGGATTACAAATTTAACAACAAAAGCTAATGAAGTCAACAACTTGTCAAAGCTAGGATGTCAACTAAGGCATCTCACATAGTAAAACTAGCACAAAGCACACAATATATATCTAGTAAAACACAATAAAAACTCACAACATTAATACAACATAATAGTAAAATGGGTAATGGAGGTCTTCATTCTTCCACTCTACCCTTGCCTTTTCCATCGGGGTACATCTTCCCCTTATTCTTTTTGTTGGCCCGCCTGGCATGAACTTCCTCTTCAGAACGGATCTACAATGGCGGCGGCCTCCGGTCTCTTGCATGACCCCATACTCGGTCCAAGACGAGCCCATACATGGCCCATTACCTCTTTGGGAACCGAGCTTCTCCTCTTTGGTGGCCTCATTACATCCGGGCTAGCTCCATCAACAAACACGTCAACGAAGTCACGGTTGACCTTACCAACCTCCCTATACTTCAAGTCGACGACCTCGTCCTTGCGAGATTTGGATCTTTCCTCAAAGGTTTGTTGATGGAGCTCCACCACCTTTCAAAGATCTCGACAAGCTCAGAGTTCCGGAAAACACTCTCTTGGACGAGAGTATCTTGAGCGGGCACCTTTTTTTGACGCCCCATTTGCCTCATAAGCCTTTCGGGATAAATGAAGGAAGCAACCTTCAAACGCACCACCATCAAAGAAAGAGAACTAGAGGTCGAGGAAGGCAACCCCGTCAATGACCTCAAGTGCCACCATGGCATCACCCAACGGATTTGAGGACCGCCCTCCTCCACCAATCTCGAGGTCCAATAGGCCTCGGTGGATGCAAAACTATCCGAGTACAACTTCTTCCTCATAGTAAGGTGACGGAAGGAGTAAGAAGAAGAATCGGCCGGAGGCTCTACATAACTTAGCCTCTCCAATAGCCACACTTGGAGGATCCTTGGAGATCCGAGCGAAGGAGCTTCTCAACAAGAGCCCTTCTTGTCAAAAACTTGGATGATCTCGCCAAGCACCAACCATGATAGATCCCTACCATGCTCCATTTGCTCAACCACATGCACAAGGGTCATACTGCCATAACACTTTGACCCCTCCTTCTTCAAGGCATCGACAAAGAGGTATGCATGCACTAGGCAACAGGCAAGAGCCCTTCTCCTAGCCACCTCCGAAACATTGACATCCAACCGGTTTGAGAAAATGTTGATAAGAGCCAACATATCCACACCATGAGGAGCAAGGAGAAAGTTAACTTGACTTGTTGACAAGCCCAACATTGAACGAAACTTCTCTTTCTATCACAACCGAGAGCATTCTTCAAGAAATGAGGATTGCACCTTGACTTGACGAAGCACCAACAATTGACCAACTCCTATTATAAGGAGTTGATACTTCTCGGGAGGTGACAAATCCCGACACCAATGTCGCAACCTATTTTCGAAAGCATCCATGAATAATTTTGTGGAAGAAGAAGAAAGGTTTTTGTGGAGATGTTTTTCGTGTTTCGGATGATGAAACAATGAAACACAAACGTCCCTATTTATACAATACAATCAGCGTTTTTTTTCTGAAAAAAGGGGAAGCTCATTTCCAACGCCCAAGGCCTCGCGCCTCTTTGGGCTGGTTCTCAGGATCCGCACCTTGATTTGTCCCTTTCAATTTATGTTTCTTCCTGACACCTAAAACCTCCCGCCACAGGACTCGCGCCTCTTCGGGCCTATCCAGGAATGAATTTTTGTGTTTTCCCACACTCACATTTCCTTGTTTTCACGTTTTACGAAATCCGACACGGTTTCCATTACCCAGCTTCAAACACACAGGTTTTCTCTTCCTTTTTTAGGGGGAAAGAGCTAGTCGCTCCGATCCGTGACGGATCGTTCCATGTCAGTCGAAAATTCCGAATTTTTTTCGCTTTTTCACATTTTCCACAAAATCGAAAATTGATAACACGACGTCAATTTTCTTCAAAAGTTCAAGCTCTTGCAAATCCGAGTCTTGATCTCACAAAAATCAAATACACTCGCAAAAATCTCTTTTATAATCCACCCGTGACGGTTTGAGTTTTAGTTTTTCGAGTTACAAATCAATTTCTAGCAAAATTCGATGCAATTTAATTCAAACACAAGTTAATTGCTTGAAATTTCAAATCAATTTCTTTTTAAAAAATCCAAACAGGAAGACCTATCGCGGAATTTTCAAAATGTCAATTTAAAATTTCAATTTTAACTCCGAGTCATCGTAGTTATTTTTCTTGTCATCAAATGCTATTATGTGTTTACGTTTGTGCATACGTGCTACCTGTTGCCTGTTTTCTACACTAACGATATATGTCGGAACTAATGCAAAGTAAAGGGGAACTAGCAGCTGACGGTGCTTCTCCGAAACACAACACAAGAAAAGCCACACACAAATAAACTACAATCCAAAAAACACATATATACAAACCGCCTTACGCAAAATACATCGACACACATTTGACACAAATGACTGCCCATACAAACAGGATCCAGTACGGGTATTTATCATACAGACACTCGCCTAAAACAGCGAACTGAGGGCTATCTGCCACTTACCGAACTAAGCACTCCCTATCCTTCCGATCGGAAAAGAAAAGGAGCAACACGGAAAGCAAAGGAGTAACATCGGATGTAGCTGTGGTTACCATGACGGTAATACCTCATTCGTACTCCGTGACAAAAAGGGAAACAATGCCCGGCAGACTTCGGACGACATGACAATCAGGAATTGTGACTCAGTGCATCATCCCGACGTTGGCCCCCATTCGTCGGAATTTAGCGATTAGAAGGAGCCATGACATAGGGCGCTACCCCGATGTTGAACCCCAATCATTAGAACTCAACAACGATCGAAGACGGCAACGTGGAACAATACACCCGTCTTGACCCCTAATCATCAGACATCTGAACCTCTGCAGACAACAGCCAATGATCGATACCCGATTAAAGGCTGGACAAAGGCCGCCAGGGAGAAACACAACTCGACAAGGACAAGACAACAGTTGTCTCTCCTTCTCCAGGATCATCCTCCTCCCCTAGAATCTCAACAATAGACCCAGTGGGCCCAGAACACTCCCCTGCAATCAGGACAAAACCAAAACTGTCAGCCGAAATTTTGGCATTACGACATCACAAAATGGACAAATCCAAAAAAACCTGCAAATGCAAAACAAAGCAAACCCGCCTAAAATCCAACCAACAAAAAAAAACACTTCACCAAAAACACACACAAAAAAAAACGATTCGCCCTTCTTTTCAAGCAAAAGACGAGTTAAAACAACAAAATATTCAAAAACCACCCAACACCTCAAGGCCCACACAAGGCCCGCAAAACAACAACAAAAATTCCCGACGCAATTGGGTATTTTCCAGAGCTTAAAAGGAAATCTTACGCCAATTCGGGCACAAACAGGTCAAAATTTCAAAATACGACCACCACAAAACGACGTAATTTAATTACGTCCCAAAATAACTTAAACTACCGTCAAGGTCCATTTCAAAACAAACTGGTTCACTTTGAGCTCAAATAGACGCTCATTTCGACAGACATAAGACCGTTACAAAGGGGAAATAACTCAAATTTTGCCCATAACACCCGACGAAGGTTCAATATGGCAAACGCGGTCTTCCCTAACTACAATACGACCTAGTGGGGCACACAACTCAAGCAAACAAACTTGGCATTGTGAAATAGGAAGGTTTCATCGTCTCATTCACGTTTTTCAAGCATAGGGAGCGGGAACGGGGACCAAAATGCAAACTAAAAGCACCCCTATACTCCTAAGCAGGTTTCTAACCTAATGCAATCATCAATTTCACTCGAAATGGACTAATCAGAAATGCCCAATTCGATTTTCGAAAGGTTAGGGTTTTCGCCCTAATTCAATCAACAAAAAGGAAAACAAATTCAAATGAATTCAAGAGGATTTACATACCTTGAGATGACATGATGATAAGGGAACAAAGACAAGCAAAGGACGAGATCAAAAATGGCGATTTATCGGGTTTTTGAGAGGTTTGTCGAAGAAGACAAAGTGAAATGGGATCGACCTGATTCTCGCGTCTTTTTACGAAAAACAGGGAAGCTCCCTTCTTTCGCAGATGTGCTCGCGCCTCAATGAGTCATTCCATGCTTCATTCAGCGAAATTCTGGGCTTTGACCCAATTTCCCACACAAACTTAAATATTTGAACGACGGCATTAAAAACCGTCATTTTCAAAAAACAAATAGTGAAATTCAAATTAGTTATTTACTCAATTTAAAAGACGGCATTAAAAACCGTCATCTTTTAAAAAAAAAAACAAAATAGCGAAATTTAAATCCGCTATTTTCTCAATTCAAACGACGGTATTAAAAACGGTCACCTTCTTCGAACAAAAAACAAATAGCGAAATTCAAATCCGCTATGTTCACAAATTTTGAATGACGACATTAAAAGCCGCCATCTTTCAAAAAAAAAAAAAAATCAATTGCGGGGTTCAAATTCACTATTCTCACAAAATCTTCAACAACACTCACAAATTTCAACAAGCGGCATTAAAAACCGTCGAACCTTCAAAAGTGATAGTGAAATTCACTACCCTTCACCAATCTCAAATCGTGAGAGGATGAAATTAAAATCGTCCTCCCCAAACACACATCAAATGGCAGAATACACATCTGACCTTCTCTACAAACTTCCATCGAACGATAATAAAAAAACGTTACCTCTCTTCAAGATTCAAAATCACCGCCAACCACGGGAGCCAGGCTCACGAGATTCCCTAATAGGATATCGGAGGCCCCCTCGCGGAGCCTGCTAACTCAAACAATTCTCGAAATAGGCCCGCCCAACGCGGCTATTTCCCACAGTCGATCAATTGACATTCAATATGGCTGTCGAGCCTCATAACGCACATTCGATAAAATTGGCGAGCCTCACAACGCACATTCAATATGGCTGGCGAGCTTCACAATGCACATTTGATATGGCTATACGAGCCTCACAACGCACATTCGATATGGCCGGCGAGCCTCTTCATTGTTGGAGCTTGTGTCCTCCACAAATTAGTGTGATAACATTTGTAAATCTCTTACAGGTTCACAAGGGTATACTTCGTATATTTAATCAGTTGATTAACGTTTACCTAATAACAGTTGGCTTGCTAGAAAGTTTGACGTTATTATCATACAGATGGCGGTGATCAACTGGTCCCTAAAGGTCACACCTATAGGATGTGTTTGAGAGATGTGGTTATAGAAATATGATCACATTGATGCCTTATATGACTAAACAGTTAGTCAATGTATTGATGAGACAATTATTTAATGAAGATTAAATAATATTAGTTGAGACGAATTAACTGTCAATTCGTAAATTGAATATAATAAGTTATATTTAATTAAATTTATGTAATGTTAGCTTGGACGAATTAATCTGTTAAGTCGTAATTAAATGTAATCAGTTACATTTAATATCAATAAGATGAATGTGTCATAGTGGTAATAGTGAGGGTACACAAACCAAGAGGTCATCGGTTCGATCCTCACTAGATGACAATTTACACATTTTATACATTTTTTGGAATAACCAAAAATAAGGAAATAATACTCCTTATTTCGGAAATGGGCCGAGAAAAATGAAAAAAAAAATCCTACCCTAATCCATTCCTCATACACGGTTTATAGGGGAGTCAGGGAGAGGATTTTCTGACCTAATTCATTTTTCATTTTTGCCTCCTCTCTCATCGGAAAAACACAAAGAAAACCTAAAATTATTTTAATTTTTGGATCGATTCTAGCAAAATCAAGGGCATTTCTCGGAGCATCTTGGGTGCAACTGATAGGAGAATATCATTGCGATATTGTTCATAGGCCAAATTTGCTAGGACCGAAGGTTGATTCTTCATCTCTTTATCTTTTGTATATGCAATTTATTTTATTACTAGTTAACATCACTGTTAATTCGTTATAGTCCTTAAAATTAAAGGGATGCATACAGATAAATCCCACAAGTGGTATCAGAGCCAAGGCCACGAATTTTAATTTTGATGATTTTCATAAAATTGTTTGTAAACATTAATTAGGGTTTGCGGAAAAAAAAGGTAATCGGCTGGATTTTTTTGAGCCGTGGAATTTTTTTTTCTCGTTTCCGTTACTGTTCACGGATGAACAATACTTTTATAAAAAAAAAAAAAAATCTGTTTTTTTCCTTTCGGTTTCTCCTGAAAAACCGATTAAAGTTTTCTACGGCTGTTTTTGTTTATGCCGATTTGAAAAGCATCCGAGAAAAGAAAATTTTTTTTCCTGTTACTGTTCACGTGGTCACTGTTCACAGTGGCCAGAATAAAAAAAAAAAAAAATTGTTTTGTTATGGTTTTTACAGAAAAACCGCAAAAAGAAAGAAATAAAAACGGGCTGTTTTTGTTGTTTTGTCTATCCAGCCGAGAGAAAAGTAAAAAAAAAAAAAAAAAAAAAAAAAAAAAAAATTTGTTTCTGTTACTGTTCACGTGCTGGACAGATTTAAAAAAAAAAATTTGTGTTTTTTTTTTTCGGTTTTAGCTGTAAAATCGAGAAAAGTTTTTTTTGGGTTGTTTCGGTTTTTACCAAGATAAATTTTAAAGAAATTTTTTTTTGGGTTTGTTGTGGCCAATTAATTATTGTGAAGCGGTTCATAATTCATGGATACCTAATCATTTTAAAGCAGTTTAAAATTTTAACGGATTAAATTCATATTACAAGTTTAATATGAATTAAGATTGAAATTAATGTGATTAATTGAGGAATTGTCACTTAATTTGATAATTTAAATGGGTGGTTTGGATAAAATTAATCTACATAATTAAAGAATTATGTCTTGCGTGTTTAATTTTTTTTTAGTTGATGCATTTTATTTAGTTAAATGAATCGTTTGAATTGTTTTATTTACGTATTTTTGCAATCGGTTGTAATTTGTAATACTTAGTGTGGCCTTAGTCAAATTATGTTTTCGTAATGAAGGAAACATAATTTTTATGTAATTATGAGATCTCGAATCTCCTTTATTTTTCTTTAGTTTTGGGTTTTTGAAATTAGAATGTAATAAATAGGTTTATTATGTAATTTTATTTATTGTAATTTCAAAGAAGACTAAAGATGGAGGTTGGAGCTCACTCCCGCTACATGGATCAAGATGGAACATCAAGACAAGCTTCTCGGGCCCAAGGATGGATTCCAAACTTGTATTTATGTTCATTTTGATAGGATAGGCCACACTAGGAATTTATTATTGTTTTTACGTTTTACTATTCTTATTGTTTTTCATTCACATGCTAGTTAATGCATCATATTCCGCCTAAACCAAACCACCTACTACTAAAATGCATGAAAATTGACTCGTATAGATTGTATGTTAGTTTTCATGGACATACAGATGTCACATACTTATTAAGCCATCACCTTAGTTTATTCATTCACGCATGCTAGATATTAGTTCACTTAAAATGAATTAAAACAAAGTTGATGGGATCTTCCTCTAAAACAGAAATTGAGATTAGTCTTTATAAGGGCAAA
The DNA here is from genome assembly GCF_048544455.1 of Silene latifolia. Taxonomy (NCBI): domain Eukaryota; kingdom Viridiplantae; phylum Streptophyta; class Magnoliopsida; order Caryophyllales; family Caryophyllaceae; genus Silene; species Silene latifolia. The sequence goes on along the minus strand of NC_133532.1, from coordinate 49,214,967 downwards.
CAACTATGAATCCCTTCTTCGTCGGTAGGCATAATATGACCCCTTCTACGTTGGGTAAGTAGTTTGTGTTGACTTAGTTTATCTCAACATTATAGTCGAAGCGTTTTCGTGATTATAATGGACTAAAGATAGAATTTACAGAAATTTATCGACCAAGAATTCTAAAGGTAGAATTAGCCAAGAGGTGGGCTTATCAATTTACAGAAATTGAGTCTTGGGATCATTTATATAATTCTTGAGAAAGGTCAATTGTATAAATGCATGAGTCTTCGCGTTATAACAGTATTGCATTAGACTAAAAAATCAAATCGATGCATAGGCTTATTATTTAATTTTCTTTTCGCAGTGTAGAACACGTTAATTTTACTGTTACAACAAATGGCTGGAAATAACGAAATCCTAATGCCAAGTGCCACACTTGATCGCGCGTCCTGGCTGAAAGTTTTTATGGACAACATGAATCAATTCACACGTCTGAAAAATGACTGGTCCAACTTTGCGGACTGGGAGGCAGCACTACGGAATGTCGCCATTCCGACTTGTAAGCTGTGTACTTAATCGAGCCAATACGGTAAACCCAGGCCCCAATGCGAGGAGTCAACGAGTCACTCGCTTATAGTGATTTCGTTATGGAAGCGGGTGCGATAAAGAACGTACTCATCTTTGCAATGGAAACCAATTTGCAGAGACGCTTCATTGCCCAAGGTGCAAACAAGATTTTCACCACGCTCACTAACGAATTCACAAAGGCACCGAGAATCGTTACTTATGAGCATACATGTCGCTTCTTTGATGCGAAACTCCAAAAGGACCAACCGGTTAGCCCACACATTCTTAACATGATTGAGAATTTCGAGAAATTGGAGGCACTTAATTGCAAAATCAGTGAGAGCATTGTCATTGACCGAATGCTTCATTCTCTTCATGATGGTTTTGCCCTTTTCAGGGCGAACTACTACATGAATGACTTGAAAAAGAGTCCTCATGAGCTACACTCCCTTCTTGTACAGACCGAGAAGGATATGAAATTGAGTGGGAGCATGAAGCAGGATGTTCTCATGATTTCCAATAAAAGTAAAGGTAAGGGCAAGGCTCATGGCGACCTAGCTGTAGGTAAGCCAAAGTTTAAGAAGCCAGGAAACGGTAAGAGTGGGCCTGGTGAGACTAGTGGCTCACAGGGCAAGACAAAGAGTAAGGGCGGTGACATTGAGTGCCACCATTGTCACAAGACTGGACATGGAGGAGGAACTGTCCCGTGTACCGTGAGGACATAAAAGCAGGCCGCGTCGTTCCTGTTGGTATGTCATCTTATATTCATATGATTGAGATAAACCATGCAAGTTTCGGAACTTGGGTACTTGATACTGGTTGTGGTTCTCATCTGTGTAATTATTTGCAGGACCTAAAGAACATCATGCCTCTCGAAAAGGGTGATGTGGACCTGCGAGTCGGGAATGGAGCACGAGTTGCTGCAGTCTCGAAGGGAACATACGTAATCCAACTCCCTAGTGGTTTTGAGTTATTTTTATAACTGTTACTATGTACCCAGTTTATCTAAGAACATTATTTCAGTTTCCGTACTTCATAAACACGGTTTTGCATTTTCAATAAAGGATAATAGCTGTATTTTCTTTTTATGAAATGATTTATGGCAAAGCAGTTTCCATGAATGGAATTTACATCTTAGATCAAACCACGGAAGAATTACACATGAATAATAACAAATTAAAGGTTGGTGACAAAGATCAAACCTATCTATGGCATTGTCGAATGGGACACATAAATGAGAAACGCGTAAAGAAACTCGTCGATAATGGGACTATTCCCGCATTCGAATTTTCTACATATGGCACGTGTGAATCATGTCTCATTGGCAATATGACTCGAATTTCCTTCAAAGGTGTTGGAATGCGCGCTAGTGACCTATTAGGACTCATACATACTGATGTTTGTGGACCTATGTCAATTACCGCTAGATATGGCTATAGATATTTTATCACTTTCACGAACGATTTGAGTAGATACGGATATGTCTACTTAATGAAGTATAAAAGTGAGTCCTTTTAGAAATTCAAGGAATACCAGAACAGGGTTCAGAGCCAACTGGGTAGAAAGGTTAAAGCACTCCGTTCAGATCGGGGTGGCGAATAACTTTCAAATGAGTTTGATCAACACCTTAAAGACTGTGGAATCGTACTACAGTTAACTCCACCTGGAACACCTCAATTAAATGGTGTGTCCGAACGGAGAAATCGAACCTTACTGGATATGGTTCGATCCATGATGAGTCACGGTAGTGCACGATTCATTATGGGGTTATGCTCTTTGTCATTTGCTCTTATACTTAACCGAAGTCCGACTAAAGCTGTCGACAAGACTCCATATGAAATGTGGAGGGGAACGGTCCCTAACTTGTCCTTTATTCGGGTTTGGGGCTGCGAGGCTTATGTCAAGTGGAGACACGAAGATAAGCTCGGCCCGCGATCGGTCAAGACATACTTTATAGGTTATCCAAAAGGAACATTTGGTCATTACTTCTATTCGCCTACCGAACATCGAGTTTTTGTTGCGGCTAGTGCGACGTTCTTAGAGAAAGAATTTCTCGAGAACAAGACAAGTAATAGAACCTTCGAGCTGTCGGAGATTCCAGAACCAACAACCGAGGAACAGATAGAGGAAGTTGTTCCTCCAACTGATGATACGGTTAATATTCCTGAGGAACCTAGGAGGTCGGGTAGAGTCTCTAATCCTCCGGACAGATACATTGGTATGGTCGAGGAGAATGACGTTTTACTCCTGGAGAGTAATGAACCCACTACCTATAAAGGTGTCATGACCTGTTCCGACTCAAAGTTATGGCTCGAAACCATGCAATCCGAGATGGACTCCATGTATGAGAATAACGTATGGAATCTAGTTGATTTACCTAATAAGGTAAAACCTCTACAGTGCAAATGGCTTTACAAAATAAAGCGTTTTGTAGACGCGCAACCAGATACCTATAAGGCACGACTAGTGGCAAAAGTTTTCACTCAAGTGCACGGATTGCATTATGATGAGATTTTTGCACCTGTAGTCATGTTACGTTCCATTCGGACAATCTTAGCGATTGCCGCCTTTCATGACTATGAAATTTGGCAAATGGATGTAACAACCGCCTTCTTAAACGGTTATTTGGAGGAAGAGTTGTACATGGTACAACCCGAAGGTTTCATAGATCCTGAACATCCTAAGAAAGTATGCAAGCTTAAGCGTTCCATTTATGGACTTAAGCAAGCTTCTCGGAGTTGGAATCATCGTTTCGACCAGGTGATAAAAGAGTATGGTTTTACTCGATCGGTCGAGGAACCATGCTTATATACCAAGTCGAGTGGGAGTAAGATTGTATTCTTGATATTGTATGTCGATGACATACTCTTGATTGGGAATGACATTCCTCTCCTATCTTCGGTTAAAGGATGGTTGAAGAACCATTTCCAGATGAAAGATCTGGGTGAGGCACAACGCATTTTGAGAATCCGTATCTACCGAGATAGATCACGACGGACGTTATCACTTAGTCAGGAGTCTTATTTGGATAAGATTCTTGAGAGGTTCAGCATGACCAACTCCAAGAAAGGGAACCTTCCAATGACGTACGGGATGCGATTGAGCAAGTCTCGTCACCCACGACGCCTTTGAAGGGATTGAGCGCATGAGTCGTGTTCCTTATGCATCTGCAATAGGATCAATCATGTATGCCATGGTATGCACACGTCCAGACGTGGCATATGCATTGAGTATGACGAGTCGGTACCAAAATAATCCAGGTGAAACACATTGGATAGCTGTTAAAAATATCCTCAAGTACCTACGGAGGACTAAGGATAGGGTATTGACTTATGGAGGAGATACTAAGCTATGCGCAATCGATTTGTGCAGATGCTAGCTTCCAAACGGATCGAGATGATTAGAAATCTCGGTCTAGATTCGTTCTTACTCTTAATGGTCTTTGCGGTCACTGGAATAGTTCCAAACAGGAAGTTGTAGCAGATTCTACTACTGAGCCATTGAAATATGATAAGCATGGAGGGCACGTTATTTACATGAGAATTAAACGTGTACCTGAGTTATAGTAGTTGATTATGAATTCGATACGTTATCTTTTTCATAAACTATTTATAACTTCATCGTTTTTATAATATTTTGTTTTTCATGTGGATTGTCTTGACAACATTGAACGCCACAAAGTGAACTGAATTATATTATATTTGTTTTGGTCCGTAATCGCCAATGTGAGCTGATAACTCCGGCTATTATATTGTGCAGTCGATTGATGGTGGGTTCAACGAGCCATAAGTCAAACGGTTAAGCGATCGATCACGAGATGCGAGATTATAACGATACCTCGTAGGACAACTTTTTGTGACAACGTAATGGAGTCCTAAATGTTTAAAAACATTCGGTGCCAGGTCGTGGATAGGACATCCATTGTGTTCTTAGAGTCGATTCTTTTGACTATCGATTGTCTCTTGAGATTAAAGCGCGGTTTTTGGGTGACTTTGGTTTCTTTCTCACGATCCGTGAATCGGAGGCTAAGTAGATTTTTTCGGGTCATTTCATACGTGCTTACATCTGCAGGATTCGAGTTGAGGAAAATATCCAACCCTTATCAGGTATAGTTATTTCTCAGGGCCACTCGAGGAGTTGTAACTGAAATGCATGACCATGCTCGAATGATGATTCGTTTATCAGTTAAGTTACTCTCTAGTCGGGGAAACCACTCTTGATGATGATCACTTGTAAAATACGACCTTTGTGAATACGGATTTGCAAATTGTTTTATATTGAGTGGGAGAAATTTTAGGATATGAGAATCGGTTATCGCACATACACTCGTGAGGACAAGTGGGAGTTTGTTGGAGCTTGTGTCCTCCAAAAATTAGTGTGATAACATTTGTAAATCTCTTACAGGTTCACAAGGGTATACTTCGTATATTTAATCAGTTGATTAACGTTTACCTAATAACGGTTAGCTTGCTAGAAAGTTTGACGTTATTATCATACAGATGGCGGTGATCAATTGGTCCCTAAAGGTCACACCTATAGGATGTGTTTGATAGATGTGGTTATAGAAATATAATCACATTGATGCCTTATATGACTAAACAGTTAGTCAATGTGTTGATGAGACAATTATTTAATGAAGATTAAATAATATTAGTTGAGACGAATTAACTGTCAATTCGTAAATTGAATATAATAAGTTATATTTAATTAAATGTATGTAATGTTAGCTTGGACAAATTAATCTGTTAATTCGTAATTAAATGTAATCAGTTACATTTAATATCAACAAGATGAATGTGTCATAGTGGTAATATTGAGGATACACAAACCAAGAGGTCATCGGTTCGATCCTCACTAGATGACAATTTACACATTTTATACATTTTTTGGAATAACCAAAAATAAGGAAATAATACTCCTTATTTCGGAAATGGGCCGAGAAAAATGAAAAAAAAAAAAAATCCTACCCTAATCCATTCCTCATACACGGTTTATAGGGGAGTGAGGGAGAGGATTTTCTGACCTAATTCATTTTTCATTTTTGCCTCCTCTCTCATCGGAAAAACACAAAGAAAACCTAATATTATTTTAATTTTTGGATCGATTCTAGCAAAATCAAGGGCATTTCTCGGAGCATCTTGGGTGCAACTGATAGGAGAATATCATTGCGATATTGTTCATAGGCCAAATTTGCTAGGACCGAAGGTTGATTCTTCATCTCTTTATCTTTTGTATATGCAATTTATTTTATGACTAGCTATCATCACTGTTAATTCGTTATAGTCCTTAAAATTAAAGGGATGCATACAGATAAATCCCACATTCAAATCCGCAACGCGGCTGGCGAGCCCCTTCATATCCGCAACACGGCTGGCGAGCCTTTTTCCGCAAAGAAGAAGCGATTCAAGGACATATCCCGAAGATGCCTTAGGTATGACTCCTTCTTATGGATGGCGAGCCTTTGTACGTAGTCTAACGGACTTTAAATGACCTGCACAGACAGTCGACGGACTCTAAACCATTCCCGATAACAAGTCCTTGGCTCGTACCCCCCGAGTCGCCTTGGCGTCGCCTCTCCCGGCGGCAGGTCCTTGGCCCGAATCCTTTCGAGCCGCCTCGACGTCGCTTCGGTCTCCTAGTTGTAATCTTCGATTGACCTGGGGGCTATACTTTGACTTTCGCATTATCCAAGCCTCGGTCAAAGTGGGGGCTTAGTAGATACCCAGTATTTGTTCAGTCTCCAACAAACACCCAATGATTATCGGACTACAACATGCTTAGGAATCGCAGCGTTTGATCGACTGTAACACCCCCATTTATTCAGGAGCCTTTAGCTAGACATCCCAAGTAAATGACAGCGTTACCATCTCGGTTTCCCGAGGTAGTGAATAACAAACTACAACAAACCAAAGTACTTTTAAATTAAAACTTTAGTGAATACATGTTTATTACAAATTAACCAACTAAAACTTAATATAAAATATTACAACTCGCAGCGGAAATAAATAAAGTGATATAATTATTCTATGTGATCTAGACTTCAACTATGATCCAAGTCGAGCTCTTATCCCAATGCTCCCGAGTCAGCTAATCTTTAGTACCTGTCAAATCTGCTCCCCATTATGGTTCACCACAGGTGTTCACGAATACACAGTCAACCACGAGGTTGAGTAGGAATATCTAAACAATAAGAATAACACCACAATAAGACAAACCAATTATTCAAATACTCAACTCCGTTTACAAATCCAACAATCACACATCCTCTGAGACACCCATAAACACAATGGCAACTCCGAGACACCCTTGTATAAACCGCCACCCCTGGTCCGGTTTATACAGCCATAACAAACTCTGAGACACCCTTTTATATACAGCCACCCCTGGTCCGGTTCTTCAAATATAACCCGCCACCCCTGGTCCGGGTACTCAAACCACAACAATACCATTATGCAATACAGATAATAATATTCCAACGGATAAACAATAATCATTAACCATCCAACAATCAACATCCAATTTCCAATTATTATCAACTGACAAATTACCAATACACATTCAAGTTGAGTAGATAACCTACTTCAGCAGCAATTATCCAATACGCAGTCCAAATAATTTCAAATAATTAATTAAGCGAACAATCAATAAAGCTCCACACGAGTCCGTCACCTAACACAATAATAATTATAATTACTAATTATATAAATAGTTAACCTTGACCATTCATTAATTATGTTAATTATATTACTACGCAAACCCATAATTAAAACCGTCTCAACCTACCCAATTACTAATTATATTATCATTACGCGATTTAATTAAATAAAAACCCACATAGTAATCCCATGGACGACCCACATAAAAACCCGTGTCAACACCTCAAATAAACCCGTCTTAAACAAATATGAAAAACCCGACTAACAATTCCACAATATAATAATGGCCCACTAAAATCACTTGATGCTAATTGCTAACCCCTTCCACACCCGTCTCAACCCCTAAACCCAACAGCTCATATTATCCCCACACCTCACGACAACCCCCACAACAACACCATCCCGGCACCAACCCTTCCACCAGACATCCCCATCGGAAGCTCCTCGGCCACCTACACGACAACACCACTACCGTCACTATTATCAACATATACGGCCTCACCCAGATGCCCTAACCACCCTACACAACTCCACCAAACACAAACATTCAACACACTCAAAACACGCAAACCCGCAACACCCACTATTAACAACCACCCCTGCCACCAGTGGCCACCACGAGTCCCTTATGAGCAGCCTAGGTACGGCCCAACCACCAGCAATTACCACCACCCACGGCCAGAAACTCACGACACTACCCGACACTAAAACTACGTGTAAGATAGAATACAGAGAACAATGTATTTTGGGGAAGGCTTTTTATTCACTCACACTTTGAAATTGAGGTACAACCATGAAATTTATAGGACTAGAAAAATATAACTGACTTCACTAGGAATTCAGAATGACACCCAAATAATGAATCCATAAACTCTATCATAAAAGACCCATAATAACCATCTTATTATAACTGAAGAAATCATTAATAGTCAAGAATTTGAATCAATTCTCAACACTCCCTCTTGATTCAAACTCACTGACTCCTAACTTAGACACAAAGAACTGATGCTTGGCTACCGGAAGCGACTTTGTAAAGACATCTGCAACTTGGTCGTTTGTGCCGCAAAACTTCAGAATAACTTTACCATCAGCCACTATCTTGCGAATGAAATGATGCTGCACATCTATGTGCTTAGTCCGACCGTGAAACGCTGGATTCTTGGCCATTGCGATTGCTGACTGATTGTCGCAATAAATCATAGTAGCTTTCTCATGCTTGATGAGAAAATCACCAAGTAATTTCTGGAGCCATAGTGCTTGTCTTACCGCTGAACTTGCTGCTGCATACTCGGCTTCAGAGGAAGACAAGGCCACCGTCTCTTGCTTCTTCGAACTCCATGTCACAGCCCCAGAACCAAGGCTGAAGACATTGCCTGAGGTGCTTTTCCGATCATCTAAGCAACCTGTCCAGTCACTATCAGTGTATCCAATAAGCTGAAAGTTGGACACTTTCGTATACCAAATCCCATACTTCAGTGTTCCAGCAACATACTTAAGTATCCTCTTTGCTGCACCACGATGTTGCATTGTTGGATTATGCATATATCGTGACACAACACTAACAGGAAAAGATATATTCGGCCTAGTGTGTGAGAGATAATTTAATCCTCCTACAATACTCCTGTACAACCTGCCATCAGCATGCTCCGTTCCGTCTTCACGCTGCAACTTTTCATTAGTGTTCATTGGAGTAGCAGCTGTAGCACACTTGGACATATGAAATTTCTTCAACAAATCTGTAGCATATTTCTCTTGGGACAGAAATATACCATCTTTCCCTTGTTTCACCTCAAGCCCCAAAAAATATTTAAGTAAACCCAAATCTGTCATCTTAAATTTTTTCATCATGCTAGCCTTGAATTTATCGACTAAGGACTGAGATGAACCGAAATAAATCATGTCATCAACATATAGGCAAACCACAAGAAAATCATTACCTTCCACCTTCAAATAAAGAGTTGGCTCATTTTCACTTCTTTTGAAGCCACTGGATTGGAAGAAAGTATCAATCTTGCTATACCAAGCTCGCGGAGCTTGCTTTAACCCATAAAGAGCTTTGCGTAGCCGATAGACTTTATCTTCATGTCCACCAGAAATAAAGCCCTCTGGTTGAGAAACATAGACCTCTTCCTGCAGCTCCCCATTTAAAAATGCAGACTTTACATCAAATTGGAACACAGGTAACTCGAATTGTTCAGCAACTGCAAGAAATACTCTCACAGTTTCAAACCGAGCAACAGGAGAGAAGGTCTCCTCATAATCCATGCCTTGTTGTTGTGCATATCCCTTAGCCACGAGCCTTGCTTTGTGCTTTTGAACGCTCCCATCAGAGTTGTATTTTGTGCGGAAGACCCATTTGAGCCCAATCACATTCTTGTCTTTGGGTAGATCAACTAGCCTCCACGTCTCATTTTTCTCTATGGCTGATATCTCCTCCTTCATACCATCTTGCCATACCTCACTCTCGGATGCTTCTTCATAGGTGACAGGGTCGGAGACATATAACGCAAAGTTACATGTCCTATAGATATCCCAGAGTGAACGGTAACGTTTTGGAGATGATTCGCTTGAGGTGCTTGAAGGTGAGTCTGGTGGTGAGTCTGGTGGTGACAGATTTGTTGAGTTATTGATGGTACTGTCTGATGTTGAACCATTTTTGTCAGCTTGTACTTGACTCTCTTGTTCTAGTTCAAAGCATTCAGTATGTGGTACTCCAGCTACTGTCGAATCAGAACTCCATAACCATTTTTCTGATTCATCAAACTTGACATCTCGACTTATAATCACCTTACCACTTTCAGGGTTATATAGCTTATATGCCTTGGATTCAATACTATAGCCAACAAATATGCATTTTTCGGACTTGCTATCCAGTTTATGGCATAAATGAGAGGGAACCAAAGCATAAGCTACACAACCAAATACTCTTAAGTGGCTTACCCGAGGTCTCTTTCCCCTCCATGCTTCAAATGGAGTCTGATTTTGGACCGCTCTTGTAGGTGAAATGTTCAGCAAGTATACTGCAGTAGCTATAGCTTGTCCCCAAAAACGGTCTGGCAACCCTTTCGCCTTGAGCATACTTCTTGCCATCTCCACTATGGTTCTGTTTTTTCGTTCCGTAATGCCATTCTGTTGCGGTGTGTATGGTGCAGTCAATTCTCTTCGAATACCATGCTCTTCACAAAATTTTATGAACTCTTTTGACAAGAATTCTCCACCACGGTCTGTTCGTAGCGTCTTAATACGCCTATCACTTTGATTCTCCACCAAAGCTTTGAATTTCTTGAAATAATCAAAAGCCTCCGATTTAAACTTCAAGAAATAAACCCAATTCATACGAGTATAATCGTCAATAAACAACAAGAAGTAACGACTTCCACCAATTGACTCCATTCTCATTGGACCACATAAGTCAGCATGAACAAGATCAAGGTAATTAGAGGCCCTCCACGACCTTCCACTAGGGAACGGTGCTCTACATTGTTTGCCGTAGACGCACCCTTCACAAAATACATGTTCATTAATTTTAGGCAAACCTACCACCATTTCCTTTTGACTCAACAATTTTAAGCCATTCACATTCAGGTGACCATAGCGCAAATGCCATAAGTCGGACTCACTATTTCCTTTAGCAAGTAAAGCTCTACTGGACACATCCAAGGAAAACATATTATTTGGGGACTTGTCAATACTAGCGACTTCTTATCGCTAATAACACATGAAGTGTCCTTAAACACAACGGTATACCCGCTACTCATTAATTGACCAACACTCAACAAGTTGTGAGCTAAACTAGGCACAAATTGCACATTATGAAGAAGTTTAACATCACCTTTAATGGTTTTTATAGCCACTGTACCTTTGCCTTCAACCTTAACTTGCTTGTCATCTCCCATCCGAACTTCACCCTTTTGCATCTCATCAAGATTCCTGAACAGACATTTTGACCCGGACATGTGATTCAAGCACCCACTATCCACAAACCACACACTGTCAGAAACATAGGAACCACTAGAATGAGCCATGAATAACTTAATTTTTCCTTCTACTTCTTCTGTAAAGTTTGCCTTCTGCTCACCCTTATTCTTGAACCAACAATTTGCCTCCTTATGCCCGTACTTCTTGCAGTTATAACATTGAATTGGACCCATATTTTGACGCCCATGCCCTTCCGTGAAGCGTCCTCTTCCTCTGCCTCGACCGCGACCTCGGCCGCGAAATCCGCCTCTGCCATTTCCTCGACCACCAGAACTTGAATTTTCTGTTTTCTCTTTCTGAGACGACTCCCCTTTCACCTGAAAAGCTTTTTCTTCTACTTTCTCACTAGACCTATTTAGTCTATCCTCATGAGCCAATAATGAACCCATTAGTTCATCAAATGTATAGCTAGATAGGTCCTTCGTTTCCTCTATGGCAGCAACAACATGATCAAATTTTGAGGTCAAGGTCCTCAAAACTTTACTAACAATCATACTATTATCAACAATTTCACCATAAGCTCTCATACTGTTAACAATGTCGGACACCCTATGTAACACCCCCATTTATTTAAGGGCCTGAACTAGGACTCCTCAGATAAAGAAGGGTGTTACCATCTCGGAAATCCGAGGCAGTAGATAACAAAGGGAAAGATAACAGTACTTTAAATTAAAAAGGTTATAATGTTTACAACGGAAATAACACATGTCTTAAATAAAAATAAAGTCTGACAACTAAACAAAATAAAGGTGAGCTAGCTCTAAGTCAGGTGATCCATGCTCTCTCCCCGACTCCCAATGTCTCAACAACCTGTCAATCTGCTCCCCATTAAAAGGATCATCACAGGCATACACGAATACACAGGGTCAACCGCGAGGTTGAGTAGGTAATACGATATAATAAAGAATGCAATGCTATGCTCCTCCAATCAACTCCATCACACACATCCCCGGCACGCCCAGCCATACCGATCCCCGGTAGACTATATATATATCGACCGTAGTCGATCTGCCCGCTCGCAGCGGAGGACACCAGGGCAAGTCCTGCAGAACCCGCCTGGGCCTTAATCACAACAATCTCATCTCCTCCAACTCCAACTCCAATGCAAATGCAATGTATGAAGTATATGAAACAAAAATGCTCAACAGGATAAATAAGGTAGTCAGGTATGTCATATAATTCCAAACATGTCAACTCTTTATAAGCATAAAATTCAATCAGCGTATTCCCCTACCTTAGTATTGCAGTCAAAAGTCGGGTGCTTAGTAATACTCCACAACAAATTCGCCCTCTGAAAGACAATAAATAATAAACAATTACTTAAACCATTCCCTTCCCAAAATAGAAAGTTACTAAAATTAGAACTTCTTAAAATGGAAAGTTTCCTTAAATGGAAACTTTCCCGATCTAGCAGTTTTCTATTTTACCAACCCGACTCAACCCGTCTCAAAACATTTAAATAACTCGGGAATTAATTAGCTAAACAAGGGTACGATATATTAAATGATAAAACAAGTTTTTACATTTAAAGGAATTAAAAACAATACTTGCTAACACTACCAACCCGCCTTTACAACCCGCACCTTCGCACTCCCTCACAACCCTCACGCGCCACCCTAAACCACCACGAACACCACCTGGCTTGCTCCCCTCTTCGACCCCACCACCAACAGCCGACCCCAGCCTGGTCGACTGCCGCCGGTGAGTCGAACCAGAGCCGTCATTTGGCCTGGTTCACCACCGTGCCTCACCAAACACCCCCCTTCCTCGCCACACGACCACCGCACCAATCCCTACCCCGCCCAAACCACCACGTACCCGGGACGCCGTCACCCCACGCACCCAGACACCGTGACACCACCATTTCGACCTCCCCCGAGTCCACGGTGGTGTCACCCCAACCTAAGCATCTAAAACCCGCCTGAAACCCCCCTACAGCACCCGTGTGATCTACCCTGTCAACAACCCCTTTCGCCGCCAATTCTGCCGCCAACAACCTCCCTAAACGCCACCAAAAGGGACGACCCAAACCACCCAGTACCATATCCCCGACACCAGACACCCACACCCCTTCCCTGAGTCACGACAACACCAATAAAAACCTGACAGAAAACGAAAATAAAAGAAGGAGTTGCACCCATACCTTTTCCCGCCACCTAAACAGCCACCACGGCTAACTGTGGACGTCGACAACCACCCTAGGACCCTCCTTGCTGCTCCGACAATACTCGCACTCACTCTCCCTCTCTCGATCTGTGTGTTTGTTGGGGAAATGTGCCGCTGAAATGGGGGTAGGCGTGTGAGGGGAATAGGGTTTTGTAGGGTTAGGGTAGAATTAGGTTAAATGTTTAATTGGGTCATGGGTAAATGGGCTAGGGTCAACGTGGTAAATGGGCTAGGGTCAACGGGAGGTCAATGGGTAAATGGGTAAGTGTAGAAAAGGAATTAAGTTACGTGATTCGCTCAATTAACCCGTCTTGACGAGTTTACGATAACTTGATCGTACGATATCAATATAACTAAACAATTAACTCGACTCAATTAACGATATAAAATACGGAGTATTACAGTCTTCCCCCCTTAAAATGAACTTCGTCCCGAAGTTCACTCACCTAGCAAGCCCCCACACGCATCGATGTGGGTCCCAAAACAAATCCCCTGAGGTAAAAGACACATGAATCTAGGTCGGAAACAAAATGTTACATTCTACCCTCCTAAAAAGAAAGTTACGTCCCGGAACTTACCTCATGTAAAAAGATGTGGATAGCTTTCCCTCATGGAAGCCTCAGTCTCCCATGTAGCTTCCTCAACATTGTGGTTAGTCCACAAGACTTTCACCATTTTGTCTCCCCATTTTCGGTCTTTCTCACCTTCCGTCCGAGAATCTCCTTGGGTGTCTCTAAATAGGACAATGCTCATCCACCTCGATCACCTCGGGACTCAACACATGTGATGGATCACTCAGGTACCTCCGCAATCGGGAAACATGAAAGACATTGTGAACTCGGCTAACGCCGGTGGCAAAGCTAAACGATAGGCCACCTCTCCAACTCTGTCCAAAATCTCATAAGGTCCGATGAATTTCGACTCACTTCCCTCTCTTCCCGAACCTCATGACTCCTTCATTGGCGACACTTTGAGTAGTACCTTCTCTCCCACCTCGAAAGAGATCTCACTTCTCCTAGTGTCAGCATAGCTTTTCTCGTCACGTCCCGAGAGGCTCTCATCTTTTGCTCGATGATCTGCACATTCAACCATCTCTTGAATCATCTCTGGTCCCAAAACTACCGCATCAGCTCGATCATCCCAACACACAGGACTCCTACACTTCCTGCCATACAGAGCCTCAAATGGAGCCATCCCAATACTAGCGTGGTAACTGTTATTGTATGAAAACTCAATCAACCCCAGTCTATCCTCCCAAGACCCGCCGAACTCCAAAACACAAGCCCTCAACATGTCCTCGAGAGTCTGAATAGTCCTCTCCGTCCGCCCATCGGTAGTTGGATGAAAAGCGGTGCTCATCTTTAATCGAGTACCCATTAGTGATCGCAACTCCTGCCGAATTTAGATAGAAACTGGAGTCTCTATCGAAAATGATGTCCTTGGGTACACCATGCGCCTTCACCACAAACCGAACATAAGCCTTGGCCAACTCGCCTTTACTCCAAGTATCCTTCATGGGGATAAAGTGAGCCGACTTGGTTAGCCTATCCACGATCACCCAAATCATATTGTTACCTTTTCGAGTTCGAGGCAACCCAACAATGAAATCCATGGAAATGCTTTCCCACTTCCACTCTGGCACATCTAGTGGTTGAACCTTCCCTTGCGGTCTCTTATGTTCGCCCTTCACTCTCTGGCATGTCAAGCATCGAGCTACAAACTCAGCAACTTCCCTCTTCATATTCGGCCACCAAAAGGTCTTCTTGAGGTCCTTGTATAACTTATCTCCCCCAGGATGAACCGAGTATGGCGTAGCATGAGCCTCGCAAGAATCTTCCTCTTGACTCCTCATTATCCGGAACACACCACCGACCTCCAAACCTCGACTACCATCATGGATAACAAACCCGGAATCATCCCCGGATTCGCCTGTTCTCCGTGTTGCGCCACTTCTGAATTCTAGCATCGGCTTTACGCTCAGAACTCTCGATCTACTCATATAACTCCGGCTCAACGGTCGAGTCCCCAAGAATCTCTCCTCTCCGGATCATGTGGATTCCCATCTCCGCATGACTCATTATGCAACCTCACCCTAGATCTGCACCGCTCAAAGCATGGATGGATTTCGCTTAACGATCTCGCTACGACATTCGCTTTCCCTTCATGATAAAGTATCTCCATGTCATAGTCGCCAATCAATTCGATCCATCTCCTCTGCCTCATGTTCAACTCCTTTTGTGTGTAAATGTACTTTAAGCTCTTGTGATCGGAAAACACTTTGAAGGTAGCCCCATAAAGATAATGTCGCCATAGTTTGAGCGCAAACACCACTGCCCCCAACTCCAGATCATGAGTAGGGTAATTCTCCTCATAGGTCTTCAATTGTCGAGAAGCGTAAGCGATTACCTTCCCGTTTTGCATCAATACGCACCCCAGACCCTTCTTGGAAGCATCAGTATATACCTCGAAATTATCATTCCCATCTGGTAGAGCAAGTATGCGAGCTGTAGTGAGACGTTCTTTGAGGGTTAGAAACGCCTTCTCACAACTCTCATCCCAAACAAACCTGTTCTCCTTCCGCATTAATGACGTCAATGGCTTTGCGATCTTTGAGAAGTCCTTGACAAATCTTCGGTAATAACCTGCTAGCCCCAAGAAACTTCGGATCTCACCCACATTCTTAGGACTCTGCCATCTCGTCACTGCCTCGATTTTACTAGGATCAACCGACACCCCTTCCTTGGAAATCACATGTCCCAGAAAAGCAACTTTCTTCAACCAGAACTCGCACTTGCTCAGCTTGGCATATAACTGGTTCTCCTCCAAAGTTTTCAAGACTAGCCTCAAATGTTCCTCATGTTCCTCCTCATTCTTGGAGTATACCAGAATATCATCGATGAATACAACCACGAACTTGTCCAGGTAAGGACTGAACACTCGATTCATCAGGTCCATAAACACTGCTGGCGCATTAGTCAACCCGAATGGCATGACCACGAACTCATAGTGCCCATATCTTGTTCTGAAAGCGGTCTTAGGTATATCCTCGTTCTTAATTCTCAACTGGTGATAACCTGACCTCAAGTCGATCTTAGAGAAAACTCCGGCTCCACTCAATTGATCGAACAAATCATCGATCCTTGGCAAAGGATAACGGTTCTTGATGGTCACATTATTGTTCAACTCACGGTAATCCACGCAAAGTCTCAAGCTTCCATCTTTCTTCTTGACAAACAACACCGGTGCTCCCCAAGGTGAAACACTAGGCCGTATGTAACCTTTCTCTGCTAGCTCATCCAACTGCTTCTTTAGTTCCTCCATCTCCTTTGGTCCCATGCGGTAAGGTGGTTTAGAAATCGGCCTGTTCCGCTTCGGATCAATGGAAAAGTCCACCTCTCTCTTCGGTGGTAACCCTGGAATGTCCTCCGGAAATACACTCTCGAACTCCCTCACCAGTGGAATCTCAGACACCTTAGGGGTCTCCGCCTCATTATCCCACATCTGACACAGGATTAACTGATCCCCTTTCCTCAGACTCGACTTTAGGGTATTAACGGATATGAATTTGACTCTTGGCTTGACCACATACCCCTTATAAGACACCCTAGTTCCCTTAGGTCCCCTCAAAGAGATTTTCTTCTGATAGCAGTCGATAAAAGCCTTGTACTTCCCTAACCAGTCCATCCCCAGAATCACCTCAAAACCCCCCAAGGGAAACTCTATAAGGTCACCGTGAAACACAACCTCTCCGATCTGGATTGGTACCCCAGTGTAGACTCTATCACAAGACACCGACTCCCCCGAAGGTACCACTACCGAATCAACAATTCTATCATATGACTTAAGATTTAAGACTCGGCATGTTCCATGAGATATAAAAGAATGTGTAGCCAGGAATCAAACAACACAAAGGTGGGTTTAGAGTTAACAGGAAAAGTACCAGTCACAACATGTGCATCCTCCTTTGCTGCTTCCTTCCCCATGGCAAAGAGCTTGCCACTGGACTTAGCTCCAGACTGACTCGATGAAGCGGTATTGGGTTGCTTGTTCCCCTCGTTCGGTTCCTCTCGGAAATTACCACCCCGCCGGATCGGTTTTTTTCGGGCTACGGTTACGGTAGTTGTTGTAGCTTCCTTGGTAATCGTTACTTGCCCCAGATCGGGCACCTCCCCATAGCCGGTGTTAGGAGTACGGTAGGCTGCCGTATCCCGATCCCACCGTCCGAGACCCATCGAACCCGGATGTAGGTGTCCGGAAGCCCCATTGGTTTCCTCCGAACTTCGGCACTCAAACTTCCCGTGTCCCGACTTCCCACACCCGAAACAAGTGATCCTGGACGCATCACCTCCAAGACTAGCACCTCGAAACCGCCTCCGCTTTGGTTCCTCATCCCCCAGGAGCACTATTGGTGGAGTATCCACGAACTTGCCCGAATTTGGCTTCTTGGCCCCGTATTATCACCGACAGGTTTCCGACTTCCTCTTCTCGGCTTTTCCTTTCTTGTCCTCTTTGATCTGCTCGGAGAGCCTTTCAAAGAAGACCGGCTCTCGGATAGATGTCCTGAACGGTGGTAGGTGGAGCTGCCGTGAGCCTCTTTTTGATATCCACCGTCAATCCCCTCTCAAACCTCATAGCCAGCATGGTCTCGTTCTTTGCAAATTCGTCGATGTATGATGCCAACAGTCGGAACTTCCTATGGTATGTTTCCACTGTCATGTCCTCTGTCATCTTAAACGTATCAAACTCCTCCCTCAGCTTAGCTTTCCTGAACTCTGGCATGAACTGATCCGTTAATATCACTTGAAATTCTAACCAAGACACGTATCCTTCCTCAATGTCCCCAGCAACATGTCGAATCTCCGCCTTGTTCCTATTCCACCACTCCCCCAGTGTAGCCCGAGGTAGTGTGCGGCTTGGTCTACTTGCGGCTCTTGGGACAAGCTATCGGCTCGAATAGGTTGGTGAACTCCCGACACCAATCTCCCCCAAGTGAGGTTCCCCCTCTCCGGTGAAGATGGTAGGGTTATGCCTCGCCACTATTGTACTCATCTTCGCAGGGTCCATTCTTTTGGCCTTTAGGGCCTCATTCTCAGCCAGTAGCCGGTCTAACTCTTCCTGGGTGATGTTTACAGCCGTGTTCCTTCTTGGAGGCATGACTACAAGAGAATTTTAGGAATTAGCTGCAACACAAAACACCTGCAATTCTAGCCAATTCTATTACTCTTATCTTACTTGTCTATCTAGCATGGCTTAGGGATCACATAACCGCATATCACTAGACATAGCCTTCTGACACAACTTTATAGATGTATAAGTATAAATCAACCGTAAACATGCAAAGTATTATGCCACAACCTCCTACTAACTCTTTATGCAACAATTATCATATCAATCAGTTAATACTTAGGCAATAATATATGGAGTTATGCTCAATATCATGCAACTTCTCTACCCTTCCTCTCATATGCACTCGGGGTTCCCGGTCAAACCGAGAGGGCCAATGGTTCGGTGTGAGGGGGCCCCTAACTCATCCCTTACCTTTAGTGTGCTCCTAACAGTTTTGTCCAGGGGTTCATTTTATTTAGACTCTTCCGATATTCATTGGATTCATTAGTTTAGGCTCGTAGATCGTTCGCTCTGATACCACTTTGTAACACCCCCATTTATTTAAGGGCCTGAACTAGGACTCCTCAGATAAAGAAGGGTGTTACCATCTCGGAAATCCGAGGCAGTAGATAACAAAGGGAAAGATAATGAGACTTTAAATTAAAAAGGTTATAATGTTTACAACGGAAATAACACATGTCTTAAATAAAAATAAAGTCTGACAACTAAACAAAATAAAGGTGAGCTAGCTCTAAGTCAGGTGATCCATGCTCTCTCCCCCGACTCCCAATGTCTCAACAACTGTCAATCGCTCCCCATTAAAAGGATCATCACGGGCATACACGAATACACATGGTCAACCGCGAGGTTGAGTAGGTAATACGATATAATAAAGAATGCAATGCTATGCTCCTCCAATCAACTCCATCACACACATCCCGGCACGCCCACCATACCGATCCCCGGTAGACTATATATATATCGACCGTAGTCGATCGCCCGCTCGTTAGCGGAGGACACCGGGCAAGTCTGCAGAACCCGCCGGGCCTTAATCACAACAATCTCATCTCCTCCAACTCCAACTCCAATGCAAATGCAATGTATGAAGTATATGAAACAAAAATGCTCAACAGGATAAATAAGGTAGTCAGGTATGTCATATAATTCCAAACATGTCAACTCTTTATAAGCATAAAATTCAATCAGCGTATTCCCCTACCTCAGTATTCCAGTCAAAAGTCGGGTGCTTAGTAATACTCCACAACAAATTCGCCCTCTGAAAGACAATAAATAATAAACAATTACTTAAACCATTCCCTTCCCAAAATAGAAAGTTACTAAAATTAGAACTTCTTAAAATGGAAAGTTTCCTTAAATGGAAACTTTCCGATCTAGAGTTTTCTATTTTACCAACCCGACTCAACCCGTCTCTAAACATTTAAATAACTCGGGAATTAATTAGCTAAACAAGGGTACGATATATTAAATGATAAAACAAGTTTTTACATTTAAAGGAATTAAAAACAATACTTGCTAACACTACCAACCCGCCTTTACAACCCGCACCTTCGCACTCCCTCACAACCCTCACGCGCCACCCTAAACCACCACGAACACCACCTGGCTTGCTCCCCTCTTCGACCCCACCACCAATAACCGACCCCAGCCTGGTCGACTGCCGCCGGTGAGTCGAACCAGAGCCGTCATTTGGCCTGGTTCACCACCGTGCCTCACCAAACACCCCCCTTCCTCGCCACACAGCCACCGCAGCCAATCCCTACCTCTCGCCCAAACCACCACCACAGCCCCGGACGCCGTCCCCACGCACCAGACACCGTGACACCACCATTTCGACCTCCCCGAGTCCACGGTGGTGTCACCCCAACCTAAGCATCTAAAACCCGCCCGAAACCCCCTACAAAGACCCGTGTGATCTACCCCGTCAACAACCCCTTTCGCCGCCATTCTGCCGCCAACAACCTCCCTAAACGCCACCAAAAGGGACGACCCAAACCACCCAGTACCATATCCCCGACACGGACACCCACACCCCTTCCCCGAGTCACGACAACACCAATAAAAACCCGGTAAAAACGAAAATAAAAGAAGGAGTTGCACCCATACCTTTTCCCGCCACCTAAACAGCCACCACGGCTAACTGTGGACGTCGACAACCACCCTAGGACCCTCCTTGCTGCTCCGACAATACTCGCACTCACTCTCCCTCTCTCGATCTGTGTGTTTGTTGGGGAAATGTGCCGCTGAAATGGGGGTAGGCGTGTGAGGGGAATGGGGTTTTGTAGGGTTAGGGTAGAATTAGGTTAAATGTTTAATTGGGTCATGGGTAAATGGGCTAGGGTTAACGTGGTAAATGGGCTAGGGTCAACGGGAGGTCAATGGGTAAATGGGTAAGTGTAGAAAAGGAATTAAGTTACGTGATTCGCTCAATTAACCCGTCTTGACGAGTTTACGCTAACTTGATCGTACGATATCAATATAACTAAACAATTAACTCGACTCAATTAACGATATAAAATACGGAGTATTACACCCTAGACATAAAACCTTGCACAGACTCGTCTTTTTGCATAGCCAGCAGTTCAAAATTACGACGAAGAGTTTGTAATTTAACTTGAATTACCTTCTTATCACCCATATACTCCTGCTTCAATGTATTCCATGCCTCCCTCGATGTTTTAGCTGCTGCAATTCGAGGAAATACAGTATCATCAAGAGCTAATTGAATGTAGAGTAAAGCTTTCGCATCCTTCTTTCGATTCTCGCGAAGCTGCGCATCAGGTTCTACCGCCTGATCTTGGGATTCTGCATACCCGTTCTCTACTAAGTCACAGAGCTCTTGTGATTTGAACAAAGTTTGCATTTTTTGACTCCAAAATTGATAATTTTCACCTTTGAAATTGGGTATAAAGAGCTGGGAAGAAGACGAACTTCCATTTGCTGCAATTGAATTGATTTTTTTGGAACTATCAATTGATTTTGCTTTGAATTGAATTTTTTGATCTCACAAAAGGGATTTTGGTTTGCTGTACTCAACCCGTGAGCGCAGCACAGAACCCGACTCAAAAGTCATGTCACTACCACCCCAAATTGACCCAGTCACCACCTTGGTCATCACTAGCCAACGGTGGCACAAGTGGCGCACCAGACAACCACAAACACCCCAAACAGCGACGATACCGAAAACAGAGCACATATGATCTTCTTCCAGCTACAACCACCACACACACCACCAACGGCCACCACTGTGGTCCCCTCTGACCCACAGTGGTCCCACCAGCAGCACCACCTCCCAAGGTCAGGGTCTAGTCGAGAATAAAGGGTCCCAATACACGATTTTAACGCATAAACCAATAACCACCAATTTCACGAACTCCGGCCAACCACCACGCAAAATACCATCTCCGACCACCCCATGACCTCCCATGGTGGTCGACGCAACACTTAGGAACCAACCTAACCAAACCCAGGTCAAGACAAGTCTAAATAAGGATTGAATTCCATATGAACATATAGTACACACCCTTCAAACCACCCTCGAAAACACCCTTGGAACACCCCTTTCCCGTCGGTCAACGGTGGTCAATGGTGGGTCCGGTCACACCCTGGTCCACCACGGTCATGGTGACGGTCTTAGTTCGTCAAACAGTGGTCTAGTTTACGAGTTATAATAATTATAAAATCAATACATTATTTTATAAGACGGTCTTACCTTGAAGCGATACAAGACGATAAATTCCTTTGTTTTTCTCCTTCTTATTCTCCTTGTCTTTCTTTTATGTGAATTTTGTGCAAAAGTGAATAGGTCAAGTCTTATATTTATACTAGTAGAAGGTAGGTATAAGGAAGGTACTAGTAAATTTCCTAATTCCTATTATATATTATTATTATTATTACTGCTATCGTATTTGTAAATTATTATTATTATTATTATTATTATTATTATTATTATTATTATTATTATTATTATTATTATTATTATTATTATTATTATTATTATTATTATTATTATTATCATTATCATGCCACTCATTTATTATTTTATTGAGTCTCACAACATAATTACTTAATTAATAAATACAATAAAACATATTTTGAAATATAATTTATAAATCACATTTTAAAATCACATTTTACATTTTCACCGTCTGACTAACCATTGACGAACTCCGCCTCCTCATTTCTCCCTTAAAATTCTAGACTCGACTTCTGAAGTCACAAACCGACGCGTGTTTCCGACCTACCGATCGAAAACACAAGCCTTACACATTGTTTGGTACCGTCATCGTGCATTAAATCACTTAACCGACCAACTACACCATCACTAAACTTAAAACACTCTTTTACATTGTTAAAACGGTTTTCAATTGAGTTTTCCAACCAAACAAGTTGATACACATTCGTCGATTTCTCGTCTCATGCCCAACATGTAAGTATGAGGGTGTAAAAATCCTCTTCTATCATGTTTTTCATTTGTTTAATGACTATAACATGCTAAAACATGCATAATATGGTCCAAATATGGGATAAATTAGCAAAAACTGGATTTTTGGCTGAGACAGGGGTTGCTTGTATAGCAGACAGGCTCGCGCCTAAAGCCCTTCTTAGGCCTTAATCCAGCCGTGTTTGGTCTCTTTTTCCCCTTTTATTTTCATTTCATATTTGTAATCGGTTTTTACCATTTCAAATCATTTTTATGACAAATTTTAACCATGAAATATTTTTCACCCTTGGCTCCTAATACAATGACGGTTTAATCCGTGTTTCGGTGATAACATTTGGTTAATTACATTTTAAAAGGTATTTTAAAACCTTTTATTTCATTTCTTTACATTTTAAAAGGTATTTATAACCTTTTATTTCATTTCTTTACATTTTCAAAACAAATGTATTAGTCATAAATACAAAATCATCCTTGGTTCTACATACCGTGTCGGATTTTAACCCGAGTACATTGATAAACATTGACTAATTACAAACAAATGAACTTAAAACAATTAGTTCATAATCATTTTCAAAACAATTCATGTGAAGCTTGCAAAACCGAACCCGACATCGAATATTGTCAAAACAATGACGATTATTCAAGTCTCGTTCTTCACATCAACACAAAAGCAGTCTAAACGGCGTTTTCAGATCAGAACGAGTTCAAAATGTTGGAGTAAGTGTCCCCGACAATAATGCGATCACAATTGTTGATCATATTGATCACATATTTAAATCTCATACCAAGAATACGAAAGGGATGATGCATTACATATATATAGTCAACTGGTCCACACATATCGGTAATGATTGGCTGGCTAGAGTTTGACATTTCTTTGTAAATGCGACGGTGGTGATCGATTGATCCTTGAGGTCACACCTAAAGGACGATTCCCTTAATTAAAAAGGTTAATTAATTGTATGACGATACAGATTAATTAATTCCTTAAAATTGAACAAATTATTATAAGAGAGAAAAATGACATCTTATTATAATGCGATTAAATGAGATTTAATTTAGTAATTTAAGAAGTTATATTACTAAAATTAATCGGTGTTTGCGAAACACGCGAGATGAGAATGATAAGTTAGTTATAATTACAAGATGTTGTGAATTATACTAACTAGTAATTAAAATACCATTTTATGAGAAAGTAATTTTAAATTACTAGTCAATTTGTTAAATATGATTTATTTAATTTGTAAATGATATTTAATTTGTTAAATATGCATTTTAAATTAAAACATGACATAAGACATGTCACATGTCACATGACATACAATTGTACAATTGACAAAAATAAAATGGACTCCATATTACACAATAGAAACCGAAAATTGGTGGGCATGTTAGAAGTTTTGTCTTTTTCCATTTGTCTTATTCATTTGTCCATAACACTTGATAGTGACATGACCATGAAAAAGACTTACACATTTGTCTTGTGAAGACAAAAAGAAAAATAAAAATGGTCATAAGACCATATGAAGCCACCGGTTTTTGTGAGGAGGATTGAGAGAGTTTTTCTCAATTTTTATCATTCTTCTTATGTTTAATAAAAACAATACCTTCTCTCTCTTGTTCTTCATAAAATTTATTTTTATGAATCAAATTTATACAAATCAATTACTAACAATACTAGTACTAGTATATGAGTATTAGTAATCAATTTTAAGGTAAACCACATTACAAATATCTAGTACATGTTAGTTTGTGGGATTAAGGGATAGTCTTGGGTGCTACTAATTGGAGGGGTTCTATTTTGAAGTCATGAATGTTCATCCATTATTGGAAAGCTCAAGAACTAACAAGAAGGAGATCTTGTTGGTGCCCATATGATGACCGAAATTATAGATGGTGAGAAATCGATTTTCTCATCTTTTGTTTTAGTTTGCATGCATAAGATTTGTATTTAATTTTATGACTAAATTAATTTGAAACATATATGAATATGTTAAATAATGAGATATAGATTTCTAAAAAGTGGTATCAGAGCAGAAGGTTGTTTGCATGGAAATCGGTTATTGTTTTTCCGAGTTATACGATTAACATATAAAACTTATAAATTTGTGTTTATTATGATATATCACGAAATTTATTATGCATGTTAACGTTTCTGGTTCTAAAATATATTTAGGATATTTTGGTTAATTTATGGATTTTTATTGTTCATTTTATAAAATAATGGCATTAAAATGTGATTTTATGATTAAAATGTCATTTTCGGACAAAAATTAGCTAAACTTCGAATTTTTCAGTGGTTTTTGGATATGTTTTCACATATATTATTTTTAGATGATCTGGAAATTTTCAGAATTTGTGGAGTTTTTATGCTCGAAATATGGATTTTTCATGATAAAAATCGAATTTAAATGCAAAATAGGTTAATAAGAGAAATATTTCGAATATGGTCATAAAAATTTAGTATGTTGTCACATGCAATTTTACAAGATGTGTGTAAAATAATAGGCTATATTGAAGTCTTTATGCATAATTTATGAATTTTTGATGAAAAATAGCATAAATAGTGACTTAATTAGTGAATAATTGCCAAAACATACTTCATGACTAAGGAAAAACGTCACATGTTGCATTTTATTATGTTTTTCAGATCTAATATTGAAAAGTTGGTGAATATATTTTTTCTCATGTTTTTATGATTATAATTGATAAATCCGATAAACCGCAACATTGTTTTTCCCGATAATTTTTGAAATTTTTAACCTAAGTTTTTGGAACATTATGAGTGTCATGGTATTTTTCCAGAATGTTCATGAGTTTAAATTTCAAATTTTGAATTTATTTGAAATTTTTGTGATTTATTTTAAATTTATAGCATTTTTATTGTAATTTTGAGTCCTCTAATGAACAATTTTAAGAAATATAAGTTAATTATGGTCAAATAGTTAGTGGAGACTAATTTTTAGTCCTAAGATGGTTAGGGTAATTAACTTGTGCATAAATATGATTTTATGTAATTTATTGTGATTTTAAAAGGTTGAATCACGCAAATCCGTAAAAACCGATTAATATATGATATTGGCTCCTTAAAGGCGATTTAGCATAAAATTGGGCATGTTCATACATATTATAATGCTGCATTTTATTTATGATTGTCATAATTTTATTTTATGTAATTTTTGAATTATGTAATTTTACTTAGTATAGCCTTAGTTTTTAATTGATATTACCCGAAATGTATGGGAATATCGATTTGATTGTAATTTATTGTGATCTCGTATCACCGTTTTGTAATTTAATAGATTTATTTTATTTTAATTACAAATGTATAATAGGTAATTATGTAATTTGTTATGTAATTTATTTATTCCGGAGTTCCTTGAAGACGGTGTCATTCAAGAAGGCGATACATAAAGACGGTGTTACCTCGAGATGCGTGCCAAGACCGAAGTTTAAGGGACCAATGGAGTTGGTTTCCGAATATGTAATAGTTAATTAGATTTTCTATTTTAGGAAGGCCATACTAGGATTTAATTTATGCTTTGCATTTTATTTATATGTCGCATGCATCGCTAAATCGCCATAACTAAAACATGCATTATCATTTAAATCGAGTATATCGACCGTGTCAATTATAATTATCGTAGTTCACCGCTTTAGTTCACTTAAAACGTGATAGATAATAAATTGACATGACCTCTCGCTTAAAAATAAACAATTGAGACTTAGCCTTACCAAATAGTAGAAACCATGAAGTACCAGTTTCGCAAGGGAGTTGAGCCGGCTTTACCGTAAGACAAACCTTGTTACGTTGGTGAAGTGGGTGATAAATGTTTATCCACCGAATTTATGTTGATGAGGGATGAATCGGCCCTACCGTGCCCAAGTTGATGTGGATTTGGATCATGGACGCATTTATTCGAAATTTGGATTGAGCTCAACGGAAGTATTCGTGACCGTAGTCGCATGTGTTCCGGGCTAAAGATAAATGTTAATGTAATTTTATCGACCAAGAGTTCTAAAAGTAGAATCGATTAAAGAGTTAATCCACCGAGTTATATTGATAAGGGATGAATCGGCCCTACCGTGCCCAAGTTAATATGAATTTGGATCTTGGAATCATTTATCATAGTTGGGTAGAGGTCACTATGTAAATGCTTTACTTGTTATTTACAAGTGTAAATATAACGATGAATGTTTTGTTTTCATTATTCCGTTATCATATTGTTCTATTTCTTCACCACAATTCTTATACGATATCATTTCGATTCAAAGCTCCATTAAAACATCGTAACTAAAGACAAAATTTGATTTTTCTTCTAAAAAACCTCGTATTATCCATTGTAAGGATCTTTTGTAAAGAGTATAGATTAAAGTTATTCATTATCAAACAGGTTTTTGATTCTTGACTAACACATCTACTTACAATGGATTGTTTTTCATATACTTAATTGAATTAAGTACCTTGAAGCGATAAATTGTTTTGGTAATTAAATTGGTCAGAATTCGTAATTGACCAAAATAACGCAACCACTTCAATGAAAGTTTTACGACTAAAACGATTGAATTGAAGAGTAGTCTTCATAAGATTCAACTTTGCTTCTCTAAGTAAAGATTCTTTGAAATGAGTAGGAGCATTCTCTTAAACCGTTAAGAAAAGGACGAGGTTCAAGAAGTAAAGATTAGAATGGAATTGATAAAAGGTAATGTTAAAGGTAAAGTTATTGAGAATGACAATACTAAACCTATCAATCCCGACCGATAAAGTTTCCATTGTCTTAAATGTTGGACACTAGAAAGGAAACTACCCCAACTTATTGAAGGATCAACAAGTTAGTTGTGGAACATCTAATGGGACCTTCTTCTTTAAATGTTTATTTGATTAAATATAAATTTTGCTAGTACTACTTCGTCAACATTAGAAACCGGTGGTGGTTTTCAACATTGTACTTGATACATAGGATGATTAGAATATGACGACTAGCAACAATGATGTTGAGAGATAGAGTCATTGTGTAATCAATCTAGTTTTGGGTTTATATTTATGCCTTAATTATGACTATTAAGTGAATAAATTCTAAATAAGAATATAATTTTGTTAAGATACAAAAGAGGTTCCACTTTTGTGACCCTATACACCATGATTTGATGTATGGCTAGCCCATTATCAAGGTGATTACATTCTAAACCAAACTAGAATGATATATCATGTAAATGATGCAAGACTCAAATTGGTAACCCAAGATTGAACCTTAAATTCTGGAATGATGAACGCAAAGAGTTATCGAGTACTCTTGAAACCATTAGATCTTATGGTATATGCGTATCTTGTATTCAAAGCAAGATATCTCGTGCCTTTTGGTTGAAAAGGAGATCGAGGTTGTAAATCATTGATCCAAAATAGGTTGATCATTTACTTTTACCAACGATTTAAGTTGAAGCTAATGTGTTCACTTAATAAGGTAAATAGAGAAATCTTTGAAGAAGTTCAAAGAGTTCAAGGAATCACGATTTAATCGCGATGGGATTATCAGAGTGAAGACTTTGATATAAGCCAAAAGAAATGTGATATAGTATCACAAATTAATCTCTCTTAGCACACATTATGGGATAATGTGTGGTTGGATAAAGAAATCAAACGCTATTCGATATGGTTTGGACTTCGATCAAGTTACTTTGAGTTACTTGATCCTTTTGGAGATTTTATCATTTTGTCTAAATAATTTTTCCACTAAATCTAAAACGAATCATATGAGATATGAAATGGTAGGGTACCATGGTTGTAAGTTTTCAAAAGAAACAAATGCTCATTTTTCCTTATGATAATCACGAGTACAACAGGTATGTGGCTCGTGAAGCTGTCTTTCTAAAAATACAAGTTTATTTCTAGAAGACAGTGGGAGAAATTATTCAAGAGCCACAAAGAATGTTATGTCGCAAGAAACTGGTCTTTCTTGGCTACATGAGACGTTTTGTGTAAGACATTGTTTCTTTAAAACCTAGGAGGTTAAAGTCGTCACTTGTTGAAGATGATGAATTCATGTTACTTTTTAAGAAAGTAAAGAGCTTACAAAGAAATTGTTTGATTCAAGTTGATTACTTCTGGAAAGTAATGAACATATGATTTACATGAGAGTGTTTAAGTCACAACTCAATACAAGGCTTAGAGCCATGAAAATCCGAAATAAAAGGCTTGATTAGTGACAAAGGGTTTTGCACTAATAAAGAGAGATTTCAAAGCTTGATTGGTGGCAAAGGGTTTTGCACCAGTTGAAATGCTTAAGTCTATTTGGATCTTTTTAGGGATTGTGTTTCATTATTATGAAATACATAGCGAGTGAATCTAAAAACCCACTTCTTCAATTAGAAGGAATGTATTCAATACATGTCTTAAGTTTTGAAGATTCTTGTAATCCTAAGATAATGTGAAACTTAAGAGAGGGTCTTAAGTAGGACATCAATGAGTTGGAATCAACATTTTGATCATGTGATAAAACATTTCTCGATAAGTCGAGAAGTTGTGTTTATACATGGAGTTTAGTGGGAGTTACGGAAATTTTAGTAGTCTTATATGTGGATGACATATTGATCATTGCGAATGATTTAAGACTTTTGGAGTATTATAATACATCTTAATATCTGGATTTATGGAGATAAATCCACATGATATTAGCGTCAAATAAGAAGTCTTATGTTGATAAGATTCATGACTAGTTCAATCGAGTTGAACATATTTGATTGATTCCATTTGCTTCCGCTGCCGAATCAATTAAATAAGAAATGATGTATAACACTTCATATACTTTGAGTATGATGAATTGTTTCAAATCGAATTTAAGTAATAGTTACCAAGTAAGCCATAAAGATTACCCTTAAGTGCTTGCAGAAGCATTAAGGATGTAATACAAAGTGTTTTTGATGCAATTTTGTGTAAGGGTGTTACACAAGTGACAATTGACAATTGAGATTGCGCATGGTTTCTGACAAAACCATAATCAAAACACATTAGGATGGTTAAGATACCATTGCGGCTATGTTATTTAAGAAATATATTTTCTAGAATCGTTCTAGGCAATAAAGAACAATGAGAAATATTTACAATGGAAATTGAGTACACTTGCAATCATGAGATGTGCAAGAGGATGAGTCCCACACACTGTGAAAACAGTGGGAGATATTCTTTAGGCTAGAGGGCCTATGTCTTGATTGGATCTCGACACGTACTCAGAAAGTTTTGTAATGCAAATGTATACATTACAAAGGAAAACGAGTATGTAGTAAGGTTGAGTAAGGTACAAGAAGTTGATAAAACCTACTAACCAAAGCCTTCTCATAGGCTAAACATGATGAGTCATGTCATTTCAATTGAATTGAAATGAAAAACTACATACAAGATCAAATTAGATTATAGAACATGAAATAGTAATCAGGCAATGACTATTCATATGTGATAATCGCATTTGTCGTTCGAGTTTTACTTTAAAACTCTTTTATTATACTTTGTTACATCCAAACGGGTTGTAGAGACAGCGTTGAACCCCGTTAAAGTGAACCCGGATTAACATGGTATTCACCCATAGTCACTTGTATGAGGTGACGTCTCGAAGTGACTAGAGTGTGATGCGATTGATGGCAAGTTCAAGTGCCATAAAGTCATGTGATATGACTAGTCGATCACATAGGCAGACTGTTAAGAACACCTTGTCGGGCAGTGACCGCTTATAGAGTTCTGGCAAATTTATATACCCTGGTCGTGGCGAGAGCTACTATAGTATTCTAATGAGTCGATTCTTTTGACTAAAGACTGTTCGCCTAAGATGGCATAGTTTCAGATTAGCTTTGATTTATGTTACTACGACCTTCGTAAATGGGGTCAAATGGGCATATTTTGGGTTATGATGGCTGTGGCTAGTCAAAGGGAATAAGTGCAATAGGAATTGTCCACCCCCTTGTCAGGGTTAAAACAATATCTCAGGGCCACTCGAGGAGCAATGAACTGGAAATGCGTGGCCACGCTCGGAAGGTATCTATGGTAGATAAATTCCGGTCAATCAGTTATTCTCCAGATCGAGGAAACCACTCTCGATATGATCACTTGCAAGTACGACCCGAAAGACACCTTGCATTGAGTGGGAGATAGTAATAGGACAAGAGAATTGGTGACGCACACTTGTCGAGGACAAGTGGGAGATTGTTGGAATAAGTGTCCCCGACAATAATGCGATCACAATTGTTGATCATATTGATCACATATTTAAATCTCATACCAAGAATACGAAAGGGATGATACATTACATATATATAGTCAACTGGTCCACACATATCGGTAATGATTGGCTGGCTAGAGTTTGACATTCGTCGTGCGACGGTGGTGATCGATTGATCCCTTGAGGTCACACCTAAAGGACAATTCCCTTAATTGAAAAGGTTAATTAATTGTATGACGATACAGATTAATTAATTCCTTAAAATTGAACAAATTATTATAAGAGAGAAAAATGACATCTTATTATAATGTGATTAAATGAGATTTTATTTAGTAATTTAAGAAGTTATATTACTAAAATTAATCGGTGTTTGCGAAACACGCGAGATGAGAATGATAAGTTAGTTATAATTACAAGATGTTGTGAATTATACTAACTAGTAATTAAATGAACATTTTATGAGAAAGTAATTTTAAATTACTAGTCAATTTGTTAAATATGATTTATTTAATTTGTAAATGATATTTAATTTGTTAAATATGCATTTTAAATTAAAACATGACATAAGACAAGTCACATGTCACATGACATACAATTGTACAATTGACAAAAATAAAATGGACTCCATATTACACAATAGAAACCGAAAATTGGTGGGCATGTTAGAAGTTTTGTCTTTTTCCATTTGTCTTATTCATTTGTCCATAACACTTGATAGTGACATGACCATGGAAAAAACTTACACATTTGTCTTGTGAAGACAAAAAGAAAAATAAAAATGGTCATAAGACCATATGAAGCCACCGGTTTTTGTGAGGAGGATTGAGAGAGTTTTTCTCAATTTTTAACATTCTTCTTATGTTTAATAAAGACAATACCTTCTCTCCCTTGTTCTTCATAAAATTTATTTTTATGAATCAAATTTGTACAAATCAATTACTAACAATACTAGTAATAGTATATGAGTATTAGTAATCAATTTTAAGGTAAACCACATTACAAATATCTAGAACAGGTTAGTTTGTGGGATTAAGGGATAGTCTTGGGTGCTACTAATTGAAGGGCTTCTATTTTGAAGTCATGAATGTTTATCCATTATTGGAAAGCTCAAGAACTAACAAGAAGGAGATCTTGTTGGTGCCCATATGATGACCGAAATTATAGATGGTGAGAAATCGATTTTCTCATCTTTTGTTTTAGTTTGCATGCATAAGATTTGTATTTAATTTTATGACTAAATTAATTTGAAACATATATGAATATGTTAAATAATGAGATATAGATTTCTAACACAAACACCCTCTTTTCAAACTGTTTCACAAACGTTTTCAATGGTCAGAAGACGTTCTTCAATCGTCTATTGACCTGCGCCTAATCAGGCCACTCATTTTTCCATTTTCAAGTCAGGACAGGCCTGCTTGCATCGCTTGATGGCTCGCGCCTATATAGGTTGACTGATGCAGGGTCTACTTCCTTCCAGCACTTGTCTAGGACGATCCTGACTTCGGTTAACCCGAATATAGGACGGATCAGATGACAAATCTGCCCATTTTACGTCATATTTTCAAAACACCTTACTAAGACAAATGGATCACGTTACGCACCCTAAACCTAACTCAGTAAATCGATGGTTAATTTCCTTCTTGCATGCAAATCAACATTAAATCCAACCCGACATCAAATACTTGATACTTGGATTAAACCACCAATATAAAAAGCTCACATGTTAGGTTCAAAACTTTTGGATGCGCATTCATGCATTTAAACCATTTTATCAATTTTCGCATTTAACCAACCAAGATCGATCAGTAGAGGCCGCTACCGCGAGTGGGATTGTGTGGCCGATTAAAGGGCTTCCCAATACGTACCTTCACATCTTACTCAGAAACTTTGGATAGTGGATGCCCTTATCCAGGGCGTACGAGACTCATTCTAGAGATAGGATGCTAAAGAGGGACGATTCCTTATCATTAGTACCTATGTCAAACACCGCTTTTTGCCCTGGTTGACCTAGGTATAAAGTGGATTCGAACGGGTTCCTAGAATCCCACAAATGCTTGGTGGCGACTCCGAACATCTCTTGCATCGTTTCGAGACCCTTGCCGAGACGAAACCGACCGATCTAAAACGATCCAGTCGAAAGCATTTTTACGCTACGGAGCGTGGCTTTCAAAAAGACCGCTACCATGTCCATAGATCGGTTGGGCGTTGCAGGTGGGCCATGTCCACACTTACCTAAAGGAGTAATACAAAGAGTGGATGGAATTTGTAGGAACTATCTCTAGGAAGGTGGTACTGAGTATAATAAGGCTCATATGATTGCATGGCAGAAAGTTAGTACTCCAAAGAAAGAAGGAGGTCTTGGCCTGAAATGGAGTCTGTGGTGGAATACTGCTAATGTAGGCAAACTTGTATGGTGGCTAGCAACCAAATATGATAAATTGTGGGTTCACCATGTATATATATATATATATATATATATATATATATATATATATATATATATATATATATATATATATATATATATATATATATATATATATATATATATATATATATATATATATATATATATATATATATATATATATATATATATATATATATATATATATATATATATATATTATATATATTTATGAAGGAAAGCTCTTGGCATGATTACACTCCTTCCTCTGAAACAAGCTGGCACTGGAGGAAAGTGTGTCAGGTCAAAGATACTATTAAAAATGGTTTATTGGATGACATAGGTACTGGAGAATACATTGTTAAGGGTTGTTATAACTGGTTAAGGGAAAAGAATGAGGAAGTGAACTGGTAAAAATTAACCTAGTGTCCTGTGGCTGCTCCTACACATTCATTTATTACTTTGTTAATTACTAATCCGGCTCTAAGACTACAGGACAGACTGTTTAGCTACAATTTTGTACCTGATAACCTTTGTTGCATCTGTGCTCTAGCTATTGAGAGTCACATTCACTTATTTCACGAATGTCCATGCACCAAACTGCAGAAATTGATGTTGAGTTAGGTGCTCACCTAGGACACTCAAATCAATTGCAGCAGATTAAGAGAAGAAGATGGAGCAAGATAAGGAAAGATGTGACCACTGCTGCAATCATTGTTGTCTGGTACACAGTGTGGCTTCAAAGGAATATGTTTGGCGCAATCACAAGCGCCTTTGCCCGTCAGTAGTGGCTAGGCAAATCATTACTTCTTTTCGAAATAGAACTAGAATATGTTGTATTAAGTTCATCTCTTATAAAGATGGACTTTGGTTGTCTAAGATCCAATTGATGTAAAACTAGCACAAAAACATGATCAAAGTATATGTGTATTGATGTTTTATCAATGAAAAGCTGACATTTTAGCAACAAAAAAAAAACAAAAAAAGTACCAATGTTCAAAACCCGCAACACCTCCAACCACAATTGTCCAACACCAATCCACCCGGGCTTTATCAACCTAGAGGTGGATACCAAAATCAAAGAAATAATTATGGCAATCAAAACCAATGGCCAAGAAGCAACAAACACCAAAAATTTGGGAACCAATCTCATGCGTACCAAGATTTTGGGGGTAACCAAAACAACCAAAGCTTCTATCAAGGAAATCAAGGTAACCAAGCTAACCAAGGGTTTGGCCAGGGTTTTGTTCAAGCATTTCAAGAGCATGGACAATGGTCCAATTTCAACAATCAAGGTCCTAAGGATAACTACCAAGGGGGACACAACAACAACAACAATTAAGGTCCTAACACACGAAATGATTATGGGTTCCCTTTACCCTTAACTAACCAACCACATCAAGAGCCATCCATGGAATCCCAGTTTGGTGAGTGATAAAGGTGGTGAAGAATATACAAATATCTCAACACCAAGACATGGAAAACATCAAGAAAGACATGGAAGCTTGCATGGCATCTCAAGCTCTTGCCAACCCTCAAAGGCTGCCGGGTGGCTTCCTAGCCCAAGGCCAAAGCTCAAAAGACACCTCCGCAAATCATCAAGCACACGCGGTAGTCTTAAGGAGTGGGGTTGAGCTTGAAGACCCATATAAGAACCTTGAAATTGAAGTAGATGCGGATACCAAGAGGAAACAGTTGGTGATGAATGGTGGTGGGGAAAGCCCACCAATGACTCCATTAGCAAGGGTTAGTGAGGCCAAGAAGGGGAAGACTACAAGTGAAGGATCCAAGGGAAAGGATCCTTAAAAATACAATGAGGATATATTGGTTGAAGACCTCCCTTATGAAAAGAAGGTTGGTGAAGAAGCAAGAGAGGAAGCCCTCCTACAACCTTCTACCAAGGTAACAAGAAAAGCCACTTCACCCAAGGTATCCTCTAATTCTCAACTTGTCACTAACATCCCCTATCCCACTAGAGCTTTGAGGTCTAGATAAAACTTCAAGTACACAAAATTTTGTGAAATGTTAGAAAAACTTGAAGTGACTCTACCCTTCACCGAAATAATATTGAACATGCCAACATACACCAAATTTTTAAAGAAAATCTTGACAAAGAAAAGAACCTTGGGTGACCAACAAATTATGGCAATGGAATAAGAGTGTAGTGCTCTTCTTCTCAACAAAATGCCACATAAACTTGGTGACCCGGGGAGCTTCTCAATTCCTTGTGTGGTTGGTGGTGTCCCGATATCAAGGGCTCTATGTGATTTGGAGGCAAGTGTAAGTGTTCTTCCTCTAAAAGTTGCAAAGAAAATTGGCATTTTTAATCTTGTTCCTACTACCATGACCCTCCAATGGCATATAGGTCCGTCAAGCACCCTTTGGGGGTGCTTGAGGATATACCCGTCAAAGTTGGAAAGTATTTGATAACGGCTGACTTTGTAGTCCTTGACATTACAGAGAATAGCCATACCCTCATGATCCTAGGTAGGCCATTCTTGGCTACCGGAGGAATGCTAATCGATGTGAGAGATGGGAGGCTAACCTTCTGAATAGAGGGAGACAAATTTGAATTTAATCTTCCAAATCTTGTGAAAGGACCCAAAGTTGACCAAGCATGTACAATTGAGGTGATTGATGAAGTGGTTGAAGAAGTAGCTCGGGAAGAGTCAGAGATGGAAGAAGCCTTCCGAATCTCCCTTCATAATGGAGAAATAGAGGAAGACCATGAGGTTGATGATGAGCTCTTGAAGAAAGTTTAGGAATTGCTCCCTTCAAAGGTACAACTCAAAACCCTTACTCCCTCACTTATGTATGTTTTTTTAGGTGAGGGAGAGACTTATCCGGTGATAATAAATGCTAATCTTAGTGAGGACCAAGAACAAAAACTCTTAAAGGTTCTTAAAACTCACAAGGCCTCTTTAGGATATATCATTAATGATATCAAAGGATTAAGTCCAAATTTGTGTAAGCACTGCATAAACCTTGAAGAGGGGAGCGGGCCATCGGTTCAGGGTCAACGAAGGTTGAACCCCAAAATGGCCAAGGCGGTCAAGAATGAAGTCTTGAAACTACTTGAGGGGGAACAACCGATATTAAATGGGTTAGCCCCGTTCATGTGGTTCCCAAAAAAGGTGGAGTGACCATGGTAGAGAAAGCGGACGGAACTTGTGTGCCTAAATGCCCAGTCACCGGGGAGCGTATGTGTATAGATTATCAAAAGCTAAACTCCATAACCCTTAAAGACCATTTCCATGTCCCTTTTATTGACCAAATGCTTGAAAGGTTGTCGGGACACGCGTACTATTGTTTTTTGCATGGCTATTCCGGGTTTTTCCAAGTACAGTTCACCCGAATGACCAAGAAAAAACAACTTTCACGTGTCCCGTTGGTGTATATGCTTACCGTAGGATGCCGTTCGGGTTGTGTAGTGCACCTGGCACCTTTCAAAGGTGCATGATGTCTATCTTTGTGGATTTTCTTGAAACGTGCATGTAAGTCTTCATGGATGACTTTAATATCCATGGAGACTCATTTGATCATGGATTGGCTAACCTCTCTAATGTCTTGAGACGGTGTGAGGAGTACAACTTCGTCCTCAATTGGGAAAAATGCCACTTTATAGTGGAAGAGGGAATAATACTTGGCCACATTGTCTCCAAGAGAGGGACTAAAGTTAATGGTGCTAAAGTATCGGTCATAGAAAACTTGTCACCTCCCAAAATTGTGAAGAGGGTGAGGAGTTTCCTAGGACATGCGGGCTTTTATAGGCGGTTCATAATAGATTTTTCAAAGATAGCAAAGCCATTGACTTCACTCCTTCTCAAAAACGCCCCCTTTGTATTTGATAATGTTTGCCTTGAGTCCTTTGATAGGTTAAAGCTTACTCTCACCACGGCTCCAATCATCCGGGCTCCGGATTGGAGTCTCTTATTTGAAGTAATGTGTGATGCATCGGATTATGCCGTGGGAGCGGTACTTGGTCAAGTAGTTGACAAGAAACATCACGTCATTTAATATTCTAACAAGACTATGGACCAAGCTCAAAGCAATTATTCAACAACAGAGAAAGAGATGTTAGCTATAGTTCATGCCATTGAGAAATTCCGGCAATATCTTGTTGGGTCCAAGGTGGTGCTTTACACCGACCACACTGCTTTGAGAAAACTAATAGCCAAGAAATATGTCAAGCCTAGACTATTTAGATGGGTTCTATTGCTTCAAGAATTCGATTTAGAGATAAGAGACAAAGTCGGGGCTGAAAACGTGGTGGCCAATCATTTGTCAAGGCTTACGGTGGATGACCATGGGATATGATGAGTCATAATTTTATACACATTTATGCCTCCCCTTATTTGCTTTTGAAACTGTTTTGTGTTATAATATGTTAATTATATGCCGTTTATATTAGAAATGTTGATACTTCCGCCTTTTGGTGTTTTAATGCAGATTGGATGCATTTGTGGAGCAAAAGAGTAAAATAGAGCACCACAGAGACGACAAGAACAAAACAAGAAGATAAGAAGACACGAAGCTGAAGTTGCTGAATATACTCGATTGAGTGTGTCAATACTCGATCGAGTATCCTAGTCTGACATACTTTTTACGAAACTTTCCTTAAATCGTTTTAATTAATTATTATGTAATAGTATAAATAGGAAACTCCTACCCAATAATTAGGTTATGCTCTTATTATTATTAGATCCCTAGTTTAGTTTAGCTTAGTGTCCTCTAAAAAAAACTCCTTCATGTTATTGGCTACGAAGATATGTTAGGTTCTTTAACCCTCTTATTAGACTTTTCTAATATATATAAGTTACTAATTAAATTAGATGTTAAGAATCTAGTTGCATGCAAACAAAAATAGTAAGGAGAGAAAATAATGTTTTCCTTACATTAGAATTAGACGAAAATATGGGCACAAGGATGGAGTCCTTCCAACCTTGTTCTTGAGCTATGAATATAAGGATGATCCTCCAAGTTTCAAATTAAAAACTCTCATTTTGATTGCACCCAAGATATTACCCAAATATTTCTAGTAATATTAACTAGATATTACAAGAAATTAATCCCTTAATATTATTTTTATTACTAATCTAGTAATGTAATAATAATAATATGGTTGTGTATAATGTAGAGAGATAATTGCATAAGATAAGAACAAGAAAAATGAGCAACCAAATTGCTCCTTAAAAGCACCGAAAACCGGCACCCCCAAGGCCTTAGTGGGCAATAACTTTTTCTTATTTTATTATGCATGTAAAATAGGTAATGAGTATATTAGAGTAGGTTTTGTCATAAGCATGCAAGTAGGTGATAATTACATGCAAGTTGATTTAAAACAAAATGCAAAATAAAAATGTTGTCCAACAACATATGCATTTCGGCCACTATGGGTATAAAATGGATCATTTTGATTTTGTAATGTTTGTCACACAAATATAAGAATCATATGTTTATTAATCTTGCATAAATAAATATTAGTTTGATCATATAACAAAAATATAATATAAACTAATAATTAATATAAACTTAACTCTTAAGTGATAATTATGTCATTATATTAAAATATAATGAGTCCTTTAATGTCCAATTAAATTAATTTACAACCCTTTGTCAAATATAATCAAAAAATAACCTTTACCTTTAAAAATACAAACCTCGATTAATATAACGAATTAAATTAAATTATTAAATCTTATTTAATCACATTATAATAAGAT
Source organism: Silene latifolia (assembly GCF_048544455.1). NCBI lineage: Eukaryota > Viridiplantae > Streptophyta > Magnoliopsida > Caryophyllales > Caryophyllaceae > Silene > Silene latifolia. The sequence continues at coordinate 49,175,710 of NC_133532.1, read as the reverse complement.
ATAAAATTTCATTAGTCAATCATCGCATAATTGAATAATAAACTTGCGTTGACTCGAGTTCTAAACTCGACCTCAAAAACTCACACAACTATATATATATGTAGGGTCGGGATCCGGTGAGAACCACTAACATAATGAGAACCGTGAGAACCCTTACTAAATCTCCACGAAATCTTGTTCCGAAAGTTTTGATGGATATTTTACGCTTATTTTAGTTTATTCAAACACATTCTTTAGTATAACTAGACAAGATTTATTTATTTTTTAAGAAAATATAAACTTAATGTACAAAAATACAATTAGGTATACTAAAACGGCTATAGATGCACGGAAATGAATACAAGGTGCATGAAAATTGTTACATGCATCAAAGTAATTACTAGGTGCATGAAAATAACGGGGTCTAGATGCACGAAAACGAGTTCTATGTGCATGAAAATTGTTAGATACATGAAAATGAGTAGTAAGTGCATGAAAATTAATATAACATATTTCACCTCGATTTCCCTCAATAGTATAATAGTTTTTGGACCAAGAAATATTTTTTCTAGTCATAACATTCTATGCCGAATCCAAATATGTCTTTATTTTTTTAAAAAAAAATTACGTAAGGTATAGTTCTCAAGGTTCTCATTATGTTGGTGGTTCTCACTGGATCCCAAATCTATATATATATATAGAGAAAGGATCATGTAAGTCCACCTATTTTGGTTGAGTCCATAAGTCTTAATCTAAGCCTTTAGATCTAAGAGATGAGTGGTGAGGATTAAAAGAAAATGGAAGGCTGAGATTAAAAGCTCCCAAATCCCACCCAAACCCTAATCACTCTCACAATTCCTTCCACCCCTCTCTCTCTCTTCATTCTCTCTCAACTCCTCTCTCAATCTCTCCCTGCCGCCGCCCTCCACTCGCCGTCGCCGCCTCACCAACCACACCACCATGCTTTTCTCTCCACCGTCTTTCTCCTTCTCCATCGTTTTCCCCTTCACCCATCACACACCACCACGCCGACATCCATTTTGCTGCCGCCGTCCCCCTCCCCTTCTCCCTTTCTTTTTCAGATCTGGAAATTTGAAGTCATGGTGGTCGTTGGTTGTTGATGGGTGAGTTGTTACCTTTTTTTTTTTTTCAGTTTTTGTTTTTTTTTTTTTTATGGTGATGCCGTGGTGGGTATGTGGTGTTTTTTTTTTTTTTTTTTTTTTTTTTTTTTTACTGGTGACGCGGGGATGAGGGATGGTGGTGGCGGTTGTTATAGTTATGGTGTCGGGGTGATGGGGGATGGTGGTGGCCGTCTCCTCTTCTCTTTTTCCTTTTTTTTTCTTTTTTTTTTTTTTTTTTCAGATTCGTGGTTGGAAGGTGGTGGTGGGACTGTGGTGGTCGTGCTGTGGTGGTCGGGTTAGGAGGTCCTAGGATGGTGATGGTGGTGCGTTGAGAAAGAAGAGTTATTGTATAAAGTTACATTTTCCGGGACTAAAGTTACAAATTCAAGGACTAAAGTTACACTCGATAGTCAATAAAATTACACCTTTATTGATTAAAGTTACACTCTTGAAGGACAAAAGTTACACTTGAAAGGACTAAAGTTACAATAACAAAATATATTAGTTCAAATTTTCACATACAATTCACTATTATGACTAAAGTTACGACTCCAATGATTAAAGTTACACTTAAAAAGGGTAAAATTACACCTGTAAAAGTATAGAAACCACCATACGACTAAAGTTACATCTAAAATGACTAAAGTTACAACTAAAACGACTAAAGTTATACTCGTAAAAAAATAAAGTTACATATACTTTTGTTAAAATTACATAAATTCCAATTTATAAATTCAAATTTTCATATATAAAATGACCTTAAAGACAAAAATTCCACTCATGAATCAATAAATGACTAAAGTTACACTCATAAAGTAATAAAGTTACACTAAGAAATGATTGGCTAAGAATGGTACTTAGGGACTCAACCAAATTTGTGGACTTACCTGAACCTGACTATATATATATATATATATATATATATATATATATATATATTATCACTACAAAGATATAGTGGATTAGTGATGGAAGTGTAGGGATGGATGAAAATCCTGTCACAAAACAAGGGTTTGTGACGGACTTGTGACGGGTTTGTGACGGACTATCCGTCACATACCGTCGCATAAACCTGGCGCGTTAAAAAAATCAAAGGCGCCAAAGCCTGTGACGGATTACCCATCACAAAAGAGGAACTTCTGACGGATAGTCCGTCACAAAAACAGTATTTTGCGACAGATATTCCGTCACAAGTTCCTTTATTGTGACGGATATACCGTCACATAAAAGAATCTGAAAAAGAAAAATTGTGACGGATATTCTGTCACATAGAGGATCTAAAACACGGATTGGGACGGATTTTTGACGGAAATTCCGTCACAAGTTTGCTTTTTCTGACACACAGACACGTAACCCAAAGGGAATCTGGAAGAGGTTTCTGCGACGGAAAATCCGTCACATAAGAGAAACTTGTGACGGATATTCCGTCACATAAAGGCAAAAAAACACCGCCACTTGCCACTCCCGCCGCTGCCACCGTCTCTTTCTTCTTTTCATTTTCACTTTTAGTTAATTAGGTAATCTTATCTTACTAATTATCTTTTTAAATTACTAATGACTCTAGGATAGTAGCCATCATTGTTGTTGATGTAGTTATTATTTATGTTGTTAAATTTGATGTTATAGTTGATGTTGTGTGATTAGCAATTATTGTTGTTGATATTGTTAAAGTTAATATTTTTGTAGAATGTTAGATATTTGTTAAAAATGTTGGAAATTGGTTAAAAATGTAAGTTAGAAATTGTTATGTTAGTTAGAAATTAGTAGTATATTAATAGCTTATAAATTGTTATGTTAGTTAGAAAAGTTAATATATTAGTAAAATGTTGAAAATTGGTCAAAAATGTTGTAAATTGGTTAAAAAATATAAGTTAGTAATTAGTAGTATATTAGTAGAATATAAATTGTAAGTTAGAAATTGTTTAAAATGTAAGTTAGAAATGATTATAAACTAATGTCAAATGTTGGAAATTGGTTTAGAATGTCATTTACAAATTGTTATGCTAGTTTCTTCTTACTCACCTAGTTTGCTTTCTTGAGTCACAATGGAAAATTCACAGTTGCAAGACAAAATAGGCAGGACGGATATGGAAATGATGACCCAGAAGCACAAAGGAGATAACAAGGAGGTGTTCTTGTTTGAGCAGTTTGGATGGTCTCCCCGTCGTCCCACCCGTCCCACCTATGTGCTCAGGTGGCCCGTATCCATTTCGTAGAGACGATTTCACGGATGACAGTCATCCATTTCGTAGTCAGCACGTCACCTCAATTAGGTAAATTATTAGTTTCTTAAATAAAACTCAAATCTTGAACCTTGGTAAATTAGATTTGATGAAGTTTATGAAAACCACTAACTTATGTTAGATTTTATTTATAAAAGACAACCTTTATCTCTATGATTCGGTGTTGGTGTTAGTATGAAACGTATTGTTGATTGGTTCCCTCTTTGCGGTCGACTTGAAATAGATTCCCGCTTTGCAGTCGACGGGTTTGTGTGATATATTGCAGGTTTTACTGCAACAATGCTACGTGCATTGTGGCCAGCAGCAAACCTGCTAGTTTTTTTAAAAATGCTGCTTCAGTATTACGTACTAGCAGTCATAAATCCGTCACTAATGATTAGGGAAATCATCTATAATTGGTCATAAAAGCAATAAAGAACGATCTTAAATTAATTAGAACGAATTAAAGTGAATTATAGACTAATCACAAATTAGGTTTATTAATACAAATTAATTAGAAAGATGGTGATAAACAGATGAAAATATACAAAAGGCGAATTCCAGAGACTTAATATGAACAAATTGAATCTCTAAAACCCGGGTTTGATTTTAATGACGAAAACCCGCAAATATTGATTATAAGATATTTAAGTCGGTTTAAAAGTGACAAATTATTGTGAATTATGTGTTAAAATTATTAAACGAATGGAACATGAAGAAAATAAGAGAAGACGGAATAAAAGAGACGAATCAACAAAGAATAAGGGAAGAAGAAGAAAGGCAGAAACTGCGGCAGCCTCAGGAAGAGGCACCGCAGATGCTGCGACTCTTCGAAGAGGCGCAGCAGTTGCTGCGTTTCTTCTTGACGTCTGTCTTCTGTTAATCCGTGAAAATAGGTTTGATAAAAGGTTTTATAAATCAGTTTTAAACATGTTTTCGACGTAAATCTTACAATAATTTATATAATAAAAAGAACAATAATAAAACATGGGATTTACACCCTCAGACTTACATGTTTGACGAAATGAGATTAACTAAGTTAACGATTAGTGATTACTCGACTCGAATGTATGATGAAAGTGCCCTCGTAAGTGGAATTAAATTAAATTGATTTGATTAATTGAGTTAGTTGGTCAAATTGGTCGGTCATGCAAAACGAGACTGGTACTCAGAAGGATCCGAGCTTACGTGGTCGAAAGTTCAAGCACGTAGACGTCAATAAGCAAAGAGCGCGGTCTTAGAATGCAAAGGGAGAAGAGAAGGGTGGACACTCGCGTGAGAAATATAAGGAACGAAGGTCCCTATTTATACTAATCACGCGGAGGAATTAGGGTTACGGTAAAACTTTGGAAACAAATCTCGAAAAGATCTTAAAATACGTAGAAAAGAGCTGGGGAAGAGGCGCAGCAACCACTGCGGCTCTTGGAAGAGGCGCAGCAAGTGCTGCGTCCTTTCCCCAGAAGTTTCCTCCTGCAGAAGAAAGATTTTCCACGTTTCTGTTATGGAATTGCGGTAGATTCCAACTTCCTTATTGTTTAAAATATGATTTCGGGATATATTTTGCCAAAAGATGAAAAGATTAAAATTATGGAATAGAAATATCCGGAATATTCCATAACATTACGACTCGGCATTTTAAACGGTTTATTAGAGAATGAAGACGGTTTTTGACCCGGACTGCAAATGAACTTTAATTACTGTCAAAACGACCGTAATGGCACGTAGATGACGACCAAGGGGTAGACACAAGTATTTGAGCTATCACTTGAAGATAAACTTACGAACTGTCATAAATCATTCCGTGTACCAAACATGTGGTCCAATCATCACCAGATGGTTTGCGGGAGGTGCAGAAATGAGGTATCTACAGAGCCTTTACTTTGATTGAGCCTTGGACAAGGCGAAAGTCAAAGTATAGTCATCAGGTCAATCGAAGATTACAACCTGACGACTATGGCGACGCGAGGCGGCTCAAGGATATGAGCCAAGGACCTATCATTGGGAACATTTTAGAGTCTGTCGACTATCGGGGAGGGTCGTTTAAAGTCCATTAGACTATGTAAGGAAGCTCGCCAGCCATAAGAAGAAACCATACCTGAGACTTCTTTCTCGAACTCCGAGAGGAAAAAAACGCAATATTGAGGGGCAGCAGGACGTCGATAGAAACTGCTGGGTGGAATCTGCTTGCGTCGGTCTCAAGCGAACTCCATATCTCGAGAAGTTCAATCGGCTGTCATGAACTCTCGCTGGGAAAATAACTGAGGTGTGTCAAAACACCGTCGAATAAAACCTGCTCGTTGTTGCAAGCAAAGTCTTGATGAATTACTGCAAAAGTTCACAGTCTGCTCGAAAGTACGGGTCCGGACAAAGAATAAATATCAAACGGACCAAATATAAGATATATGGTATTGGAGAAGAGGCGCATCAAAGATGGGCCCACGAATAACTCGACAGAACCCGTGTTATGTTCATAATAACAAAACACAAAAACTCTCTAAACTCTCTCAAATTCCAACGATTTTCCGCCAAAACTTGATCAAGACCTTGCATTAATCATGACTAATCGAGGTATGTGTCTCATTCTTGCTTTAACATCCGTATTTTGCTTAATTTGAATCGAAAAAATTAGGGTTTTCAACCCTAATAACTCGAAAATTTGGGGCTTTTCTCCCAAATGGATTTGTCTTGTGAAATTGATATTAGAAATGGATAATTGGTAGTGTAAGGAACATAACCATGTATTCTTTTCGAATTTTCACTGAGTATTGAGCATTTGAGTAGAATTGAGACGGTTTCTCCGCTGTTTATAAATTGCTTCGAAAATAGCCTTAGGATTGCCCATTTGTGATAAAATTTGGTATTTGGGATCGTTGTGTGATGGGTAAAATTCCTACCATATCGGATTTTTGATTTGTGACGGCTTTTCCAGGACACTTTTCTAGGGCATAATCACCGTTAAAGCGAAATGCTGCCGAAATTTCGACTCAAACTCATTAGTAGGCTCGAACTTAGACTTGACTTGACCCATTTTACCACATGAGCAATCGGGTTTTGAAAGGAATGGCCAAAGATGGCGGAAAAGCCATATTCGGAGCTTGACAGGCTTGGAATTCACTTTAACCGAGGCTCGTCGTCACTTAACGCGGCTGTCAAAACCAATAGTCCTGGCCGTATAAGTTTTAAGGTCAGGGCTTCTACTACTCCTCTTTTGAGAAATCTGGATAGCGGCCATGATAAGTGCTGGGTACATGTTTGTCAGGACCAATTCTGTGGGTCCTGACCTGGCGTATTTAAATTACGAAGCTTGTGTTGCTGGTGAGTTTCTTTCTTCCGTCCTGCATGTTTTACTTGTTAGTAAAAAATGAAATGAAATTCATATTTAATTATACCTTTTATGCGCGCAGTTGATGACTGGGTTACTGAAACTGAGTATCCTACTGCCAATATTTATGCTTTCCTCGCTATTCCTCCTTTGGAGAGGTCTTGGCTTCTCTGTTGTGGGGTTGGCCATCTTCCTCGTTGCTTGAAGGCTGATGGTGCTGCCAGGGTGGCTAAACCTTCTGGGGCTGTTAGTGCCACTACCTCAGGCAGTAAGTCTATCTTAATTTATCTCTTCTTTTTGCTTTGGCTTCCTGATAATGTTTGGTTTGTATTGCTAATATAGTGTTTCGTGTTGTAGCCACCAGGTCATCTACTCGTCTTGCCAGGTTCGGTATGGCTGAACTTTCTGCCAGGCTGGCTAAGATCAAGGAGGAAGGTTCCCAGGGAAGCGGATATGCTGAACCTGTTATAGATTTGACCGAACAGTCTGATGCTCCTAAGGTCACTGTTGTACCTGCTGCCCCTGCTGAAACAAGTTCAGCAGCCCAAAAAAGGAAAATTGAAGATGTTGACATTTCTGCCCCGGTCAGGGAAGTGAAAGCCAGGGTGGACAATATGGAGGCTGCTAGGGTGAAGATCAGGGATTACGCTGCTTGTAGATCAGATGTCATGGTCACCCTTGACCCTGTTGAGACTGCTACTCAGGCGGTTGCTTCAGTGGATCATTCAGTCAGCCTCTTAGCAGGTGCCTTGGCTGCTGTAAGGGAGGTAGGCTGGAACAATTTTTATGTGTGTTTTGTTTGGGTAGTTTTTATTATTGGGGTATATTATTCATACTCTTCTTCCTGTTTTTGGTCAGGGTGCTGATGCGTATAGAGGGGGGGTAAAAATTTTAATAAAACTGACGGGAATCACGAATAAACTTAGATTAAATAATCCCGAAATAAAATATAATAACTAATAAATTACGGGTTGACAAGATGAAGCAAGCACGCAAAATGAGGATGGACGGAGTAGAAGCACACGGTTGGGACGTGTGAAGGGCAGCCGTGATCCTTGGTCTAGATTCGAGGCTTCGATTTTTTTTATTTGTCAAACTTTGTAATTTACGTTGTCAATTATTTTCTCCATAAAAATTAATTAAGTGAATGTGGTAGAATCTAGGTTAGGCTATTTAAAGCTTGCCTTGGAGCCCAAGCATCATTTGGCCTATATAAGGCTTGGCTCTCTTCATTTGTAAGCATGATGTTTTTGAGTAAAAAGGTTCACCATGTGTGAGAAACTTGTCTTCTTATTTGTGTTGTTACACGAGTAAAAGGCTCAAGAGGTCGAAACGCGATTTCGCACCTTGCTTGAACGAGGGACGTGATCCTAAGTTTAAGTCGGATTGTTTGACGAGTATCAGACAATTCACCCATTGGCGTAGCTATAGGTCTAGCTACGACAAATATCCCATTGTTTTCGAGGTCTTCATTGATCTTGAAACAAATATCCCCTTTATTTCAAAACACAAAAACAACCCTACAAAAATGTCTTCCGCTTCCGCCAAAATTCACATCAGTGCTGCGACCTGCCTCCATAACGCCTATCAGGCTACTTCTTTGGTAGCCAGGATTGATCTGATGAGATCAGATTATGATAGGCTGAAGTCTGAGCTGGATTTTGCACGAGCTGACCTGGCTGCTAAAGCTGCTGACTTGGTGAGGGCGCAAGCTGAGAGAGATGCTGCAATGGCTGAGGCAGATTCAAGCAAGCGGCTTTTGCAGGAAGCTTTGGACATAAATGAGCTCACCCAGGAGAGGGATGATCTGGAGTTCAAGCTAGATGATGCTTCCCTCTATTTCTATATTAAGGGAAGGGTTGCTACTATGTCAGAGCCTGTCGAGGCCAGGGCGAAGTGGAACCCTGAAGCTGAGATGGCTTTTTCTGCTTCAAAGTATCCTGACCTGCATAACATGGGAAATGAACAGGAGGTCGATTCTCTAGGGGAGTATGATGTTGATGCGAATCCGGCTAAGTACTGTTTCTAAGGAGAAGCAGTAATTCTATTTAGTTGGTATTTGGCCCATCCAGGGGGGATGTCCCTGGACGAACAATTTTTCCTTTTTCTGTCTTTATCCAGGTCAGGGAGACTATCCCTGGCTTTTATGAATATTTTGGTGCCTTTGCCCCAGAGGGTAAGGGCTTTATTAATGTAGGCATGGTGGCCTTTTTTGGCTGATTTTGCTTTTGACTTTGCTTGGGTCTGTGAGTTTCATCCTGTTGGGCCTGTTTAGACATCCTGCACATCATTTTTGTTTTATCTTGTTATTTCATGAGTAATTCAACCAAGTATAGTTTTTTGCTATAATGGTTGAAGGGGTGGTAAAACCGGCCTGTCAGGAGGGCTTATGTCCTCTGTCTAGCTGGAGGGCTTGGTATTCGGCCTGTCAGGAGGGCATTTAGACTAAGCATTTGGGAGACAACACCCTTGCACATGTCTTGCTGCGTCCAGCCGGTTGTAATCCGTGGCAGTAAACCTAGTCAGGCCAGGCAATTATTTCATGCCTGATTGGTCCTGACATTTACTGTATCTGGTGGTGGTTACCAACTCGTCAGGCACGGTCAAGTGCAAAATTTTGTTTCAGAAATATATAGTGGAGTAGCCCTCAATCCTGAATATTTATGCATATAATAATTTATCATGTATAATTGTTCAGGATTCAAGAAGCAAACAAGTAGGTTAGTTGAATATATAGATATGAGTTGCATACAAAGCATGTAAAACATGTAGTTCATCAGGTAGCACGTCAAGTTGAGTAGTGATTGAATTTATACCTGATTGTAGCCTGATATGATCTTTACATATGGAATAATTTTAAATGGGTTACATTCCAGGATCTGGGAATCATTTCTCCTTCTAGTGTTTGGAGCCTGTACGCTCCTTGTCCAACAATTGAGTCAATTAGGTAAGGGCCTTCCCATGTGGGGGCTAGCTTGCCTGCTGATTTTTCTTTTTTATTTGGAAAAACTTTTCGTAAAACGAGGTCTCCTTCTCTGAAGAGTCTGATTTTGACGTTTTTGTTGTAAGTCCTGGCAACTGCTTGTTGATATGATGCCATCCTGATCTTGGCAGCGTCTCTTAGCTCTTCTGTTAAAACCAGGTTATCCTGCATTAGGTCTCTGTTTGCCTCAACGTTATTCAGGCTGTATCTAGATGTTGGTACTCGTACTTCTGCGGGAATGATAGCTTCACAGCCATACACCAGGGAGTAAGGTGTTTGACCTGTTGACGTCTTTGGAGTTGTCCTGTCTGCCCATAGTACTAATGGAAGTTCTTCAGCCCATCTGCCTCGTCTTCTTTTTAGCTTCTTTTTTTAGGCAGCTTATGACTACTTTGTTGCTTGATTCAGCCTGGCCATTGGCTTTTGGATATCCAGGAGTTGACGTTACCGGGTTGATATTCCATTCTTGGCAAAATGCTTGGGTCCTTTTCCCCACAAATTGAGTTCCATTATCACATACGATTTCTGATGGGACTCTATATCTACAAATGATATTCGTCTTGATGAAGGATATTATTTCTTTCTCAGTTACTTGCCTGAAAGAGTCAGCTTCAATCTATTTGGAGAACTAATCAGTCATAGCCAACATGAATACTTTTTGTCCTGGAGCTATGGGCAGTTTTCCCACAATATCCATGCCCCACTTTATGAACGGCCAGGGTGCGGAAATTGAATGGAGGAGTTCAGATGGATGATGTATGGTTGGTGCATGAATTTGGCAGGCTTCGCATTTTGAAGAGTATTCCAGGAAGTTAGCCCTCAGTGTAGGCCAGTAGTAGCCTGTCCTGAGAACTTTGCTTGCCAAGCTCTTTCCTCCTTTGTGATTGCCACAGTGTCCATTGTGTATTTCTTGAAGTACTAGTTTGGTTTCGTCAGGCTCCAAGCATCTCAGGTAGGGTCCAAGCTGAGATCTCTTGAACAAAGTGTTATTGATGATAGCATAAGTTGAAGCTCTAATTTTAAAGGCCCTTGCCTCATGTCTGCCCTGAGGCAGTACTCCTCGGAGAAACCAATCATAATAGGGTTTAGTCCAAGGGTTATTATCCTGGTTAACATAATTAACTTGTTCAGGTTTGCTGATGGCTGGCTCTAATAAATGAATAATTGGTATTTTGTCAAAGACTGTAGGGGTAAAATTTGAACCTAGGCTGGCCAAAGCGTCAGCCTGGGTGTTCAGGTCTCTTGATATTTGATCTATGTCAAATATAGCAAATTTAGCGGTAAGGTTTTTTGCATATTCTAAATACGAAATCATTTTTGCATCCTTAGCCGTTTAAATTCCCTTTATTTGATTAGCAATTAGGAGTGAATCGGTTTTTACCTTTAGGTTTTGAACACCGAGGTCTAGACATACCTTTAAGCCTGCTATCAGGGCTTCATATTCTGCTTCGTTGTTCGTAGCTTTGAACTCATAGCTTACAGCCTGTGCTATCATATCTCCCTGTGGTGATTTGAGTACTAGTCCTAACCCTGTCCCCCTGGCGTTGGATGCTCCATCTATGAATAGGGTCCATTCTTGGTCTGGGGTTTTATTTTCTAGTTGGTTGACCTCTTTTATCAGGTCTGGTTCCAGGTTAGGGCTAAAGTCACCACAAAGTTCGCTAGGGCTGCGATTTAATCGCGCTCGGGTTCAAAGGAGATGTCGTATGTGCTAATCTGTACTGACCATTTGGCCATCCTGCCTGATAGTTCAGGCTTACTTAGGACAGACTTTATGGGTAAATTGGTCCTGACTATAATGGGGTGACTTTCAAAATAAGGTCGCAATTTAGTACATGACATAATTAAAGCTAAAATATATTTTTCAAGCAATCCATACCTCAACTCAGCATCTAGCAGGCTTTTACTTACATAGTAGACTGGATGTTGCTGACCATCCTGTCCTTTCACTAGGATCGCTTGATCTTGTGTCGGTGACAGATAGGTATACTGACAAAGGTTCTCCCTTCTCTGGCTTAGCCAGTAAGGGTGGAGATGATAAGTAGGATTTTAGATCCTGAAAAGCTGTCTCATGTTCATCTGTCCATTGGAACTGCTTATTCTTTCTGAGGAGGTTGTAGAATGTTTTGCACCTCTCGGAGGATCTTGATATGAAACGGTTCAGGGCAGCTACCCGGCCTGTCAATTTCTGGATATCCTTGACAGACTTGGGTGACTGCAACTCCAGGATAGCCTTTATCTGTTCAGGGCTGGCTTCTATGCCCCTTTTTGTGACCATATATCCAAGGAATTTGCCTGCAGAGACTCTAAAGTGGCATTTTGCAGGGTTTAGCTTCATGTTGTATTTTTCCAATATCTCGAACGCTATTTCGAGATGTTTCACATGATCTTATGCATTTTTGGATTTCACCACCATGTCGTCTATGTACACCTCCATGATGTCACCTATTTGGTTTTTAAACATCATGTTGTCCAGGCGCTGGTACGTTGCCCCTGCATTCTTCAGGTCGAAAGGCATGGCAGTGTAACAGTATATGCCTTGGTCTGTAATGAATGCAGTACTCTCCTGGTCAGCAGGGTGCATCTTTATTTGATTGAATCCACTGGAAGCATCCATGAATGTCATCATCTCATGGCCTGCTGTGGCGTCTACCATGACATCAATATGTGGCAAGGGAAATGGATCTTTGGGACATGCTTTGTTCAGATCAGTGTAGTCTACACAGACTCTCCACTTTCCATTCTTTTTCTGCACAACAACTACGTTAGCCAGCCACTCAGGGTACATTACTTCCCTGATCATTCCCATATCCAAGAGTTTTTCTACTTCCTCGTTAATTATGGTATTTCTTTGTTTGCAAATTTCCGCCTTTTTAACAGACAGGGCTTAAAAGATGGGTCAACATTGAGTTTATATGTAATTATATCAGCGCTAATTCCAGTCATATCAAAATGTGACCAAGTAAACAAAGATGATTTATTTTTAAGGAACTTTACCAGTTCAGGCCTGACACTATCTGGTGCGTCAGATCCTACTAAAACATACCTGTCAGGGTACTCAGGGTCTAGGATTACCTGATCTGTTTCCATTCTGGGAGGTGCCACATAAGTGCTCCTGACAGGGTACTGTAATTGCTATGCAAGGGACTTACCTGCCTTGGAAGGCTTCAAGGTTGTTGTGTAGCATTCCTGGGCAATCTTGTGGTCCCCTTTAAGTGTGGCTATGCCCTAGTCTGTTGGTATCTTGATACACTAGTGATAGGTTGACGGTACGGCTTTGACATTATGAATCCAAGGCCTACCTAAGATCGTGTTGTAGGATGACAGGCAATCAAGGACTCCAAATTTCTCATAAGATGAGACTCCTTCCACGTAGGTTGGGAGGTGGATTTCTCCTAGGGTGCTCCTGGTTTCACCACTAAACCCTACTAGGACACTGGATTTTTTGATGATTTGGTCCTCGTTGATCTTCATGGCTTTCAGTACGTCGAGCATGATCAAGTTCACTGAGCTGCCTCCGTCTACCAGGATCCTTCTTACTGTGGCGGTTCCAATCTGCATAGAGATTACCAGGCCATCATGATGAACATCAGGGATGCCCACCAGGTCACAATCATTGAAAGTGATTGTAGGGATATGATCCGGCTTGTAGGGTGATACGGTCCTTGGTGTCCTGGCTATCTTCTTTGCTGCTGAACTTGTCAGGCCGCAAATTTCTGATCCGCCAGATATGAGTTTTACTTCATAGATTGGTGGTGGTGGTGGAGGGAGGCTACGATCCTGCTTATGCTCCTGATTCTCTTTATCCTGGTTTGCGTTCCTGCCTTTCGTCCTGATCAAGTCTTTCAAGTATCCAGATTTCAGCAGGTAAGCCATTTCTTTCCTCGGGTGAAACAATCATCCGTGGTGTGTCCAATATCCATGTGGAATTCGCGCCATTTACAATTGTCCCTTCTGGGGTTGAGATTTTCTGACTTCCTCGGCCATCTGACAGCTGATCCCATGTTGTCAAGTCTCTGGATTAATCCTGCAATATCAACACTAAAGTTATGTTTGGAAATAAGTGGATAAACTTTAACCTTACCTTGATACTCATGAGCCAGGTTAACTTCTGATTGATCTGGCCTGGAATATGGAGTAGGCCTATAGTTGTTTCCTTTATTGCTCTTCCTACTGCTCCTTTCATGATCCTTCGGTTTACTGGGTGATCCGAGTTTATAACTTTTATCTTCCTCTAGCCTGATGAAGGCAAGAGTCTTGGCCTGAACGTCCTCGAAGGTATGGCAGGGATACTTAGTGAGCTCGCTGTACAAGTCACTATATGGTAGTAACCCCTGCCTGAATGCCTCCACTGCTGTTCCAACGTCACACCTGGGTATAGATACTTTTTTCTTGTTGAATCTTGCAAGGAATGTCCTAAGAGTTTCATCAGGCTTCTGTGTAACTCGGTAAAGGTCACTGGATCGTTTCTCCAACTCCCTGCTACTCGCAAACTGTTGGTTGAAGCTGTTGATCAGGTTGGCGAAGGAATGGATGCTCCCAGTTGGCAGGTTGATGTACCATTGCAGAGCAGGGCCGGTCAGGGTCGTTCCAAATCCCTTGCACATGCAGACTTGTCTGAATTCGCTGGGGATAGATGCAGCCAACATTTTTTGTTTATAAAGAGCCACGTGATTTTGTGGATCCGTGGTTCCATCATAAACCCTCATGGATGGAACTACAAACTTCTTTGGTAGATCTACTTTTGCTATTTCGTCTATAAAAAATCAAAGATAATCGGCATGCTGTCGGCGACTTCTTCCATCTTTGGCAGGCACTCCGGTATCTTATCAAATTTTTTTCATTGAGTTTTTTGATCTCCTGAACCACTGCCATCATGATGGCTGCTGCAGATTCAACGGGTTTTTCCTTGTCATTATTTGGTTCACCATCACCATCAACATCAATAGATTTAGAACCAATTGGGCTCCCAAAACTGGAAAAATTAATATTTTTGATGATTGATGCAAATGGGGTTCCTGGTTGGAATCTAGAGCCTGCTCCTTGAGTTTTTTCTAATTTTTGTTTCAGGGCTGACTCAGATTCTCTTAGTTGCAGGATTTTTGCTTCAGTTTGGGCTACCTTTTCTTTCAAGCTTTCCAACTCAGCGATTTGCTAGAGAGCTGCATTCAATTGTTCTTCAACGGTAGGTTGAGCCATTTTTGTAGGATTTTTGAGTTTTTGTGAGATGAGAAAAAAGGATTTAAAGAGCTAGATGCCCCACGGTGGGCGCCAATTATTTTGTGTGGATTTTGCGCAAGGCGAAATCTGGTCAGGATAGATTTAAGTAGGGTTAACTAGCTCTAATCGGTCTATTGGTCAGGTCGTCAGGGTAAAAATGTATGCTATGAATATAACAAAAATAACAATAATAAGACAAAGAATTTTGTACGTGGAAAACCCTTGAATGGGAAAAAACCACGGGCACCAAGCCAGGAGAGGATTTCACTATGTAATTGAGAGAATCAGCGTATGATAATGACAATATTAATATTTCTCTAAGTGTGGTATATTTAGACGTATGCTTTCTCTTGTGTAAAAATGAGATATCTCCAATGTCTTCAAAATATTCCTTATATAGGCTTCAACTTGAACGACTGCCTGATGCTGAATTAAATGTGAATTATTCTCCTTAATTGACTGTAATAATTGCCAATATTCCTCCCTTAATTGCTGCATTTACTGCAAGATCTTTCCATTTAATGCTGCGCATATGATCCTTTTATAATACGCGTTTATGGTCTAATATCGTCCTGATATTTTAACCGTTGTCCTCTCCATGGCCTGGCGCCTATCTTCATGTATCCTGATAGCCTGCCATCCTGATAGCCTAATAGTCAGGTTTAGATGAGATACTGAGCATGGAGGTCTGCGGATTTCCAGGCCTAACAAACTATAATCGAAGAATCAGGAGGTACAGGATTAGATGGAACTACAACCGCAGTTTTAGCCAATCGAGCAACATTTAAAGATGATTTACCTTTACTATTTGAAGAAAAAGCGTTAACAATGAGATCATTGACACTCATATGATTCAGAGAGATGCGAGTTGCCAAAGAAGGATCAGAATTGCATACCAAGGCAACATCATGATGATCGGGAGAGCTTAAGGAACGCGATGGTGTGCTTGATTTTGGCGGCCGACCTCTTCCACGAGCCATGGAGCTCGAGATTCAAAAATGGCGTCTAGAAAAAACAGAGAGAATCATTTATAGAGAGAGAAAATCAGTTATAGAGAATCAGTTATAGAGAGAGAAAATTATTATTATTATTATTATTATTATTATTATTATTATTGTTGTTGTTGTTGTTGTTGTTATTATTGTTGTTACTATTATTACTATTATTACTATTATTATTATTATTATTATTTTTTTTTTTTTTTTTTTTTTTTATAAAAGGATGCGCGCAGCTTTCATTAAAAGAAAAACAAAAGTTTAAATGAAATTGGTGGGGAGCCGAGAAACAAGCTGGGCTCCCACACCCTTAGCAACAGCAAAGCTAAGTCTAGTAAAAATGTAAGCGGCAACCCGAGCCCCCGCATCCTGAGATACCGAGAATTTCTGGATCCGCTTGAGCAAGGCAACAGCATCCGACCCCAACTCCCCAAGTGATGAGAAAGAGAATGGAAGGAAACCATTATTATTATTAGTAGTAGTAGTAGTATTAGTATTAGTAGTAGTAGTAGTAGTAGTAGTAGTAGTAGTAGTAGTAGTACTACTATTATTATTAGATTAGAAAATCTATAAAATTATATTAAAAGGGTAACATTAAAGGCCACGTAGACAAAGCCACATTGGCGAAGAAAAAGCCACACGTGCATTACAAATGCCACATCTATAAATCTGTATAATCGATAAATAATATTAAAAGGCATGTTGATGGTCTACTCGACAAGAATTCTACATTTTCTAACCTCTTATGATGCCACCTCACAACTATGTCAAATTACTAAACTATCCCTTTCATAATAAACATAAATTAATTAAAATTCCTTACAAAATGTCATTACATCAAAATTATTTAAATTAATTGTGTACATTAAATAATTTATGAGTTAAAGAATTTCAAGAGCAATGTTACCTCTATGAATCATATCCAAGCTTCAAACTTTATAATTAAAATTGACATTTTAATTAAATTTTTTGAACATGTTAATTAATCGATTAAGATTCTTCATACTAATTTTTTCTTAGATTGATTTCATATGATGAAATATTTGTTGAAAATGTTACATGTTTTTCCTTTTGTAATTGTTAAACTTAATTTCTAAGAAATCGTACATTTTCAAAATTACACATTTATTTATTTATTTGAACTTAAAACGAAAAAAAATTATAAAGCTTAATAATATTCTTAAAAAAAATCATTTTATATTCAACCACTATTTAAGTTCAATAACGGTAATTTTCACATTAGTCCAGACACGTGATGGTCTTCAAGATAACTAATCTCTTATATCTCATCCATACACAAGACTACACGAGTAACTAATAAGTAAAAATAAAAAGATGAATACTACTATAAAATAAAATTGATTGTCTAATTTATTACTACTTTGATTGCTTTAACCCAATATCTCTTCCTCTCCTTTTAACCTTTCTACTACCTAAAACGGATGAAATTAATTAGATAAGAATTTGAAACATCTAATAAGGAAGGCGAATAAAGCAAAATATTGTAGATACCTCATTTCTGCACCTCCCGCAAACCACCCGGTGATGATTGGGCCACATGTTTGGTAAATGGAACGATTTGTGACAGTTCGTAAGTTTATCGTCAAGTGATCACTCAAACACTTGTGTCTACCTCATAGTCGTCATCTACGCGCCGATACGGTCGTTTTGGCAGTAATTAGAGTACATTTGGAGTCTGGCTCAAAAAACCGTCTTCATTTTCTAATAACCGTTTAAAATGCCGAGTCAGAATATTCTGGAATGTTCCGGATATTTCTATTCCATATTTTCCAATCTTTTGATCTTTGGTAAAATATATCCCGAGATTATCATATAAAATATTAAGGAAATAAGATTAATCCGCTATTCCATAATAGAAACACGGAAATCTTTCTTCCGCAGGAGGCAACCACTGAGAAAAAGACACAGCAGGTGCTGCGCCTCTTCCAAGAGACGCAGTGCTTGCTGCGCCTCTTCCTCAGTCCTTTTCTGCGTATTTTTTCGTATCTTTTCGAGATTCACTTCCAAAGTTTCTCTGAAAACCCTAATTTCCATCGTGTGATTAGTATAAATAGAGACCTTCGGTCTCACATATTTCTCACGCGAGTGTCCGCCCTTGTCTTCTCCCTTTGCATTCTAGACCACGTTCTTACTTTTTGGCGTCTACGTGCTTGAACTTTCGACCACGTAAGCTCGGATCCTTCTGAGTACCAGCCTCGTTTTGCATGACCGACCAATTTGACCAACTCCACAATCAATCAACTTAATCAATCTGTTTATTTCCTCTTAGAGGGCATTTTCATCGTACATTCGAGTCGAGCATCACTAAATGTTAACTTAGTTCATCTCGTTTTGTCAAACATGTAAGTCTGAGGGTGTAAATCATTCTTTTAATTATTGTACTTTATTTTTGTAATCACAATTGTAAGATTTATTTCGAAAATATGCTTAAAACCGATGTGTAAAACCTTGTTTTAAACCCTTTTTACGGATTATCAGGAGACAAACGTCGAGAAAGGACGCAGCAACTGCTGCGCCTCTTCGAAGGGACGCAGCACCTGCTGCGCCTCTTCCTGAGGCTACCGCAATTCCTGCTTCCTTTCTTTTTCCTTCGTCTTTTGTTCGTTTTATTGTTGTGTTTTGTTATCAATTGTTCACGTTTCTTTTAACATAATAATTCTAATATAATAATTTAACATGTAAATCATTAATCATTAGTATTTAATTCATCTTTCAAAATCCCGACCTAAATCCCTTATAATCCATATTTGCGGGTTTTCGTCATTCAAATCAATTCGGGTTTTTAGAGGTTCGATTCATCAATTTTGAGTCTCTGGAATTCATCTTTGGTATATTTTCATTCGTTATTTATCGCAGCCATCATTAGTTCGTCATTAATAACCTGTTTAACCTAATTAATTTGTTTAATTCGATTAGTTTGTTTAGTTCTCATAATTAACCCTATTAATCTTGTAAATAATTCATCCTAATTAGTTTTTATCCATGTTTTACTATTTTTATGACAAATTCACATGTAAATAATCTGTTAAGCACTTCTATCCGAGTCAAATGTCCATAATCGATCCTTAAATCACCAACGAATATTAACGATTTACAATTCCGGCTTCACAGCCAGAACTGAGCTCAGGAACAGACGCAGCGTCTGCTGCGCCTCTTCCAAAGGACGCAGCTCTGCTGCGCCTGTTCCTGGTTGAGTTCTGTCTCTGAACTCCCATTTTTTGCCTTGACCTACTTTATTAGTTTACGTATTTAATTTACTATTAATCGTATTATCACCTAATTTCTGTTTGTTTATCTATTCATTCTTTATTTTCTAAAACCATCCGTTTTGAATGTATTTTCGACATAAATCAATTCACTACTACAAAAATGATCAAAGTAACCGTTCTCTTTACGTAGTTTGGACCGTCCTGTGGCCAATCGTTCTCTTTGATCTAAGAGAACGGTTGAAATCAAGTCAACCCGGTCTCTTTGTAACAACAATCAGAACGGTTGCCTTTTAGAACCGTTCTCTTTGATATATCAACGAGAACGGTTGCATATAAGAACCGGTCTCTTTGATAAGGCCGTTCTCTTTGTTAGAGTTTTTGGCGCCTCAGATCTACCTTTTCAAATAGAATAGTTGTGATAGTACTAACCGTTCTCTTTGATCCTGTTATTTTTTTAAAAAATATTTCTATTTTTATCGTAACCCTACACGATTGAATCGTATAGCTCATAAGAATTAGACCTGTTACAATTCAGAAACTCCAGCAATTTTTACACAAGAAAAATCTTCGATTTAATTTGAACCATTAGGACAAATTCTATTGAAACAAAATACAAAATCGTATTATGTCTATAACAAATATCAATGTTACCAACATTATCTCCTATAGACACATCAAAAGGTTCCAAAGATCCTTCCACATTTCCATGACCAATTTGTACCAACCAATGTCAATATTAAAATTAAACTTATCTATAAATTGATGACCACCACCAACGCCACATGGAAAAATATAGGGGGGGGGGGTGAGAGATAGTATTAGACATCAAATATGAAAGGCATCCATCAAACGTTGGTGTAACTTGTAAGTATCCCCTCCTTCACCATGTAACAAAAGACAACTGGCAGTCCCGAGTTCCCGACAGTAGAAATCCTCCGTGCTCAGCAATCGATTCGTATGTCCGCCCATCACTACATCGTTTTTGCATGTCCCCTGTTTGATAAAGCATAAGAAACAAAAGAGAGCTAACAAACTTCTAAAAATTAAACCAGACAAGCCTATAGTTAAGAATAGACTCAAGAAGATAGCCATTAAACAGCCGAATAATTATGCGTTCAAGAAGTGAAAACAGCGGAGGAAAGATTACCTTTGCTTCAAATAGAGGGTTATATTTCTGAAATGCCACTTTCATATCTCATCATGATCATGTGCATTTAATAGATAGGCTCCCTAATCACCACGAAGTATCAAAACGCGTCAAACTTGATGTCTCAAATGGAACACAACATATTATTAATGTAAAGAACCAAATGTCAGTTTATAATAACTAAAATTTTAGATAGGAATCACCCACTACTAGATCTAACAAACATTATCATGAGTGATAAAATATTTTCAATAGCAAAATATTTCCAAAAATATATTGTCAGGCTCAAACAGGTGCTTCAACATATTATCACAGTACAGTAGTGCACCAATCTGAAATCGTGATACTGCTTGTGGTGGTTCCAAGAAATTCATAAGATTGCTGATGACAGACACAATATTAAACTGAACATGTCATATTCGGAGGGGATTCAAATGTTCAATTAATCGGTATTATTCTCAGGCAGATATCCCCCACACTCGAATAATAATATTAAAGAGATATGCAATTTGCAGGCATTAAATATAATATTTACGGAACACAGCTTCTTGTAATCAGTATTCAGGAATGGCATGACATAAAATATAAACAGGAGACATGCTAGTAGTCACTGTATTTATTATAGTTGCACCTCTAAGCACTAAAAAGAGCCTAGTAACCGCGGTCCAGGTGAACCACTTTACGTGTGGCAGTATGGCAATAAGTATATGCATTTCGCATAAGTTGCACGATCAATAATCTTGAAAAATTACTAGTATATCACTTGATTTCTCCAACACCATAACCTAGCTAAAGGGAGTTGAGTAGCTTAAACAAAGCTAACGACTTATAAGTATAATCGATAGAAAAGCTCGTCTTAGGACAATCCAAAAGCCTTGAACCCACTTATTAGCATGCCACATGATCAAAGTTCTCGAGTGAACCCGGAAAACTAAATATTTATCCTAAAATACTGGGTATCCTACATCTTTCGATGCTTAAAGTTACACTTATACATACTAATGAGCAATGAGCATTAGGTGTTGTATAGTTGTAGCGCTACTATGATTACTTATGTGTTATAACTAATAGATGGACAATGCAACAACATTAGATCACACTCCAAATAAAAAGGTTAAAAAAATCACCAAGCATATAAAAATGACAGGATACTACATTCCTGTATAAGTCAGGGTACGAAACCGCCTTATTTATCAGAAGAAAATCAAAGAAGACCCGCATCATATCGACATGATTCTAGAAATATAACAGCTATTTTAATTTAACAAGTTAACTTAACAGCTTGAATGAGTATCAATGAGATTCCAGCGAAATGCAAGCAAGATGAAGAAGAGCATTTTGTAAATTTCACAATTAAATATTGGTGCGACATGAATTATGATACTGATCGATGAAACTAAAAAAATCCCCATAAACTGATGAATCGGGTGTGGCTTTACAATCTGGAAAATTTAAGCTAAATGCTTCAATCACAACACTTATGTCATATTATCATTAAATAACAAAAAAAAAATATATAAAACATTGTAATGAAACCAATTAAGCACAAATCAAACTACCCATGAAACCCTAACTAATTAAATTGAAATTAAGTGAAAAAGATGAAACCTATTAAGAGTATTAAGGTGTAATCAGATAATGGAGGCGCACACGAATACACGATATGAGACGACAATGGTGATCGGCGTGCGGCTTGGCGAATGGCAAGGTCCCGCGGTGGACGAATTGGGGCAAAACCAAGGGGAACAGTTCGCAAGGATTGATGCGTTTGTATGGGGTAGTTGGACTTTTAGATTGTTATTAATATAGGGAAAAAAAATAAGAAACCGGGGATAAGTTCAACACATTTGTTATCTTTTTCTAAGAAACCTGTTTTAGCAAATAAACGGTTTCTTTGGTTAAGAAACCAGTTCTAAAATGTAACAAGTTTCTTATCAATGTTCCTTTGATTATTTTTGTGGTAGTGATAGACAATTCAAATGCCTGAGTTCATAACGTTAACAATAAAAATTCCTAATACAGTATAATCAGATAAGCTTAATGAGAAGACATGTACATGATGTTCAAAGGTTAGTTCAATTAAATCCCAAATTTAAGAACATATCCATACTTAGAACTTTTTAAAAAACATTTCCTAGTTAAGCTATGAAAAACAAATCTGAAAAAAAAAAACATGATAACAATACAAACATCACACAACAAATCTGTGAAAAACCCTAATTTCATCAACCCTAATTATCAAATCTAACCATTCTTATGCCTAATACTTAAAACGCAATAGAAATCATGCTATATTTAACTTCAAATAACAATACCAAGCATCATACAACAATCTAATTTGTCTAATTCGAATAAAAAATGGACTACCCAGAAACCCTATTTAATTAAATTGAAATTATTCAAGTTGAATATTATACCATGTAAAAGAGGTAGAATAATGTCAAAGGAGGAGATGAGTCGCCGAAAAACAGTCGTCGTGTGTTGCGGTTGTCGCATCCATTGTCGTCGTGGTTATCTTGCGTCGTGGCTACGTTGGTACCAAAATGATAGTGGCAGAAGGATGGTGAATAAGGGTGGTGAAGTAATGGTAGGCGACTGACGGTGGACGAGGGTGGTGGCGGTGGAAAGGGAGTGAGAGGAAATGGAGGAAAGGATGACTATATGAGTTGGGATGAAGGGTAAAGGGCGGTGATCTTTAGGGATTTGATAGAGAACGGTCAAGGATAGGGACCGTTCTCTTTGTTTTATCAAGGAGAACGGCTCTGGATATATAACCGGTCTCTTTTATGTTTTAAGACGGTTGGTCAAACTTAACCGGTCTCTTTGTTAATGTACAAGAACGGTTTAAGCAAATAACCATTCTCTATTGGAATCCTACATGCCCGCCAAATTAAAAATAACAAAGAGACCGGTTCCGCTATCAACCGTTCTTAAAGGGGCGTTCTCTTTGCCTTAAATTGTAGTAGTGATTAATCCAATGTAATTATTATAATTTTCTTTATTCTTTTTTATTTTATTTCTTTATTATCATATTGTTTGTATGCTCTCACATGCAATTAACCTAAATCTCTACTTCGAACCAATGTATGCTAAATTACGTGATAACCGACTTAGTATTAATTCACATGCTAGGATTAATCTAATGGATGTTGCATTGCTTGCATATAATCGACAACATATCGAGTGTAGATAACTTCCCTAATCATTAGTAGAGGCCGCTATCGAGGCGGGCGGGATTAGGTGTTCGATCAAAAGAACTTCCTAATACGTACCCTCACCCCTTACTCCAGATCTCTGTGAACACCCGTGTTCATTGGCATCCACGAGAGTCATTCTAGACATAGAATGCTAAGGGTAACGAGTTCTTGGTGTTCATGTCACTACTTTGTGTCTTGACATGATGCGAATTATTCGAACGGTTTCCAATTTTTCACAATAAATTGGTGGCAACTCCACAAATGCCCAAGAAAAGCTTGCTCGGTTTTCGCCCCCGTGGGCCCGCGTCCACAGTTTGGCGACTCCACTGAGGATTAATACACTTACGTGTTGCCAAGGGTGAAACTTGAACAAGGTTAGGGAATAGTTTGTACAAGACAGTTGTCAATTTTCATAACTCGGTCTTCCTAGACCGTTCTATTCGGCCTTCCTAGGCCCAACCCAACCCATTTGACCAATCGTCCCGTCTAGACGGTCCAAATTCTTATTTGTGCCTAAGGATGGATAACGATTGACGTCATCCATACCATGGTACTTTTGTTTGTATCAACGACTTTCACTACTCGAGGAAATGGACTAGGAATCGGCCTTACTCCTGTTTGGTAGGAGCCTCTCCACAGACCCCGGGTTTGATCGTTCGGTATGGCAACCCACCCTTTTAAGCTAAAACTCTTTTAAATGCACTCAGCATCCCGTTATAATGCCTGTATAAATGCTTGTACCATATGTGATCACCATTTCTAAACAAACCATGACGATTTTTGTAAAAGTCAAAATTTCTTTCAAAATGTAAAAATTTCCAACATAAAGCCCAATATTAGCGCAAAACCAGTCAAAACTCTGTCCAATTGTCGAGCCAAAATTCGGGCCTCAAAGCCCATTTCAAAACCTCACTTCGAGTCCACTCCTACAACTACACTACAGTTGACTAGGACCAACATTTTCAAACTTTGTCATTTCTTCAAAAACTAACTTGACACGAGTGGCACACTCCCACTCTACAAGTCAAAACATTTTTTCCAAGTAAGTGTACTGGAATGGTCGATCGTGTTTTGATTCGTCGTCGATCTATTGTTCAGTTTCCAAGATGCCTGACACAAGTGACGTGAGCAACAATCAACCCCTGAATGGTAATGATCAAATCCTAGCCGCGCTAGCTCGTCTCTAAGTCACTCAAGACCAAGTGTATGATCGCCTCGACACAATCGAAGGCCGAATATATACTGTGGAAACAAGGTTGCCTCCTCGAGAAAGTGAAGTGTCTGATGAATTTGTGAATGACTTCGGGAATGAAAATCCTCCTATGGGAGCACATGAGGTTAACCCTCCCGTAGGTATGACTGCAGCTGAGAAATGACTCCAATACTTGGAGGAGCAATTGATGTATCTCAAAGGGGATGATATCTATAGGGAAAATAATCGCAAATATGAGGCCGTGAGCTCCAAATTGCCAACCAACTTAAACATGACGGATATCCCTAAATTCAAGGGGCATGAAAACCCTTTGAACCATATCCGTGCTTTCAAGGATTACATGTCCATCAAAGGCATTAAACCCGAGATGTTCTTAAGGATCTTTCCTTCATCTCTTGACACTATCCCGAGACAATGGTTCTATTCTCTAGAGCACAAGAAGATTGCTACCTGGGACGACGCCGCAATTGAGTACGCTAAGCAATATGCGGATAATGCCGAAATCCAAGTCAACATGCGCACTTTAGAGGTTCTTACCCAAAATGACAAAGAAGGTTTCATCGACTTCCTAAGTAGGTGGAGGAAGACTAGTACCCAACTTGTTGAACGTCCAGATGAAGCTACCCTCGTGGAGAAATTCGTGGACAATTTAAAGCCCATCTATGCAAGTCATTTGAGGTACCAAAACATTAAGACCTTCAAAGACTTAACTGTACTAGGAACAAGGATCGAGGATGACATCCGTAAAGGGCTCTTGTCCAAAACGGTAGGTCGTGGATATCAAGGCTCAACAAGTCGATCTTACGGCTCTACTAGCAAGACTGATGAAGTTAACCTTCTCGAGCCATCTAAGAAGAGTACCCCACCAAGAAAATTCACTAATATTGGGGACACATACTCTAACGCTCTAAAGAGACTGATGAAACAGGGTAAGCTTCAACCCATAGGCCTTACACTAGAACCAGAAAAGAAATCCAAGTTCTGGGACGAGAATTCGTATTGCGAATATCATAGAGGCAAGGGACATGATACAGAAAAATTCTACAAGCTAAAGAATGTGCTACAAGCCAAACAATATTCAGAATCATCTTGGAGTTATGATGATTACAAGTGAAGAACCTACCTTAGATTGTTCACACCTCATTTCTCCAGTCGAAGAAGAGACCTATGCAATAGAAGAAGAAGGGAACTACTCTACCATTTCCCCTACCATCACCGACTTTATAGCATGGGCAAAGAGCGTGAATAGGCAAGTCGCAGAATTAGAAAGTGTAGTGACAACCCTACGTGATCCACATGCAACACCCAGAGAACGTGCGCCACTAAGTTTCTCTCAAAATGTTACAGTGCAAGAAGTAGTAGCCGTGGTTGATGAACTAGTCGACCAAATTATCCAATCGGAGGTCGAGATCATGAGGACGAGAGAACTAGCTACTATCAATAGAGTGTGGGCCGACGATGATGAAGATGAGTATCTCACTGAACACTACCTAGTCAAAGTCAGTGAGGAAATAGTCCAAAATAGTGAGGATCAAGATGTAGACCACCTTACTCGCTCAGGGCATCCATACCAAAACACTTCTTAAAATGATCCCATAGTAAATGGTCCAACCAACGTTGTCACACCAAATGATAACGAAGATACCTCTTCATTTGCTAAAACAACTACATAAGACAAAGGCTGATCTTTAAGTCTGGCAACTAGTTGCAAGCTCATTCCCACATTGCCAAGCTTTACTGCAAGCCTTGCCAAACTAAATGTGGCACATAATTCCACACCCGATGGCATGGTCAACTTGGTCTTCCAAGAATCACCTAAGCTAAGTAACCCTGTTACTTTCTCGAATGAAGACTTGCCACCCTTTGGCGCTAATCACAACTTGGCTCTTTTCATCACTGTCATTTGCTTGAAAAAGAATGTGCCAATGACTTTGGTAGATGATGGCTCGACAGTTAACGTTATACCTTTGAAAACGGCATACAAACTGGGCATGAAAGAGTCGGATTGGACCCCTACCAACTAAGGTGTTCGCGCATTTGATGGTATACGACGAAAAGTGGTAGGACTTGGATCGAACGAAAAGTCAACTTCCAAATAGTATACATTGAAGCATCCTTCAACATACTTCTGGGAAGACCTTGGATTCACGCTTCCAAAGCGGTAACATCCACCTTCCACCAGAAGATCATGATCCCACTAGATGGTAAAGTGGTGACAATCACTTCATCACCCATCAAGGCAGTAATAGAAAAGAGATCAAGTAACCAAGTACTCGCGGATCCAGTACATGAACTTGGGAGCTTCCAAAGAATATACGTCAAAGAAAGCGAGTTGGCACCTTTATACTTCAACCCCTACTCCAATTTGGTGGTCAACCACATACTCAAATCCCAGGGATACTTTCCAGGAATGCCTTCGAATCCTACCCGAAGGAACACCTTTGCACCCTACAAAGAAGGCAACTCACAAAAAATACCACTTGGATTAGGGTACAAACCCACTAAAGAGGAAGCCCTCGAGATGCTCGCCCAAGTTCAAAACCGTAAGAACGTGGGAATTCAAATGCAACCCTATCTCCCTACCCTAAATGGATACTTCGTTAGAGAAAGAAGTCAAGAACTCTTTCATGGATTTTTCCCGAACCTTGGCACTATCTCGAAAGGAAGTTAGCCGGAATCGAGATCTTTCACGATTGCTACTTCATTCCTCCAGAAACGGTTCCTACCGTCAAAACTCGTCAAGCACTTTGCTTAGACGAACAAGTTGTTAGCCTACTATTTGGGAAAGATCAATTTATTAGAGCTGCGCAGGATGAGATCATTATCATGATACTTCAAGACGATCATTTCAACCCAACCGCATTGATCACAGAAACCAACTCAAATCAGCAGAAAGGATGGAGAAAGTCGATCAAGTGGACGAACAATCAAGGAAGACTCTTCAAGCTCACCACTGGAGAAGGAGAGATATTCAAAGGAGAACCAGAAGACGATGAGTTGGAGTCAGAGTCAGAGTTGGAGTCAGAGTCGGAGTCTAGAGAAGTCCCTAGAGAGTCTCCTCCCGTCGTCACTCCCACTCCCCTTGTTTCTTCTAACTTAGCATCAAATAGTAACAGTAGTTCGGGAAATGTCCCAACTACTATCCCTTTACTGCCACTGACTATAAAACAAATGGCTTATTTGTTTCAACTCTTCTCAAATTTTAATATGAATAAATCAGGTTCTACTTACTCTTTGTGTTATTCTGAATGCAATTCTGTTTACGATGATAATGAGGATGACCCAGACCCAGACTCAATCGAAATACCTCCCTACATAGCCAAAGAGATACTACAAGAGGGGGAAGGGGGACCAGTAATAGAAGATACAGAACCCATCAACGTAGGAACCGAACTAGAACCCCAAGAACTTAGGATAGGGACGACCTTGAGCCCCGCCGAGAGGGCCAGTTTCATAGACCTCCTACACGAGTTCAAAGATGTTTTTGCTTGGTCCTACAAAGACATGCCAGGGATCGACAGGGACATTGCAGAACATAGAATCCCGATTAAACCAGGTTTCAAACCCGTAAAACAGAAGCTTCGACGAATGAGGACAGAATGGGCTCTTAAGATCAAAGAAGAAATCGACAAACAATTCAAAGCCGGGTTCATCAAAGTTTCCGAGTACTCAGACTGGATAGCTAACATAGTACCCGTACCCAAAAAGGATGGGAGAATCCGTGTTTGTGTGGATTTCAGAGACCTAAACAAAGCAAGTCCCAAGGATGACTTTCCTCTACCACATATCGACATATTGGTGGATAATACAGCAGATCACGCGCTATTGTCCTTCATGGATGGATACGCAGGATATACCCAGATCAAGATGGCCATAGAAGATATGCATAAGACCGCCTTCGTCACTCAATGGGGCACATATTACTACACGGTTATGCCATTTGGGTTAATCAATGTCGGAGCTACATATCAACGCACCGCAACTACGCTCTTAAATGATATGATGCATAAAGAAGTTGAGGTATACGTAGATGATATGATTGTCAAGTCCAAGGATAGAGAGGGGCACATTGAGAACCTTCGCAAATTCTTCTCAAGGCTACGAAAGTACAACATGAGACTTAACCCTCAGAAATGTGTATTCGGGGTAACATCTGGTAAACTCCTGGTATACGTCGTTAGCCAACGAGGAATAGAAATAGACCCTTCCAAGATCAAAGCTCTAATCGAAATGCCGCAACTTCAAACAGAGAAAGAAGTTAGAGGATTCTTAGGTAAGGTGCAATACACAAGTCGATTCATATCGAAACTCACCATGATTTGTGAACCTATCTTCAAAACGCTAAAGAAAATAGATCACACAATGTGGGATGATGACTGTCAGAAGGCATTCGACCGAATCAAGGAGATACTAGCCAAGCCACCAGTGCTCATGCCACCTCAACGAGATCAACCTCTTGGTTTATATCTCACGGCAACTGAAACAGCCATGGGCGCCATGCTAGCCCAAACCATAGGAAAGGAAGAAAGAGCTATCTACTACCTTAGTAAGAAGTTCTTGGAGTACGAGTGCAAATACACACCACTCGAGAAGACATGCCTCGCTCTTGTGTGGGCAACGAAGAAGCTACGCCATTACATGCTTAGCCACTCCGTCAAAGTATACTCCAAAATGGATCCTGTCAAATACCTCTTCGAGAAACCTGTTCTCAATGGACGCCTAGCAAGATGGACCTTGATGCTCTCAGAATTCGATCTCAAGTATTGATGTGACCATAATTAGAGCATATTTAGTCCCTGAATTAGCCTTGTTCCCATGCTTTTTAGTGCATATTTGGGTCATTTATTGTCTTTAGTCCTTTGTTTTGCATATTCTTTGAGGTTTTGATCCCTTGGTAGGAAAGGAGTGCAAACCTTGCATTTTCATGGCAAAACGAGACTAAATTGATTGAATTCAATGACCAAGCATCAAGGAGAGACAAGATTAGAAGGCCTTTGTACATACTATAGTAGATGGGCAATGATGAGAAAAGATCCTTGCATCCCCGAGGAAATCCCCAAGGATTTTATGAAGAAAAAGGAAGAAAAGAAGAAGAAACGAGACTGTCCAGCAATCCGTGCGTCTTCCCCAGAAGACGCCCGTCTCCACCACCACAATCCGTGCGTCTTCCTTACAAGACGCCCGGGCAGAAGACCCAGAAGACGCCCGTCTTCACCCCAAGACGCCCGGGCAGAAACCACCGAATCCGCCCGTCCCGTGCTAAAGACGCCCGGATTCCAAGGCAGACCAATTTCGTTTCTTCAAGCTTCAAGAAAGATGCTCATCTTTTTCTAGAGACCGGCGTTTCCTTAAGTAGGGACTTAATCGTCATTTAAGCCCTTAGTTAACCCTAATTTACACACTTAATCCCCACTATAAATACCCCATTAGTCTAATTAGAAGAGGATGTTCTTCTTAGCAATCTTTAGTGTAGTTAATATCAATCAAATCTCTCTTTAATCTTGTAATCAACAATTAATCAAGTTTTAATACAAGTTTTATTTCCTTAATCTCTCTCTTGTTCATCCTTTATTTTGGGTAATTGAAGATTATTTGGGTTATTATTGGGAGATTGACAACCTTCCAATCAAGCATCAAGTACTTCTTTTATTCTTTGCTTTATTGGAATCATTAGTAGGTATAATTCTCTTAATCCCTTTTTAATTATTGTTAATTACTTTCATTTATTCATCATGTTTCACTTTGTTGGTATGATTGACAACCTTGCTAGCATGTTCAACATGATAATGAGTGAATAGTTTCCTTAGCTATGGTTAATGGGTAATTAGGGGAAACCAACATGGGGAATGATTCATGCTTAAATTAATATGCTTTCATGGTTTATTTGCTTGCTTGTTATGATCTCAACTCATGCTTATGTTATGTTTGATGAAATGTGAGCCTATGAATCCTTGCATTTTTTACCCATCACCTATCTTTTCAATGAGACTTGTAAGACATAAACCAACTCGAGTCTCATTAGACCATGCATATTGTTGAGTAGGGAAGATTAAGTCGACTTGTAGGTGTTGTACAATCTAATCGATTCGGCTCCGGGACCCAAACTTTCCTAGGATTGTAAGATATAAACCAACTCAATCCATCACAACAATAATTGCTTGCTTATAACTTGAGAACATGTTTGTATGATCAATTCCCATGAATCCCCTATGACCCCATGACACCCTAGTGCCTTTTATCAATTGTTTACAACCCTTGTAATTCATCTTGCTTGTTTACTTTCATTGCTATTTAGTTTAGTGACCTTCTACATCAAACCCCAATTGTGACACCCCTAAGACACCACTAGTTGCAATAGAAATCTCATCTAAATTCCCGTCCCTTGGGATCCAACCTTTACTTGCCTCTTTACTAATTATAGAGTTGTTTGTGAAGCTATAAATTGTGTTTTGGTCTAGGTGCTCCTAACGACAAGTAACCAAAAAGAGTAGTTAAAAATAAACTACCCGACCAAAAATGGCGCCGTTGCCGGGGACGGTGTTAACTTGATTTATATTTTCTTATATTGTTATTAGTTGTGTCTTTCTTTGCCTTGGGGAAGTAAAACTCCTCAAGGTTTGTTCTAATGGTTTTCAAGTTGTTTGATATTTTGCAAGATGGACCTTATAGATTGTTTTGTAGAGGACCACTTAAGTATACCTTTCTTCAAAGATCCCATGCAAGCATTGGAAGCCTTGGAAGCAAGTGAGGCTAAAAATATGTATTGGGAATTGGAGGTAGATCTTTTTGAGGCCGCTCTAGCTAACAAAGAACTTACTCATGCACAATCCGAATTAGTGCATAACATCCTTGTGGAAGCATGTCAACCTATAGAGGATGAGCAATCCATCCTAGAAGACATTTTACAAGCTCAAGAGTTAGAGGAATCCATCATGGAATTTGAATGTGATGAGATTGATGAGAATGAAGAACAAGTTGAATATGCTATGAGAATGGAATGTCTAATGGAGATGGAGCAAATTCTCAATGAAACTCCAAAGGAGGAAAGTGAGGTACAAACTCCTACTTTAAAACCCCTTCCCCCAAATTTGAAATATGCTTACCTTGATGAATCAGACCAAACCCGTGATTGTTAATGATAGACTTGATGAGAACCAATTGGGAAAATTGCTTGAAGTGTTGAAAAAATATGAGAAGGCTATAGGTTATAGTCTAGATGACCTTAAGGGGATAAGTCCCAACTTTTGCATGCATATAATTCATCTAGAGGAGGACCATAGACCCACCATTCAACCTCAAAGAAGATTAAACCCCCACATGCAAGAAGTTGTCAAAGGAGAGGTTATGAAATTACTTGATGCGAGAATCATATATCCCATATCGGACTCTTTGTGGGTTAGCCCCGTTCAAGTGGTACCTAAGAAAGGAGGTACCACGGTGGTGACAAATGAAAAGAATGAGCTAATGCCCACAAGGAAGATCACCGGTTGGCGTATGTGCATTGACTATCGAAAATTGAATTCCGCAACAAGAAAGGATCATTTCCCCTACCATTCATTGACCAAATGCTTGAGAGGTTAGCCTCCAACAAATTCTTTTGTTACCTTGACGGGTATTCGGGATTCTTCCAAATCCCTATACACACGGATGACCAACATAAGACCACCTTCACATGCCCTTATGGTACTTTTGCATATAGGAGGATGCCTTTTGGTTTATGTAATGCCCCCGCCACTTTCCAAAGATGCATGATGAGTGTCTTCTCCGATTACCTAGAGACCATAATGGAAGTTTTTATGGATGATTTTAGTGTTTATGGAAAGGACTTTGACTCATGTTTGCATAATCTTTCTCTTGTGTTGCAAAAATGTGAAGATGTTAGCCTTGTTTTAAATTGGGAAAAGTCTCACTTCATGGTCAATGAAGGAATTGTTTTGGGTCATTTAATCTCGAAAAAGGGCATCGAGGTCGATAAAGCTAAAGTTGAGGTGATAGAGAAACTCCCACCTCCCGTGAATGTTAGAGGGGTGAGAAGTTTTCTCGGTCACACGGGTTTTTATCACCATTTCATAAAGGATTTTTCAAAAATAGCGAAACCCCTCACTCAACTCTTGCTTAAAGATGCCCAATTCTATTTCACTGATGAGTGTGTTGAAGCCTTCAATAGAATCAAGGAAGCACTAATCTCGGCACCAATCATTAAACCTCCAAATTGGGAAATACCGTTCGAGATTATGTGTGATGCTAGTAACTACGCCGTTGGAGCGGTTCTTGGCCAACGGGTAGGAAGAGCTCTTCATGCCATCTACTATATAAGCAAGACTCTTGATCCCTCCCAAGTGAATTATGATACCACCGAGAAAGAGCTTCTTGCCATTGTCTATGCTTTGGACAAGTTCCGTTCCTACTTACTTGGATCCAAAGTGATTGTCTTTTCGGATCACCGTGCTCTCCGACATCTCTTGATAAAGAAGGAGGCAAAACCAAGGTTGTTGAGATGGATTTTGCTTCTTCAAGAATTTGACGTGGAAATAAGAGACAAGAAAGGAGCCGAAAATGTAGTGGCGGATCACTTGTCAATGATCCGGTTTCATGATGAACAAGGAGAAACCCCGATCAATGACTCATTTCCCGACGATATTTTGATGGCCATTCAAACACAACTTGAAAGGCACATCACCCCATGGTTTGCCGATTATGCTAACTACATTGTTGGAAAAGTACTCCCTCTAAATTTAAACCACAACCAAAGAAAGAGGTTCCTATTCGAAGTAAAGAGGTACTTTTGGGATGACCCAAACCTCTACAAGGAGTGTAGTGATGGGCTCTACCGGAGATGCATCCCTCAATGGGAAGTCCAAGGAATCTTGGAAGGGTGTCACTCATCACCCTACGGTGGGCACCATGGAGCAAGGAGGACCATTGCAAAAATTCTTCAATCGGGCTTTTATTGACCTACAATGTTTCAATACACAAGAGAATTCATCATTCATTGTGACGCTTGTCAAATAACGGGGAATATCTCTTGGAGGAACGAAATGCCACAACGGGGCATTCTAGAGGTGGAGATCTTCGATGTTTGGGGGATCGACTACCAAGGTCCCTTTGTGACATCCAATGGGAATAAGTACATCCTTGTGGCCGTAGACTACATCTCAAAGTGGGTGGAGGCAATTGCCACTCCAAACGATGATGCAAAAACGGTCACCAAGCTCTTCAAGAAAATAATCTTCCCAAGATTTGGAGTTCCTAGAGCAATTATAAGTGATGGAGGAACGCATTTTCATGAGAAGAAACTTGCATCACTTTTGACCAAATATAGTGTCCAACATAGAACCGGCTTGGGATATCATCCTCAAACAAGCGGTCAAGTTGAAGTTTCAAATAGAGAGATCAAGCCAATCCTTGAGAAAGTTGTGAACAAGACCCGAAAAGATTGGAGCACAAAGCTTGATGATGCTCTTTGGGCTTATAGGACGGCCTATAAGACTCCCATAGGAGCCTCCCCTTACAAGCTTGTTTATGGAAAAGCATGTCATTTGCCAATCGAATTGGAGTACAAAGCTTTTTGGGCAATCCGAGCACTTAATCTTGATCTCAAATTGAGTGGTCAAAAGAGGATGATTCAAATTCAAGAGTTGGAGGAATTCCGACTACAATCCTATGAGAATGCAAAGATTTACAAGGAAAGGACGAAATTGCTCCATGACAAGAGGATTAGACAAAAGGCCTTGCACAAAGGGGACAAAGTCCTTCTATTCAATTCCCGCTACCGACTTTTTCCGGGAAAGTTGAACTCTTGATGGATGGGTCCCTATGTGATAATCGAGGTTAGAAAATATGGAGATTTTGAACTCAAGGCGGAAGATGGAAGCAAGTTCAAGGTCAATGGTCAAAGATTGAAGCCATATTATGAGGGAGCGTTTATTGGAGAGGTCGAGGTCACCTACCTCGGGCCTCCTCATCCTTGAAAGAATCATCAAAAGGGAGAGTTTGGTGGAGTCCTCCCTAAACCACCACTTGTAAATATACTAACCCTTTAACTTGTATTTATAATTTTATTGCATTTCTGTAATCATAAACATAAACTCTTTTCATGAGAGTAAGTGAGGGAGGGTCACTAACGAATTTTGAATGAAGGAAGGAACCAATATTCAAGTGTGGGGAAGCATTTATGAGAGGAAAGAAAATCAAAGGAAAGATTCGCAGCTTGAACCCGAGCATCTTCATTGGAACCCGGCCGTCCTGCTGGAATCCGGGCGGTTTAGGTAGAATCCGGCCGTCCTTTTTAGATGTGAAATTGAAAGTTTTGGGACTGTCGAAGAATCCGAGCGTCTCAGCAGTGAAGACGCTCGTCCCGAAGAATCTGCCCGGCTTTGCAGAAAGACGCCCGTCTTTTTGCCCGTGCATTTCAAGAAATCTCACTGTCTCAGAATCCGTCCGTCTTTGTGAAAAGACGCCCGTCTCCTTTCAGAAGAATCCGCGCGTCTTGGGGTCGGGACGCCCGTCTTTGTGGCGTCATATTTTTGGAAAGTTAACTGTGACAGAATCCGGGCGTCTTCCCTAGAATCCGCCCGTCCCGAGAAGCTGGAACCCGAGCGTCTTATGCTCGAATCCGCCTGTCTTCCTGCGATAATTCGGCCCGACTTTTCTTAATTTTATTACACCCC
Organism: Silene latifolia; assembly: GCF_048544455.1. NCBI lineage: Eukaryota > Viridiplantae > Streptophyta > Magnoliopsida > Caryophyllales > Caryophyllaceae > Silene > Silene latifolia. Next base: position 49,140,411 of record NC_133532.1, on the reverse strand, counting down.
ACCACACAATTTGTGACACATCACCCTTTCTTCCACTTGTATTATAAAAACCCACCTCCTTATGACTCCAAAGCATATCCCAATCACTCTTTTACCTCACAAAATCAAAAAGCCCCAAATTTCTAGGGTTTCAAAGGCAACACTCAATCCACAAGGAGCATCTTTATTCTTTAACAAATCAAAAAAATTCTAGCTCAATAATCAAGGAATGGCACCAAGGAGATCTTCTTTTAGGGATGGGAGGAGACCAAGGATGAGGGGAAGTTCTTCTACCTCCCATGTCAACACATTAAGAAGGGAGCATGAAGAAATTGTGGATCTTACAAGGCTTGATGACTTCTCAAATGTCGAATTCGTGAATGATGTGCAAATACTAGTCTTCCACCGGCTTCTAAGTAAGAACATTCTCCCTACTAAGTTTTTATGTCATGATACCTTGAGGAAACTTAGGATTTATCACCCAGTGGAAGCTCTCTTTGAAGTATTTGGTCTCTCTACCCTTTTCCACATGTATGAGCAAACTTACCGATCCCTTGTGCTTTAATTTTTGAGCTTCTTGAAGATTACAACCTTGAATAAAACAATATGAATAGAATTTAGGTTGGAAAATGTTTCAAGAATGATGACCCTTGTGGAATTCGCAAATGTGCTTGGTCTCGATGTCTCGCCTACCCGGACATCGAAACCAAAGAAATATAGTGTTGAACCTTTATGGAGGGCCATGACCGGCCGAGATTTCATACACACCAAGGAATATCTCGCTTTTCATATTCAAAATCCTATCTTGAGACTTACTTATCGGTTCCTTTCCAGCACTCTACTTGCACGCCGAGATCCGGCAATTGTGAATCAACTTGACCTTGTGTTCATGGAATCTTACCTCAATATTCAAGGAAGGGGTGTGTACCACTTCAATGAACCTCTTGTGCTACTCAAAAAATGGGCAAAGTTTAGGAATGGTGATGATGATGGGATGAAACACATTGTAAATGGAGGACTCATTACTAGGCTTGCGAAGCATTTCAATCCGAGATTCAATGAGAATAATGAGTATGCTCCTCTTTCGGGAAACACGAGGATAAATGAAGATCTTCTTCTTATTCATCATCATTGGATAACCCTTGAGGGGGTTGATAAGCGGATCAAGTGGATAACGAAAGGAAGTGATCCGATCTATCTTCCAATGACCGGCCTACCACGAATCTCCCCAAGAAGAGGACCTTTATCACCAATCCCATCCTACCTCGTCCCGAACCAAGCAAGGCAAGCACCACCACCTCCAAATCCCCAACAACAACAACAAGAGCAACAATCTCAAGATGAGAAGATCAAAGTGCCTCCCTACCCATTTCCTTATCAACCGTACAACCATCCCAACCCTTTATCCTTCCCCGTGATGACTTTGTCACGGGAATTCTACAAGATTTGCACTTCCGCCAATATGAAGCTACCGTGGACAATTACTATGCACTCTATCCTTAATACCACGATATGATTCATAGGGGAAAGGTTAGTGAGGAGGGAGCATTTCCCTCTTGGGCGCAAATGGACTTACTCTTACCCAATTCGGAGAGGGCAAATGAAGGGGCAAACGGGAGACAAGAGGAAGGGAGCAACAATTCTTGCGGAGGGAACACGGTGGAGCTTGAAAGTGAAGAGGACGAGTTCATGGACCCGAATATGAGTGATGCATCAAAGGAGATATGGGATAGTGATCTAGAGGGAGATGACGGCGATCTCTAGAGGATCACTTCATAGCTAGATGGAGCGGGCGTGAGGCACCCATCTCAAGCTTAAGTGAAGTTTCCTCATCTTTTCTCTCTAGTTTTCAAATTTTCATGAAAGAAGTTTGTGTTTTGTTAACTTTTATATTATTTAATCTTGATCATGGTTGGAGTAGTCCTACCAACATAGAGGACTAACACCTCAACCTCATTGAGGTGTTCTTATTTTATTGTTCCCACTTTTGAAAATCCAAAATGACAATTTTAGTTTCATGCATTGCATTTTGTGTGCATGAACTACCCCCAACTTTAGGACATTAGAAATAATGTCTAACTCGGTTTGGGGAAGTACATGCATACGCAACGGGAGGTAATCTAAATTACGCTCTCCGTCATAAACAAAAACCCATGCATCATGTAGTATAGATTAGTGTAGCTTGCATTTAGTGTAGAAATCATGCATCATGTTTGCATAATTTCCCATCATTTTGGCCATTGAGGACAATGCCCATATTAGTGTGGGGATGGGGAATTCTAACTTAACTTTTATTCAAAAATCCAAAAAAAATTGAAAAATTTCAAAAAAACCATAAAAATTTGAAAAATTGAAAAACCAAAAACAAGTTCATTTCCTTTGTAGTGTAGTCATGTATATATTGTATTTGTTCTATCCTTGTTCACATTGATCGACTACGCCACATCCGAGACATGAGGATATTGGAGACCGCATGGTATGATCTTTCCAATCTCCTTTTTCCTCTTTATGTTAATGACTATGTGGCTTTATTTTGATTGATGCGGTAACAACAATGTGAACTTAGGACTTGCATTTAGTCTATATGTCATATTAGTTGGTAGAATCATTTGCATTAGGATGTTTATATGCTAGTTGCATCATGGCATGTAGTTTGCATGTTAGAAAATTTTTGCGAAACCGTCTATTTGGGAAGCTTGACAAGTGTATATAGGCCCTAGTAGATGCTTTTTCTTTTTAAGACTTTGCTTGTTAGAATACTTGTAAAACACCCTAGGATGTGTCATGCTAGTATCTTTTGACCCATGGGTTAAGGCCTAGTCAAGAGTACCTTGTGGTGTGATAACTCCTTGGCTACCGTTTATTCCAAGGTGACCCTTGAAACCATGCATCCATCATCCATGTTCTACCACATTTTTGTCATCAAAGGGAATGGGCACAAAAAGAAATTGATTTGAGTTCAATGAAATGAAAAGTGAAAGAAAGTTTGCAAAAATGCATCAAATGAAAAGAGGAGCAAAAATAGAACTCCTAAAGCTTCAAATATAAGCTACCCTCACTACATATGGGGTGACTTTGAAAATGTTCAAAAGAAATGCAAAGAAAAGTTGAAAGTTGTCAAGTATTGAAATGCCAAAAATCAAAAACAAATGGCAAGAAAGTGTTCTCAAATGTTATATGCCATAAGAAATTGGGGGGGAAAACAACAACAAAGCAAACTCCCAAAGTGAAACTCAAATATCTATTGATCCCTTTATCCAACGTATCCATTTTTGTGCATGGTAGAGAGGGGACGACCCTTCTTCTTGTCTAGGCAAGAGAGGGAATTCCGCAATCCTCCAGTGTTTCTAACACCATAGGGAGTCTACTCTTGACAAAAGCATTTAACGATTGGGGAGAAAGGTACCCTAGCTTGACACAATTTGGAGGTGATTTATTGGTATCCTTCTAGGCTTAGTAGTTTGAAGAAATTGCATCTATGAAGGAGTGTGTACCCTTGAATTGCTTCCCTTGTAGATAATTACCACCACTTAGATGAGGAAAGTGGCTATTCTTTTGTCGATGCATCCATTATTTGATTTTGTGTGCTTTAATGTTTGGATGTGTCGCCATTTTGGCAAGACCCACCTTGCCTTGCAAGAAGGCATCCTACCTCATGGTTGTCTTGTTGTGAGTTGAAGAGGCGGAGTGAGACCCGCTAATTGTCTCATATCGGCTATGTTATTAGGTTAGTTTAAATAATGGTCTTAGTCTTTGTCACCTCTTTACTCGGGACGAGCAAAGGTTCGGTTTGGGGATATTTGATGTGACCATAATTAGAGCATATTTAGTCCCCGAATTAGCCTTGTTCCCATGCTTTTTAGTGCATATTTGGGTCATTTATTGTCTTTAGTCCTTTGTTTTGCATATTCTTTGAGGTTTTGATCCCTTGGTAGGAAAGGAGTGCAAACCTTGCATTTTCATGGCAAAACGAGACTAAATTGATTGAATTCAATGACCAAGCATCAAGGAGAGATAATATTAGAAGACCTTTGTACATACTATAGTAGATGGGCAATGATGAGAAAAGATACTTGCATCCCCGAGGAAATCTCCAAGGATTTTATGAAGATAAAGGAAGAAAAGAAGAAGAAACGAGACTGTCCAGCAATCCGTGCGTCTTCCCCAGAAGACGCCCGTCTCCACCACCACAATCCGCGCGTCTTCCTTACAAGACGCCCGGGCAGAAGACCCAGAAGACGCCCGTCTTCACCCTAAGACGCCCGGGCAGAAACCACCGAATCCGCCAGTCCCGTGCTAAAGACGCCCGGATTCCAAGGCAGACCAATTTCGTTTCTTCAAGCCTCAAGAAAGATGCACATCTTTTTTAAAGAGACCGGCGTTTCCTTAAGTAGGGACTTAATCGTCATTTAAGCCCTTAGTTAACCCTAATTGACACACCTAATCCCCACTATAAATACCCCATTAGTCTAATTAGAAGAGGATGTTATTCTTAGTAATCTTTAGTGTAGTTAATATCAATCAAATCTCTCTTTAATCTTGTAATCAACAATTAATCAAGTTTTAATACGAGTTTTATTTAATTAATCTCTCTCTTGTTCATCCTTTATTTTGGGTAATTGAAGATTATTTGGGTTATTATTGGGAGATTGATAACCTTCCAATCAAGCATCAAGTACTTCTTTTATTCTTTGCTTTATTGGAATCATTAGTAGGTATAATTCTCTTAATCCCTTTTTAATTATTGTTAATTACTTTCATTTATTCATCATGTTTCACTTTGTTGGTATGATTGACAACCTTGCTAGCATGTTCAACATGATAATGAGTGAGTAGTTTCCTTAGCTAGGGTTAATGGGTAATTAGGGGAAACCAACATGGGGAATGATTCATGCTTAAATTAATATGCTTTCATGGTTTATTTGCTTGCTTGTTATGATCTCAACTCATGCACATGTTATGTTTGATGAAATGTGAGCCTATGAATCCTTGCATTTTTTACCCATCACCTATCTTTTCAATAAGACTTATAAGACATAAACCAACTCGAGTCTCATTAGACCATGCATATTGTTGAGTAGGGAAGATTAAGTCGACTTGTAGGTGTTGTACAATCTAATCGATTCGGCTCTGGGACCCAAACTTTCCTAGGATTGTAAGATATAAACCAACACAATCCATCACAACAATAATTGCTTGCGTATAACTTGAGAACATGTTTGTATGAACAATTCCCATGAATCCCCTATGACCCCATGACACCCTAGTGCCTTTTATCAATTGTTTACAACCCTTTTAATTCATCTTGCTTGTTTACTTTCATTGCTATTTAGTTTAGTGACCTTCTACATCAAACCCCAATTGTGACACCCCTAAGACACCACTAGTTGCAATAGAAATATCATCTCAATTCCCGTCCCTTGGGATCCGACCTTTACTTGCCTCTTTACTAATTGTAGAGTTGTTTGTGAAGTTATAAATTGTGTTTTGGTCTAGGTGCTCCTAACGACAAGTAACCGAAAAGAGTAGTTAAAATTAAACTACCCGACCAAGTATGTACCCCTGAAAGTTATAAAAGGACGCGTCGTTGCCGAGTTCTTCGCAGAAAATCCCATCAATGATGCACAAACGATAGACACCTGGTCATTTCCGGATGAAGATATACTCCAAATCGATGTAGACTCCTGGGATCTTTATTTTGAAGGGGCATCGAACTTGAGAGGATTTGGAATAGGAGTGTTTCTCATTTCTCCTGAGGGCGAGCATACACCAATATATGTCAAACTCGACTTCGAGGTGACAAATAACGCGGCAGAATATGAAGCTTGTCTCATCGGATTACAAGCAGCAGTAGGTTTAGGCATCAAGAATCTTCGCGTACATGGAGATTCATCTTTGATCATCAACCAAATTACGGGATCTTGGAAAATTCGAAGTGAAAGCCTAGCACCTTATCAAGCCAGAATAGACCAAGTCGCCCAATTCTTCGATCAAGTAACATACCTACATCTACCTCGAGAGGAGAATCAATTTGCAGATGCTCTTGCAAAACTTGCATATTTGATTAACATGCCGGATAATATGGTAGAAATGCCTTTATGCATCGAACGACGGTCAGAACCGGCTTACGTGCACCAAATTATAGAGGAAGGAGAAATTACAGAGGAACCTTGGTTCCAAGCAATCCTGAACTTCAAACTCAATGACACCTATCCACCGGATATGAACAAGAGAAGAAAACGTGCTATACGCTTACTAGCTTCCCAATACGTCCTCATGCAAGGAGAGTTATACAAAAGAACGCCTGTTGGTGTAATCCTACGTTGCCTTGATCATTCGCAGGCACGGAAAGTGATGGAAGAAGTCCATGATGGAGAATGTGGCCCTCACATGAGTGGACCAATGATGGCAAAGAAAATCTCACGTTTAGGGTACTATTGGACCACAATGGAATCCGATTGCATCAAGTATGTCAGACATTGTCATAACTGCAAGATATTCGGGAATGTGCAACACGTCCCTCCTTCATTACTCTACACCATGACATCTCCTTGGCTATTTTCTGCTTGGGGAATTGACATCATCGGAAAGATCACGCCCGGTAGGAACAGGAGGTCACTGTTTCATTCTAGTGGCAATCGATTATTTCACCAAATGGGTAGAAGCGGCTTCCTACACTAGTCTCACAGCCAAGAACGTGGCAAAGTTCATACAAACCAACATCATCTGTCGATACGGTTGCCCACATGAGATCATTAGTGACAATGGGTCACATTTCCAGGCTGAGACTGAGCAATTTCTAGCCAAATATAAAATCAAGCATCACCACTCCTCACCATACAGACCACAAACTATTGGCGCGGTAGATACGGCAAACAAGAACGTTGTCACAATCCTCAAGAAAATGATTGACAATTATCGAGATTGGCCAAACAAGATACCATTTGCCTTATGGGGATATCGCATATCTATTAGGATGCCCACTGGGGCCACCCCTTTCTATTTGACCTACGACATGGAAGCCGTGCAACCAGTCGAGCTCGAAATACCATCCTTGCGTATTTTACTCGAAAGTCAAATCCCGGAAGCCGATTGGAAGAAGGATAGATATGAATAACTTATCCTCCTGGATGAACGAAGATTGCGCGCATTACATAATGTGCAAACATATCAGGCACATATCAAACGAGCCTTCAACAAAAGAGTTAAGCCAAGGAACATCAAAGAAGGAGACTTGGTCCTCAAATCAATTAGAGCTCTTTTACCTGTCGATCCACGAGGGAAATTCAAACCCAACTGGGCCGGACCATTTCTAGTCAAGTCCATACTTCCAGGGGGTCCGGTTAGGATCACAGACTTAGATGGGAATGAATTTGCCAACTCAACAAACCTCGATCAATTGAAACGTTACTATGCCTAGAATAGGAACAAAACGCGCCTCGCGTAACCCCACGCGTCGCTCCTGTGGCACGAAATATAAACGGCCCCTGGCCAAGCTAAATAAAGCTAACGTCACCTTGCTCTTGCATTTTGACAATTTGTCATCCTCATATCATCAAATGAATTGAATTGCACTTTAGGAGTAAGTAAAAAGCTCATGCTTATTTTCTAGTTCATTACAAGCTCTTGCTTAGAACAATTATTCTTTTACGTTTACTTGAACTACACGCAAGGGTTTGATTTCATTTTTTTTAAATGAATACGTAGGCAATCCTTCGCAGGATACAACCCATTATTTTAAATGTAAATAGAAGGACATTTGCATATGCATTTGGAATTCGACAAGAATAATAATAGGAAATCCCAACGGTTTCATAACCAATCAACCTCTTTTATTTCATTTCTTTTAATAATAATACGCTACATAATAGGAATAAAGCTAAAAAAAACAATAGGCTAGGATTCTAAAAACCCCACCTTATTATTACAAATAATAATAATAATAATAATAATAATAAATAATAATAAAGACTCAGGCTATTCTTCCATTTTCCCTTTGCCTTTGTCATTTTTATCATATTTCTTGTCTCGACCTCGAGCCGGACGCTCTTGCGCCACTTCAGACCTAATCACCAACGGTCTCTCTCGTGGTCTTGCCTTGCCATTCTTGTCAACCACCTTTTCCACGGCAGGAGAAGTCTTCGGTTTCTTCGAAGGATGAACAACTCGAAACCCGGCTTCTTCCTCTACCTCGGTCAGATGCTTCTCTTTCTCCTTTTCTACACCACGAACCTTGTAGTCAACAGGCTCGCGCTTCCTCAATCTCTCGCGCTCCTCCGGAGTAGTAGTTTTCCTCCACTGCAAGTAGGAATCAGATACCCATAGAGCACTAACAGAAGAATTCAAGAACCACATGTTTCTTTGAGCCCATTTGATGGCCCGTTCTCTTCGGCTCTCAGTGTTAAGGGCCATAGCGGTCTGCGGGACGGTATAAAGCTTCGAAATCGTCTTCTTCAATCCAACCTGCCTCATCAACCTCTCCGGGAAGATGCATATCATAAACTCCAAGCCAGGAATGCGCACCGATCGGGTAGGATCCAAGGACGATACTCCAGTGACAGATTTGAGATGCCACCATGGTACGATCCATCTAATCAGTGGACCATCATCACTCTTCAGTTTGTTCTCCCAATAGTTGCAGACTCGAGTGAAGTCCACCATGTAAAGTCTAGTCCTCATTGCAATTGAGCGAGCATGATAAGCAGGAACATTAACTGGGGGCTCGATCAATCGAAGACGCTCCATAAGCCAGACCAACCAAAACGCAGGTATTTAAAAAAAAAAATCGAAAAAAAAAAGAAAAAAAAATCGAAAAAAAAAAAGAAAAAAAAATCGAAAAAAAAACAAAAAACAGGGAAATAAAAAGCTTCGTTCTGTTACCTGCAATATGATGGGACTTCCCAAATAAGGAAGGTCGCGGTTGGCTTTCCTGTTATCTAACCCCAACAGAATCTCTCGTAAACACAGGCAAGCTGGGCTCCTGCGCAGCTCCATTTGCTCGATTAAGCTCAAGTAATGAGGGTCACCTCTCAAATCCTCATGAACATGCCCTTGAAGGACATATACATGCAGTAGGCAAAATCCGAAATCCCTTCGCCTTGAAACATAGGAAATGGTAGGATCTGCCCTGTTTATGAATCGATCGATGAAGTCCAACATTCGCACTCCTTTTGAGGTCACAAGACGGTCAACCTCAGCTCTTGTCAACCCAAGCAAATCTCTGAACTTATTCTTATACCCTTGAGAAGTAGAGGGTATAGCAGGCAAATGCTCCAGGTCCCAACCACCGATCGCAGCAATTTCTTCGAGAAATGGGCAAATATCGCCTCCAGGAAAGGCAAATACGTGATAATTCGGGTCCCAATAATCAAGACAAGCATCTAGGAACGGTTTGACTACCTTGACCAACTTCAAACTCAAGATCGATCCAAAATTATAGGCGCCCATATCGTGTTTCTCCACATTAGAGAACTCATTTGTCCACTCTTTCAGACGGATTTCAAGAGTATTCATGATGTATTCTTAATTAGAGAGCTTTTATGTAATAAGACGAGAGAAAGACGGAAGAATTATGTGAATAAAACCTCCCTCGACGTCTATATTTATACTAAAAGCTGTTTCCTAAAATCTGTCAGGACAGACACACTGGGGAACAGGCGCAGCACCTGCTGCGCCTCTTCAAAGGGACGCAGCTCCTGCTGCGCCTCTTCCTAAGCCTTCTTTCTGTGATTTTCCGCGTTGGATCTTTTCTAATTCAATAATTTCCTATTCATATGGGTTATTATTTTGGTAAATCCGTCAAATTACCATGTTGCGCGTTTCCTAAATTCCACGGGCACGCATTTTGAGGCAATATCGTCATTTTCGTCATTTCAGCACACTTATACATTTTTTTTTTAAATTTCTTTTTTGGGGAATCATTTCACCAATTTAGATATTCATTTTCAAACTTACACATTTTCTTTTAATTTTCTTTTTTTGGGGAATTATTTAACTCCCATTCCATTTCACATTTCAAACTTATATGTTTATATTTTTTTCTCTTTTTTAGGGGGTAACCCTCCCTAACGTCCGGTCATTTTCAGTAAATTTTTTGCATTTTCGAGTCTTTGTCTTGCGCTAATTTAGGCCATACATGTGTACAAATATGTGTTTTATGTGTAATCTCTGTGTACATTTCGGCAGCATGACGGCGTAAACCTTCGTCTACCAAACCTGTTCAAAGCTAACCTGCAGGTACAAACAAAGCAACCCAACAACAAAGGCACTCAGGCCGTCATATATACAACCAAAAAAGGGAATATGTACACCAAACTGGGGCTCGAGCCCGAAACAAAGTGTATAAAATGCAAAATGAAGGTTCCAAAATGTACAAAAGTCTGTGAAGTACAGCCAACAACAAAAACGACAAAGAGCAACAAACTAAAGCTGGTCGCCGCCTAGTTCGGTAACTCTCGCCTCGAGAGCAGCAATCTCGGCGTCGCGGACCTCTAGCTCCCTCAGCAGGCGAGCTGTCTCCTCCCGGGACTGGGCAAGCTCTCGCTCCAGGTCAGGCTCCCTCTGCAAATACAAGAAATGGTTGGAATTTGAGAGAATATTTGAGGTTTTATGTTTCAAAATTATGAAATGAAACCCGTGTTTCATCGAGTTTTTACTCAGGAAAGCCGCACTCAGGAAAAGACGCAGCAGGTGTTGCGCCTCTTCCAAGAGACGCAGTTCTTGCTGCGCCTCTTCCTCAGTTTCCCTCCAAATGAATTTTTGAAGATTCGTTATAAGTTCGTTATTCGTGGGCCCATCTTTGGTGTTTCGACACGTCTTTATTCTTTTCCCCCAGCGTGAGTACACGGACAGCCAATCGTTCCTCTCGAGACATGGAGATCAGTCCCCGATTATGTTCCCCGACGAGAGTATACAGACAGACATTTGCCCCTCTCAACACGTGGAGATCAACATCGACCCCAAGCTCTTCCGAAGTTTGTTTGAAAGCCGACCCAAGCAGATTTCTCCTAGCAGTTCCTGCGTACGTCCTGCTGCCTCTTCCAATATCGCGTTTTACTTCCCTTTGGAGTTTCAAGGAACTTCAGGTATGGTGATGTGACCATTATTTGCGCACATTTAGTCCCCTAATTGAGCCTATTTTGCATACTATTATAACATTCTATGGCCATTTTATCCGTCAAAACCTTCCTATTTGCTTTTCTATCACATTTCATATGTTTTGTAGAAAAGGAGATAATAAGGCGGAAATTCCCGTCTTTCGTGCATATTTGGAAGCTTATTGATGATATTAGATGGACTAGTATGAAGAGGAGGCAAGAATGATGACCAATGATGTAGGAATAAAGAGTATATAGAAGGGTCATAAGGTTTAAAACAAGGAGGAAAAGCAAGGAAGCCATTCATGAAGAAAATTGCTCGGAACGCAAACCAAGAGTTGCTCCTTTGGCTCTGAAAATATGCTAGATGGAACGGCGTCGAAGAAACAAGCGATCTAGGCTTTTGAATCACTCCAATAGGAGTCCGGATGAGAAAATGACGTCCGTTTTACAATCCGAGCTCAAACAAAGAAGCTGTACAGGAATCCGCGCGTCCCGCGCTGAAGACGCTCGGATTGTCCCAAATCCGCTCGGATTGCTCCAAATCCGCTCGGATTCCTCCCTTGCTACAATCCGAGCGTCTTGCTCCAAATCCGCTCGGATTCCCTTGCTACAATCCGCCCGTCCCGACACCAATCCGCCCGGATTCCAGTCCAGCGCAAATTCGTTTTTCAAGCTCCGTGAAAGACTCCCTTCCTCCGAAAAACACCGGCTCCTCCCTGCTCTAAACTCAAAAGTGTAATTACTAGTTTAGCCCTTAGTTAACCCTAATGCATCCACCTAATTTCCACTATAAATACCCCATTTGTAATAATCAAACCATCAAGTTTTATGAGAATATAATCAAGTTTTATTAGAAATTCCTCTTAGATTAGATTAGGAGTAGATTAGAATTGATTAATCTTCAATCTTTCCACAAATTATACATTAATCTCTCCTTAATTATTGTTCAAGTTTATTATTCAAGTTTATTATTGGGTAATTGAAGATTATTGGGTTATTATTGGGAGATTGACAACCTTCCATCAATCAATCAAGTTTCTTCTATTATTCTTTGCTTTATTATTTGGATCATCTCAACTTTGGTATAATTACTTTACTCTTTAATCTTTATTGTTCATTTCTTCATTCTATTATCATGATTATACTTGTTGTGATGATTGACACCATTAATGACATGTTTCCCATGATGATGAGTGAGTAGTTACTTAGCTAGGATTAGTGGGTAATTAAGGGAAACCAACATGGGATTGATTCATGCTTAATCTAATATGTTCACATAATCAAATTGCTTGCTTGTTGTGATGTCAACTTTATGCACATGTTATGTTTCATGAAATGCCAAGCCTATGAATCCTTGCATTTACAACCATCTCTTATCTACTAAACTTGACTCGTAAGATATAAACCAACTCGAGTCTTGTTAGACCATGCATAGAAGTTGATTAGGAGGAAAGTAAGTCGACTTGTAGGTGTTGTACAATCTAATCGATTCGGCTCCGGGACCCAACTCTTCCTAAGAACCGTAAGATATAACCCAACTCGGTTCCTCCACAACATTAATCGCTTGCAACCTTGTAAACATGTTTGTATGATCAACACCATGAATCCCCTATGACCCCATGATATCCTAGCACTTTTAATCATTTGTTTACATCTTTTCTTTTATTGCTTGTTCTACTTTATTGCTTTTATTAGTCTAGAACACAACTACAAACCCAACCAATTTGTGACACTAGCATAATTGATATAGATAGACTTAGAACCCAACGCACACCGTCCCATGGATCGACCTCGACTTACCACTAACTAGTTGTTTGTTGAGTATTATAAATGTGTTTGATTGGATGAGTGACGACCTCCACCCTATCAAAATGGCGTCGTTGCCGGGGATGGTGCTATGTGATTAAGTTCTTACTTGTTTATCTATTTTGATTTTGCTTTAACCTTGAGGAACTTGTTCCTCAAGGATTGTTTTTACCGTTTTCTTGTAGTTTCCTTGTTTGTAGTTATATCTTTGTCCTAGTTATGATGATGACCGAAGGCTTGGCACATGGAGTATGTGGTGAATCTTTTGAGTATGACTACCATGGGTATGGGGAGTTTTTGGAGCAAGTTGAAACAAACCTACCTTACAACTCATACAATGAAAGTCCTAACCACTACCCCAACTTTTCTTACCAAAGCCCCCACATCCTACATCCACAACAACCACCCTCCCAAAACCCACTTTACAATCAATGCCAAATGTCATCCTACAATGAACACCCATACCACCAAATTCCCATGTGCCCACAACAAGAGAATGAGCATAATCTTGACATGCAAAGTGTGGTTCTCCAAATGGTAAGGTGCCAACAAAATCTCTTCATGAAAATGCTAGAAGAGAGCCAAGCTAGGGACAATGTTCTCAAAAACATTGTTACTAATGGCGAGAAGTTGGCAAATCAAATTGCCCAAATGGAAGCCACCCAAATGCTAAATGAAGAAGAAGGGGAAAATAATGAGGGTGAAGAAGAATTTGGATGGCATTATGAAGCTACTCTTGTGAATCCCCCACCACCTCCTAAATTCATAAGTATTGAACACCCCATATTCCAACTTGTACCCAACTTTACAAACATTCATGATAGATGTGAATATGAAGATGTTACTTTTGAAGAAGGGGAGTGCTTGATTGATTATGGACCAAGAGTGGATGATGAATTGAAGCATGATGAAGTTGGAGAGGAGAGCAATGAATTGGAGGCCAATTATGAGACAAGCACTTTGTTTAAATATCCTCATGTATCTAGCTCCCACACTAGCCTTGCTTCTCCAATTTGGGACACCTATGATGATGATGAGGAAGACCTCCCACCACAATTTCCCTCTATGACCCATGTAGAGGAAGTGTGTTCCCTTTACACTTATGGGAGTGGAGGTAAAACTTTGAAAGAAGAGGTTGATGAATTTGAACTTGCAATCTTTGGGGAATTGAGAGGTCAAGAGGAAAACTATGATGTTGGCATCTTTGATCATAGTTTGGAAGAAATTGAAGCTCTCTTCTTTGGAAATGGTTCAAGTTCTAAGGAGGGTCAAGAAGAAAGTGAAGATAATGAAAGCATGAATGACCTCAATGATGAGAAGTTGACTCCTCCACATCTTATCCTTCAACTATCCCCTCATCAAAGAAATGAGAACTCTCCTTCTACGATTGAAGGATTGATGAATCAATGCTCTATCATCATAAAATTTGAAAGAGATGGTAAAAAGTGGAAGCCTCCGGATGAATATGGGCAATACTTCATACCTTGTATTGACAAGAATAATGGGCTTGTAGGTTTGAAGCATTGTAAGAAGCCAAGTGCCAAGGGCAAAACAAATGGGAGAGTATTTGGCAAGTTCTATTCCAAGCCAAGATGGGTAAACTACGTTTTGACATCACCAATCTCCTATTTATGCTTACATGAAGCCCATTCAAAAGCCTTTGACCGGTTGTTGAGAGCATTAAGCAACATGGACAACATCAATAATCATGGCAACAAGGAATGAGTTTGGTGGAGTCCTCCCTCAAACCACCATTTGTAAGATATCCTTTCCTTTAACTTTGCATTACATTTACACTTGCATTTGGTTATATACATATACATTTAGCTTGCATTTGTATTATATTTCATATTGCATTTGCATTAGTTAGTTCATATAGTATAGTTTGCATTGTAATATATCTCACATGATTCATGTAGATAGTTGCATATAGACTAGAATTCATGCATAATCACTAATGACCAATCCTATTCTTTTCTACACTAGAAATAGTGTTTAAATCGGTTTGGGGAGGTTTGATCATAGGTGACCATAGGTTAATAGAAATCATGCATCATATAGTTTAGATTGCATTCATTTGTTATATATGTCATATAGAATTGCATTTAGTTAGAGCATGCATTCATTCATATCATATCATTGCATTTGTACTTTATTTCCAAAAAAAATCAAAAATTCAAAAACATGTATTTCCTTTTTATTCCTACTCATACATGTACATTGAGGACAATGTCAAAAATAAAGTGGGGGATGGGAATTTATATTTCAAAAATGCATAAAAATTGAAAAATTTTGAAAATCCCAAAAATATGTTCTTTAATTTCATAAAAACAAAAACCATAAAAAAATTTTGAAAAATTGAAAAACCCAAAAACATGTTCATTTCCTTTGTAGTGTAGTCTTATATATAGTGTTTGTATATATTGTGTTTGTCTATCCTTGTTCACATTGATTGACTACGCCACATCCGAGACATGAGGATATTGAAGACCGCATGGTATGATCTTTCCAATCTCCTTTTTTCTCTTTATGTTAATGACTACGTGGCTTTATTTTGATTGATGCGGTATAACAATGTGAACTTAGGACTTGCATTTAGTTTATATGTCATATTAGTTGGTAGAATCATATGCATTAGGATGTTTATATGCTAGTTGCATCATGGCATGTAGTTGCATGTTAGAAAAATTTTGCGAAACCGTCTACTTGGGAAGCTTGACAAATGTATATAGGCCCTAGTAGATGCTTTTTCTTCTTAAAACTTTGCTTGTTAGAATACTTGTAAAACACCCTAGGATGTGTCATGCTAGTATCCTTTGACCCATGGATTAAGGCCTAGTCATGAGTACCTTGTGGTGTGATAACTCCTTGGCTACCGTTTATTCCAAGGTGACCCTTGAAACCATGCATCCATCATCCAGGTTCTACCACATTTTTGTCATCAAAGGGAATGGGCACAAAAAGAAATCAATTTGAGTTCAATGAAATGAAAAGTGAAAGAAAGTTTGCAAAAATGCATCAAATGAAAAGAGGAGCAAAAATAGACTCCTAAAGCTTCAAAAATAAGGCACCCTCCCTACATATGGGGTGACTTTGAAAATGTTCAAAAAGAAATGCAAAGAAAAGTTGAAAATTGTCAAGTGTTGAAATGCCAAAAATCAAAAAGAAATGGCAAAGAAAGTGTTCTCAAATGTCAAATGCCACAAGAAATTGGGGGGAAAAACAACAATGAAAGCAAACTCCCAAAATGAAACTCAAATACTATCGATCCCTTTTCCATCTTATCCATTTTTGTGCATGGTAGAGAGGGGACGACCCTTCTTCTTGTCTAGGCAAGAGGGGGGATTCCGCGATCCTCCAGTGTTTCTAACGCCATAGGGAGTCTACTCTTGACAAAAGCATTTAACGATTGAGGACAAAGGTACCCTAGCTTGACACATTTTGGAGGTGATTTATTGGTATCCTTCTAGGCTTAGTAGTTTGAAGAAATTGTATCTATGAAGGAGTGTGTACCCTTGAATTGCTTCCCTTGTAGATAATTTCCGCCACTTAGATGAGGAAAGTGGCTATTCTTTTGTAGATGCATCCATTACTTGATTTTATGTGCTTAATGATTGGATGTATCGCCATTTTGGCAAGCCCCACCTTGCCTTGCAAGAAGGCATCCTACCTCATGGTTGTCTTGTTGTGAGTTGAAGGGGCGGAGTGAGACCCGCTAATTGTCTCATATCGGCTATATTAATAGGATAGTTTAAATAAAGGTCTAGTTTTAGTCACCTCTTTACTCGGGACGAGTAAAGGTTCGGTTTGAGGATATTTGATGTGACCATTATTTGCGCACATTTAGTCCCCTAATTGAGCCTATTTTGCATACTATTATAACATTCTATGGCCATTTTATCCGTCAAAACCTTCCTATTTGCTTTTCTATCACATTTCATATGTTTTGTAGAAAAGGAGATAATAAGGCGGAAATTCCCGTCTTTCGTGCATATTTGGAAGCTTATTGATGATATTAGAATGACTAGTATGAAGAGAAGGCAAAAATGATGACCAATGATGTAGGAATAAAGAGTATATAGAAGGGTCATAAGGTTTAAAGCAAGGAGGAAAAGCAAGGAAGCCATTCATGAAGAAAATTGCTCGGAACGCAAACCAAGAGTTGCTCCTTTGGCTCTGAAAATATGCTAGATGGAACGGCGTCGAAAAAACAAGCGATCTAGGCTTTTGAATCACTCCAATAGGAGTCCGGATGAGAAAATGACGTCCGTTTTACAATCCGAGCTCAAACAAAGAAGCTGTACAGGAATCCGCGCGTCCCGCGCTGAAGACGCTCGGATTGTCCCAAATCCGCTCGGATTGCTCCAAATCCGCTCGGATTCCTCCCTTGCTACAATCCGAGCGTCTTGCTCCAAATCCGCTCGGATTCCCTTGCTACAATTCGCCCGTCCCGACACCAATCCGCCCGGATTCCAGTCCAGCGCAAATTCGTTTTTCAAGCTCCGTGAAAGACTCCCTTCCTCCGAAAAACACCGGCTCCTCCCTGCTCTAAACTCAAAAGTGTAATTACTAGTTTAGCCCTTAGTTAACCCTAATGCATCCACCTAATTTCCACTATAAATACCCCATTTGTAATAATCAAACCATCAAGTTTTATGAGAATATAATCAAGTTTTATTAGAAATTCCTCTTAGATTAGATTAGGAGTAGATTAGAATAGATTAATCTTCAATCTTTCCACAAATTACACATTAATCTCTCCTTAATTATTGTTCAAGTTTATTATTCAAGTTTATTATTGGGTAATTGAAGATTATTGGGTTATTATTGGGAGATTGACAACCTTCCATCAATCAATCAAGTTTCTTCTATTATTCTTTGCTTTATTATTTGGATCATCTCAACTTTGGTATAATTACTTTACTCTTTAATCTTTATTGTTCATTTCTTCATTCTATTATCATGTTTATACTTGTTGTGATGATTGACACCATTAATGACATGTTTCCCATGATGATGAGTGAGTAGTTACTTAGCTAGGATTAGTGGGTAATTAAGGGAAACCAACATGGGATTGATTCATGTTTAATCTAATATGTTCACATAATCAAATTGCTTGCTTGTTGTGATGTCAACTTTATGCACATGTTATGTTTGATGAAATGCCAAGCCTATGAATCCTTGCATTTACAACCATCTCTTATCTACTCAACTTGACTCGTAAGATATAAACCAACTCGAGTCTTGTTAGACCATGCATAGAAGTTGATTAGGAGGAAAGTAAGTCGACTTGTAGGTGTTGTACAATCTAATCGATTCGGCTCCGGGACCCAACTCTTCCTAAGAACCGTAAGATATAACCCAACTCGGTTCCTCCACAACATTAATCGCTTGCAACCTTGTAAACATGTTTGTATGATCAACACCATGAATCCCCTATGACCCCATGATATCCTAGCACTTTTAATCATTTGTTTACATCTTTTCTTTTATTGCTTGTTCTACTTTATTGCTTTTATTAGTCTAGAACACAACTACAAACCCAACCAATTTGTGACACTAGCATAATTGATATAGATAGACTTAGAACCCAAAGCACACCGTCCCATGGATCGACCTCGACTTACCACTAACTAGTTGTTTGTTGAGTATTATAAATGTGTTTGATTGGATGAGTGACGACCTCCACCCTATCATATGGTCTCTTCTTATGGCTGGCGAGCCTCCTTACGTAGTCTAATGGACTTTAAACGACCCTCCCCGATAGTCGACAGACTCTAAAATGTTCCCGATGACAGGTCCTTGGTTCAGACCCCTTGAGCCACCTCGCGTCGCCATAGTCGTCAGGTTGTAATCTTCGATTGACCTGATGGCTATACACTGACTTTTGCCTTGTCCAAGCCTCAGTCAAAGTGGGGGCTCTGTAGATACCTAATTTCTGCACCTCCTGCAAACCACCCGGTGATGATTGGGCCGCATGTTTGGTACACGGAACGATTTATGACAGTTCGTAAGTTTATCATCAAGTGATTGCTCAAACACTTGTGTCTACCTCATAGTCGTCATCTACGCGCCGATACGGTCATTTTGGCAGTAATTAGAGTACATTTGGAGCCTGTATCAAAAAACCGTCTCCATTTTCTAATAACCGTTTAAAATGCCGAGTCAGAATATTCTGGAATGTTCCGGATATTTCTATTCCATATTTTCCAATATTTTGATCTTTGGTAAAATATATCCCGAGATTATCATATAAAATATTAAGGAAATAAGATTAATCCGCTATTCCATAATAGAAACACGAAATCTTTCTTCCGCCGGAGGAAACCACTGAGAAAAAGACGTAGCAGGTGCTGCGCCTCTTCCAAGAGACACAGTGCTTGCTGCGCCTCTTCCTCAGTCCTTTTCTGCGTATTTTTTCGTATCTTTTCGAGATTCACTTCCAAATTTTCTCCAAAAACCCTAATTTTGGTCGTGTGATTAGTATAAATAGAGACCTTCGGTCTCCCATATTTCTCACGCGAGTGTCCGCCCTTCTCTTCTCCCTTTGCATTCTAGACAACGTTCTTACTTTTTGGCATCTACGTTCTTGAACTTTCGACCACGTAAGCTCGGATCCTTCTGAGTACCAGCCTCGTTTTGCATGACCGACCAATTTGACCAACTCCACAATCAATCAACTTAATTAATCTGTTTATTTCCTCTTAGAGGGCACTTTTGTCGTACATTCGAGTCGAGCATCACTAAACGTTAACTTAGTTCATCTCGTTTCGTCAAACATGTAAGTCTGAGGGTGTAAATCCTTCTTTTAATTATTGTACTTTATTTTTGTAATTACAATTATAAGATTTATGTCGAAAATATGCTTAAAACCGATTTGTAAAACCTTGTTTTAAACCCTTTTTACGGATTATCAGGAGACAAACGTCGAAAAAGGACGCAGCAACTGCTGCACCTCTTCGAAGGGACGCAGCACCGCCTGCGACTCTTCCCGAGGCTGCCGCAGTTCCTGCTTCCTTTTTTCTTCCTTCGTCTTTTGTTCGTCTTATTGTTTTGTTTTGTTATCAATTGTTCACATTTATTTTAACATAATAATTCTAATATAATAATTTAACATGTAAATCATTAATCATTAGTATTTAATTCATCTTTCAAAATCCCGACCTAAATCCCTTATAATCCATATTTGCGGGTTTTCATCATTCAAATCAATTCGGGTTTTTAGAGGTTCGATTCATCAGTATTGAGTCTCTGGAATTCATCTTTGGTATATTTTCATTCGTTATTTATCGCTGCCATCATTAGTTTGTCATTAATAACCCGTTTAACCTAATTAATTTGTTTAATTCGATTAGTTTGTTTAGTTCTCATAATTAACCTTATTAATCTTGTAAATAATTCATCCTAATTAGTTTTTATCCATGTTTTACTATTTTTATGACAAATTCACATGTAAATAATCTGTTAAGCACTTCTATCCGAGTCAAATATCCATAATCGATCCTTAAATCACCAACGAATATTAACGATTTGCAATTCCGGCTTCACAGCCAGAACTGAGCTCAGGAACAGACGCAGCGTCTGCTGCGCCTCTTCCAAAGGGTGCAGCTCTGCTGCGCCTGTTCCTGGTTGAGTTCTGTCTCTGAACTCCCGTTTTTTGCCTTGACCTAGTTTATTAGTTTACGTATTTAATTTACTATTAATCGTATTATCACCTAATTTCTGTTTGTTTATTTATTCATTCTTTCTTTTCTAAAACCATCCATTTTGAATGTATTTTCGACATAAATCAATTAATCCAACGTAATTATTGTAATTTTCTTTATTGTTTTTTTTATTGTATTTCTTTATTATCATATTGTTTGTATGCTCTCACATGCAATTAACCTAAATCTCTACTTCGACCCAATGTATGCTAAATTACGTGATAACCGACTTAGTATTAATTCACATTCTAGGATTAATCTAATGGATGTTGCATTGCATGCATATAATCGACAATATATCGAGTATACATAACTTCCCTAATCATTAGTAGAGGCCGCTATCGAGGCGGGCGGGATTAGGTGTTCGATCAAAAGAGCTTCCTAATACGTACTCTCACCCCGTACTCCAGATCTCTGTGAACATCCGTGTTCATTGGCATCCACGAGAGTCATTCTAGACATAGAATGCTAAGGGTAACGAGTTCTTGGTGTTCATGTCACTACTTTGTGTCTTGACATGACGCGAAGTATTCGAACGGTTTTCAATTTTCCACAATAAATTGGTAGCGACTCTACAAATGCACAAGAAAAGCTTGCTCGCTTTTTGCCCCTGTGGGCCCGCGTCCACAAATATATGGTATTTTAATCGGTTTTGATTTGTGAGAGGAGAATGTAGAAGAGAAGGTAGATAGTTATTCTCTAACAATGTGTCTTTAAAATTTAAAAGTCGTATAGAAAAGTTAGAGATAGCTCAAACTGTGTCAATTTCCAATATAACATATGGTTGCTTTGCAAAATTAATTTATTTTTAAGAAAATAAATCTTTAATTTGAAGAAGAGGCTTATGATCATCCCGTGCATTGCACGGGTGTTAAAACTAGTTAGGATATTTATACAATACAACACATTATACACACTACCAGTTAGAATGGTTAGTCTATTATTGTCTCTTAACATTTTAGAACCCTAGAATATTTCCTCTATTTTTCTCCCTTAATTAAAGTTGTAATCTTTACTTATTATTAGTGTAATTGCTCTCTAGTTTATGCAAGTTTTTCATTTCTCAATAGTTTACAATTAGTAATTTTGGGTTGTATTTGGAGAATTGAAGAATCCTTCCATATTTCAATCCAAGTTAGCATCTTTTGGTATTATTTCTCTTCTTAATTCCATTTCTTTTAGTTTGTTTACATTTCTTGTTTATTTAAATCAATTATTTGAATTAGTAACCATGTTTATTATGTTATTCATGCTTGTTTCTTTATCTTTCAATTTCTCTATTATAAGTATGTGTGAGTAGTTTTATCTAGGGTTTAGGGGGATCTTGGGTTGTCATTGGGTGTGAATTTGGGTTATTAACATATAGATTTGGGTGGTTTGTTAGTCTTCATTTTCATGCACATGAAGTGTTTGTAGGAATGTTTGAATGAAAGTGTGAACCTTTTTCTGACATGTTTGGCTTATCTTGGTGCCCTTTGCTATTGGATAACATATCTTGGTGCTTAGGCTATTACAAAGTTGATGTGTTATGTGTGTGATGAGTTTATTTTAACCGAATGAAAATTTGTTAAGGAACTTAAGGTGACCTAGAAATTGGGCATAAACCCGTGGCCATAGTTATCACCCATATCTCGTTCTAACCTTGTTTCATGCTCTATTACCCAAGTGAACCCAAATGCTCTAGTTTTTCCCAGATTTGATCAATTTATCTTTGTCTTAGCTTATTTTCATATCTACTTTGCATATTAGTTAAGAACAAATCAACCTCTTCCTTAGTTTGACTAAACTAAAGACTTATATAAGCCAAGTATCTAACCCCCGCCATCCTTATGGTTCGACCCCGAAAAATACTACTTTTATTGGGTTTTACAAATAATGTTTGAAACCGGGAAACGACGACTAAATTCCGGTCATCAAAATGGCGTCATTGCCGGGGATGGCATTAGATTATACTCAGTTAGTAGAAGTCTCTAGTTTTAGTCTTTACTTGTTGCTTGTCTGTTTGAGTAGTAGTGTGTTTCTTGTAGAGTGTGTGCGATTTTGCTATCCCTAATGTCTAAAAAACACTAGGAGTCTAACGGTTTATCAAGTGTATGCTTAGAGGAATCGAAAACCATTTGCTTAGTGACCCGGAATCGGAGAGGCTCTATAGGGCCTAAGAAGAAGGACTTTGGAAAGGGTTAGAAATTTCGAGTCGACATCCTTAAACCAAGCTACAACATCCATAAAACCAAACCAATAAACCTTTACTCAAGAAAAATCAAGTAACGCAATTGATCCTTTCTTAGAAAATCCTTCACAACATACAAATCCCTACAAATAAACCACCACCAAGTCAAAGCATGAATCTCCAAGGTTTCAACCAAGGGTATAACAATCAAGGGTACCAAGATCAAAATTTCAATCAAAACTATCAAGTATTCAACCAAGGGTACCAAGAGCAAGGGTACAATCAAGGAAATCAAGGGTTTAACAATGGGTACAACAATCAAGGATACCAAGATCAAAATTTCAATCAAAACTATAATGGATTCAATCAAGGGTACCAAGAGCAAGGGTACAATCAAGGAAATCAAAAATTTAAGAATGGGAATCAAGGCTTTAACCAAGACCAATGTTCAAATTTTCAAAACCAAAATGACTATGGTTCTCCTTTTCCACTTGCCAACCAACCTTTCAATCAAGAACCACCACCTCAAGCAAATAATTTTTTGAAAGATACTTGATACATCATCGTGATCAAGATGATAGAAGAATTGGCAACCCAAACCTACCAAGACATAAAGACTCTCTTCACAAATCAAAGAGACCTTACATGTCTAATGGCTTCCCAAGCTCTTATCGACCCTCAAGCACCACCTGGTGGATTTCTATGCCAAGGGCAAAATGATAGGGATACTATGGAGGTAAAAGAGGTGAATACAATCATTGTGGGAGGGGAAGTGACAATGGAAGAAGCATGCATGTCCCTTAATCTTGGTGATGAGTCAATGCCAATACCATTTGAAGTGAGTGAAGAGAATGATGACCCGATTGTATCATCCCCGAAATTGGCTAGCAAAGAAGGTGTGAAATTGAAGATGGATTTGTTCTTGAAGAAATAGTGGGGATAAAAGTTGAGAAGAAAGAATTTGAAACCAATCATGAAGAAGAAGAAATGGTAATGTTGGGGGAAAACTCCTCAAAAAAGCGAGAAGTGAGTGAGTTGGTTATTGAGAACCCCGAGGCTACACCAAAGCCTTCTTATGTGCCACCTCCACGGTTTTCTCAAAGGGTGGAAGCGACCAATGAAGACTAATGAATCGATAAATTCATCAACTTGGTGTAAATGATGGACGCCAATCTTCCATCCACGGAAGAGATGCCTCATTACACAAACTTCCTATTGAGGAAGTTACCTCAAAGCAAAGGAATATCAATGACCACGAGCTTATTGCCTCTACGGAAGTGTGTTTGGACATTGATGATGATGATGATGAGGAAGACCTCCTACCATTAATTCCTTCCAAAATTCATGAAGAGGAAGTGTATGTCAATGGCAAGTGTGGGGAAGAAATTGAAACTTGAGAAATGGAGGTTGATGAATTTGAACTTGGAATAACAAACAGCCAAGTGAGACAAGAATCTTTATTAGAATAGATAGAGTCCTTGTAAATGGAGATTGGTTGAGATTATGGTCTTATTGGTTTGCTCATTATCAACCTGAGGGCTTTTTTGATCACTGTCCCTGCATTATTTCGTGTGGAGGAACTGCCAGTGGGAATAAGAAACCTTTCAAGTTTTTCAATATGTGGACCAAAGTGGATGAGTTTAAAACTGTGGTGCAGCATGGATGGGATAAACCTGTGGCTGGCACTGCCATGTTTCAGGTAGTCAGAAAACTTAAGTTGCTTAAACCTGCTCTCAACGGTTTGAACAAAGAGCTCTTATTTGACATTGAGAGAAATGCTGATGTGGCCTTCGAATTGCTCACTGACTGTAAAATTCAGCTTTAGAGTGATACTGCTAATGTTAGTTTGATGGATCAGGAAAGACAATTGAGGGAGTCTTATATGTTAATGGCAGGAGCCAGAGATGATTTTTTTGAAGTAGAAGGCCAAATGTGATTGGGCAAAGGATGGTGATACTAATTGTGAAATGTTTCATCAAGCTATTAGGAAAAGACACTTACATAATAAGGTTTTGCAGATAGAGAATAGCAGGGGGATGCAATGTAATGACCCTGAGGATATCTTGCAAGCCTTTGTGGATTATTGAAAAGAGTTATCTGGTTCAAATGCTCAAACTAGAGACTTTTATAAACATATTGTCACCCAAGGGGAACTGGTAGAGATTTATGACTGGGATAGGATGTGCAGGATTCCTACTGAGGAGGATGTCAGGAATGCCCTGTTTTCTATTCCTGATGACAAAAGCCCTAACCCGGATGGTTACACTAGTTGTTTTTTCAAGGCAAGCTGGTCTATTATTAAGAATGATGTGTATGCTGCTGTCAAGGAAATCTTTTGAGTAGGGCAAGCTGCTTACATATTTAAACTGTACAACCCTTGTCCTTATTCTCAAAGGTGAGAATCCAAAATCAGTCAAGGAGTTCAGGCTAATTGCCTGTTGTAACTCACTGTATAAGATCATCTCAAAGCTCATATGTGAAAGAATGAGTGATGTCTTGGTAAGATTATCAGTCCAAATCAATGTGCTTTCATTAAGGGGAGGAGCATCCTTGGAAATATTCTGATCAGTCAGGACTTGGTTAGGTTGTATAATAGGAAGAGTGTTTCTCCAAGGTGCTTAATGAAAGTTGATCTTAGGAAAGCATACGACTCCATTGAATGGGTGTTTGTTGAACAAATGCTGAATGAACTTAATTTTCCTCCAAAGCTAATTAGATTAATTATGCAATGTGTCACTACTACCTCTTATTCCATTGCCTTAAATGGTCAGCTACATGGGTTCTTTAATGGTAAAATGGGACTCAGGCATGGGGATCCTATGTCTCCTCTTCTATTCACTTTATGTATGGAATATTTGAGTAGATTGCTCAAGCTAGTCAGTCAGATGCATGGATTCCAGTTCCATTCTTTGTGCAAAAGTTTGAAGCTCACTCATCTTATATTTGTAGACGGCTTGTTGATTTTCTGTAAAGGGGATGTTAGAACAGTTTTTAATTTGAATTAAGCCTTCAAGAGATTTTCCAATGCTTCAGGTGTGAATATCAATTCTGATAAGTCTGATTTTTATTGTAATGGGATGAAGCCCTGCTCTTGTGCAAAAAGTGCTTCATGGTACTGGTTTCAAGAGGGGAGATTTGCCCTTCAGGTACTTGGGAGTAAAAAATTTGCACAAAAGATTAACTAAGACTGATTTCAATATACTTGTGGATAGAATGGTCAACAGAATCCGGGGATGAAATAGTAGGAAAATCTCTTACTCAGGTAGATTGGTTCTAGTCAAGTCAGTACTGGCTATAATCCACAACCATTGGGCACAAATCTTTGTGCTGCCCGTTGGGGTTATGGATAGGATTCAGGCTCTTTGTAGTAACTTTCTTTGGGAAGGTGAGGATAAATATTCAAAGGCTCCTTTAGTGGCTTGGAATGTCCTTTGTCAAGGTGAAGAATATAAAGGATTGAGGATTATTAATAGCAATTTGTGGAATGTTGCTGCTATTGGTAAACTGGTGTGATGGTTGGCTAGCGAGCAAGACCAATTATGGATAAAATGGGTCAACAACATCTATATTAAAGGAGTTAACTGGTTGCAGTATGAACCTACTAATTACAGCTCCTAGGCTTGGAGGAAAATTTGTGAAGTCAAGAACACTCTTCAGGTAGGGTATGTTAATGGCAAATGGAGAGGTACTGATGTGCCTTACATTATTGCTGGTGGCTATCAATGGCTACTGCAGAGGCCTGTTGTGAAGGTTACTTGGTATAAAGTGGTGTGGAATAGGTATAATTTGCCCAAATGGAATTTTATCATGTGGCTAAGGCAGCACCAACGTTTACTTACGCTTGATAGGATGAGGAAAATGGCAATGGAGTGCCCTCTATTTGTTATATTTGTGGACTGGAATCTGAGGATCATGATAACCTGTTCCAACATTGCTGGTTTGCAAAAGCCCGCTACCAATTACTAGCTGACTGGTTGCAGGTGTCTACTGATGTCCTGTGTAGTTGTGATACTATTCTGAAGTTTAGAATCTCCATGTTTATCAGACAAATCTATATGGCAGCAGTAGTGGGGGTGTCTTATGGTATTTGGCGAAGTCGAAATTTGTGCAGGTTGGAAGGATATGTAATACGTCCAGTCAAGCTGATTGCACAGGTCCAGCATGAGTGCAAAAGACGAGTGTCTGGAATTTTTCATGGCTGTATGAATCGAGATGACAAAGAATGGTGTGGGAAATCTGGTTTAATTTAAGTTTTAGCATTATTAAAGTCCCCTAGTTTCGTAGAGCTATTGTATGCCTTGTCAGTGTCGAAAATGGTGATGTATTGGTTGTAAGTTTGAAATTCTCGTGCTTAATAATACTTACATTTCACCAAAAAAATTTGAACTTGCCATACTTGGGGAGTTGAGGAGCCGTGAGAAAAACTATGATATTTGTAGTTTTGACACTAGCTTGGAAGATATTGAAATTCTCCTCTTTGGAAATGGTCCGATTTATTTGGAGGGTCAAGAAAATGGGGTTAAAAATGACAACATCATGAACCTCTGATAAGTCCATTTTACATATACTTTAACCCCCTATTTTAGCTCGGTTTATTTGACTATTGCACTTATATTAGTGTATTTGTGAGCTAATTCCGTGTTCTAGTTGTGTTTGCTTGTTTCATTGTGTTTTGTAGGAAATTAAGCTTTTAGTAGCTTTTTTCCGTCAAAGTAACAAGTACAAGAGTTCACGAGGCTAATAAGAGCAAGTCTTGATCATACAAAGGTGTTTCGGGAAGCATATGGGCATTTTGGGAAGAAATTTGGAAACCCGAGCAAGAAGAAACCAATCTTAGTTGGTGGATATGTAAAGAAATGAAATACAAGTAAAAGCTCAAGCCATATGCAAGCATTGGATGCCAAATGCTGCTTAGGATGCCTTATACGGACGCATTAAGAAACAAGCATCAGATTCGGCATCAACCATAAATGCAAAGTTAAGACGAATTTAAGAGAAAAATGAGAAAAGTCACGGCCCCAATACGGGTTGGTGTCCCCGATCGGGGTTACCCCCTGTAGCTTATTTCCGTTACTCCCTTCCCTCCTGTAAATAGAAGCTTTGGTCGACACTTCTTATACACTTCTTACATACTTTCTACACCACTTTTATACTCTCATTTTAGTTCTTAGTTTAGGTTAGATTAGATTTCCTTTTAGCATTTCCATTTTGTTATAAACAATTTTAATTCAAGTTATATACAATTTACATTTCAAGTTATTTCCATTTGTTCTTCATTTCCTACTTCATTCCCGATTGTTAAGGTAATCTTATTTCCAATATTGTTTTGTTATTCATCACTAGTTAGTATGTTTATCTTTATTATTTCATATGTCATTAGATTAGTTTTCATTATGTATAATTAATTCAATAGTCTAGGGACTAAGGAAGCCATGTAAAATCTAATATACGTAAAATGATAAATTAGGTAGATATAATTTTGTCTAATTGTTTCTATCACATGTTTGCACCACCACGTTTAATCTTTGGTTATTGGCCGTAATCGTAGATTAAGTTTGTTAATTCGTTCTATACGTCGAGAGGTACAGAATCAGATTAGACTAAGCATGTGTAGTAGGACGACCTAGTCATAAACGAGAGTTTCTCTAGGACCCGGTCTATGGTTGACACTAATATCGTGAGGTGGGTGTCTCTAAGCCTAAACAATTGACAATGTTATTATCTCTGAGTTTAACATGGATATATATTTACATTTGCATGTGTGACCCGACTCCCCTAGACTCCTTTAATCATATATTGTTATATCACTTTATTTGCTGATCATCAAACCAAACCAATCAATCAACCGTTAACCTACCGAGATAAAAGTTCAATCCATAACAATATAATTAACAACTCCCGACTCCTTGTGGTTCGACCCCTACTGTAGATACCTTATTTCTGCACCTCCCGCAAACCACCCGGTGATGATTGGGCCGCATGTTTGGTACACGGAACGATTTATGACAGTTCGTAAGTTTATCGTCAAGTGATAGCTCAAATACTTGTGTCTACCCCTTGGTCGTCATCTACGTGCCATTACGGCCGTTTTGACAATAATTAGAGTTCATTTGGAGTCCGAGTCAAAAACCGTCTTCATTCTCTAATAAACCGTTTAAAATGCCGAGTCAGAATGTTATGGAATATTCCAGATATTTCTATTCCATAATTTTAATCTTTTCATCTTTTGGCAAAATATATCCCGAAATCATATTTTAAACAATAAGGAAGTTGAGATCGACCGCAATTCCATAACAGAAACACGAAAAATCTTTCTTCCGCAGGAGGAAATTTCTGGGGAAAGGACGCAGCACTTGCTGAGCCTCTTCCCAGAGCCGCAGTGGTTGCTGCGCCTCTTCCCCAGCTCTTTTCTGCGTATTTTAAGATCTTTTCGAGATTTGTTTCAAAAGTTTTACTGTAACCCTAATTCCTCCGTGTAATTAGTATAAATAGGGACCTTCATTCTTCATATTTCTCACGCCAGTGTCCGCCCTTCTCTTCTCCCTTTGCATTCTAAGACCGCGCTCTTTGCTTATTGACGCCTACGTGCTTGAACTTTCGACCACGTAAGCTCGGATCCTTCTGAGTACCAGTCTCATTTTGCATGACCGACCAATTTGACCAACTCCACTCAATTAATCAAATCAATTTAATTTAATTCCTCTTACGAGGGCACTTTCATCATACATTCGAGTCGAGCAATCACTAATCGTTAACTTAGTTAATCTCATTTCGTCAAACATGTAAGTCTGAGGGTGTAAATCCAATGTTTTATTATTGTACTTTTTTATTACATAAATTATTGTCAGATTTACGTTGAAAACATGTTTAAAACCGATTTATAAAACCTTTTATCAAACCTATTTTCACGGATTAACAGAAGTCAGACGTCGAGAAGAAACGCAGCAACTGCTGCACCTCTTCGAAGAGTCGCAGCATCTGCTGCTCCTCTTCCTGAGGCTGCCGCACTTTCTGCCTTTCTTCTTCTTCCCTTGTTCTTTGTTGATACGTCTCTTTTATTCCGTCTTCTCTTATTTTCTTCATGTTCCATTCGTTTAATAAGTTTAACACATAATTCACAATAATTTGTCACTTTTAAACCGACTTAAATCCCTTATAATCAATATTTGCGGGTTTTCGTCATTAAAATCAAACCCGGGTTTTAGATATTCGATTTGTTCATATCAAGTTTTTGGAATTCGCCTTTTGTATATTTTCATTTGTTTATCACCATCTTTCTAATTAATTTATATTAATAAACCTAATTTGTGATTAGTCTATAATTCACTTTAATTCGTTCTAATTAATTTAAGTTCGTTCTTTATCGCTTTTATGACCAATTCTTATGTAAATAACCTGTTGAATCACTTCTACTTGAGTCGAACATTAATAATCAATCATTAAATTCACCAACGAACATTAACAATATGTAGTTCCGGCTTCACAGCAAGAACTCACCTCAGGAACAGACGCAGTGACCACTGCGCCTCTTCCAAGGGACGCAGCACTGCTGCGCCTGTTCCGGGGTGATTTCTGTCCCTGAACTTCCGTTCTTGCTTTGACCTAGTTTGTTATCTTATGTATTAATAGACTATTAATCGTAATATCACCACTAATCTGTCCATTTTCCAACCTTAATTATTTTCCTTTTCTTTTCTAAAATTGTCTGTTTTAAACGTATTTTCGACGTAAATCATTAAAACAATGTAATTATTGTAAGTTTTTATTATTTTTTATTTTATTTATTGTACTCTTTATTATCGTTTGTTTGCTCTCACATGTAATCAACCTTAAATCCTTACTTCGACCCAAATGTATGCTAAATTACATGTTCAGCGACTTAGCTAATTCTCACATGCTAGGATTAATTTATTGGATGTTGCATTGCATGCATATAATCGACAACATATCAAGTATAGATGATTTTCCTAGTCATTAATAGAGGCCGCTATCGAGGCGGGTGGGATTAGGTGTTCGATCAAAAGACCTTCCTAATACGTACCCTCACCCTTTACTCCAGATCTCTGTGAACATCCGTGTTCATTGGCATCCACGAGAGTCATTCTAGACATAGAATGCTAAGGGTAACGAGTTCCTGGTGTCTATGTCATTACTTTGTGTCTTGACATGACGCAAAGTATTCAAACGGTTTCCAATTTTCCACAATAAATTGGTGGCGACTTCACAAATGCAAACGCTTGTTTTCCCAAGGGCCCCTGTGGGCCCCTCATGTCCACAGTTTGGCGACTCCGCTGGGGACTAATACACTTATGTGTTGCCAAGGGTGAAACTTGAACAAGGTTAGGGAATAGTTTATATGAGACAGTTGTCGGTTTTCATCACTCTATCTTCTTAGATCGTTTTATTCGGCCTTCCTAGGCCCAACCTAACCCATTCGACAAATCGTCCCGTCTGGACGGTCCAAATTCTTATCTGGGCCTAAAGATGGATAGCGATTGACGTCAACCATACCATGATACTTACTCATGTTTGTATCAAGGGCTTTCACTACTCGAGGGAATGGACTAGGAACCGGCCTTACTCTTGTTTGGCGCGGACCTCTCCATAGACCTGGGTTTGATTGCTCGGTATGGCAACCCACCTTTTTAAGCCAACACCTTTTAAATGCACTCAACATACCGTTATAATGCCTGTTTTAATGCTTGTATCATATGTGATCACCATTTTCTAAACAAAACCATGACGAATTTTGTAAAAAAAAAACCTCTTTCAAAATATAAATGTTTTCGAGGAACGGCCCAAATTAGCTCAAAATGAGTCGAAACCCTGTCCAAATATCGAGTCAAAATTCGGGCCTCAAAACCCATTTCAAAACCTCACTTCGAGTCAACACTCCTACAACTACACTACAGTTGTCTAGGACAAACATTTCAAAACTTTGTCATTTTCAAACCTCACTTAACACAGTGGCACACTCCCACTTCACAAGTTGAGTCTTTTCTGTGAGTATGTGTGCTAGAATGGTCGATCGTGTTTTGATTCGTTGACGATCTCTTACCCAGTTTCCAAGATGCCTGGAACTGATAACGTAAGTGTCAATGTACAACCCCAAAATGATAATGATCAAATCCTAGCTGCGCTCGCTCGTCTCCAAACAAGTCAAGAACAAGCTTATGAGCGCCTCAATGTTATTGAAGGCCGAATTGTTGCTGTAGAAACTAGACTCCCTCCTGCAGAAAATGATATTTCTAATAAGGTTGTACATGATAACTTTCCACCTTTTGTTGGACCTCAAGAAATCAACCCTCCTAATGAAACTGAGAAGCGACTCCAATACTTGGAGGAGCAGCTAATGTACCTCAAGGGAGACGACATCTATAGGGAAAACAATCGCAAGTATGAGGCCGTGAACGCTAAATTGCCAACCAACTTCAACGTGATTGACATCCCAAAGTTCAAGGGTCATGAAAACCCTTCGAACCACATTTGAGCTTTCAAAGACTACATGTCTATCAAAGGCATCAAACCTGAGATGTTCTTAAGGATCTTTCCTTCATCTCTCGACACCATTCCTAAGCAATGGTTCTATTCCCTAGAGCACAAGAAGATTTCCACCTGGGATGACGCCGCAATTGAGTTCTCCAAACAATACGCGGATAATGCTGAAATCCAAGTCAATATGCGCACTTTAGAGGTTTTTACCCAAAATGAGACAGAAGGTTTCACTGACTTCCTAAGTAGGTGGAGAAGGACTAGCACACAACTTGTTGAGCGTCCAGATGAAGCTACCCTTGTGGAGAAATTCATAGATAATTTGAGACCTATTTATGCAAACCACTTGAGGTACCAAAACATTAAGACCTTCAAGGACTTAACTGTGCTAGGGACAAGAATCGAAGATGACATCCGTAAAGGACTCTTGTCCAAAACGGTGGGTCGTGGATATAAAGGCTCGACGAATCGCTCTTATGGCTCAACTAGCAAGACTGATGAGGTTAACCTTCTCGAATCATCAAAGAAGAATAACCCACAAAGGAAGTTCACAAACATTAGCGACACATACTCTAATGCTTTGAAAAGGTTGATGAAACAGGGTAAGCTCCAACCCATAGGGCATACACCTGATCCGAAAAGAAGTCTAAGTTCTGGGACGAAAATTCATACTGCGAATATCATAGAGGTAAGGAACACGATACAGAGAAGTGTTACAAACTAAAACATGTCCTTCAAGATATGATCGAAGACGGTCGCCTACCCATACCTCTTGGAGGTAAGCCTAACAATACTCAGAATCCTCTTGGCGTTCTGATGATTACAAGTGAAGAATCTACCTTAGATTGTTCACACCTCATTTCTCCAATCGAAGATGAGATCCATGCACTAGAAGATGAAGGGAATTACTCTACCATTTCTCCTACCATAGATGACTTTGTTGCATGGGCAAGGAGTGTGAATAGACAAGTCTTAGAATTGGAAGATGTAGTAGCATCCCTCCGCAATCCAAACACTATGCCGAAGGAGAGCATGCCACAAAACCTCTCTCAAAATTCTACAATGCAAGAAGTGGTAACCGTGGTTGATAACCTAATCGATCAAATAATCCGCTTAGAAGCTGAAATCATCAGGTTGAGAGGACTTGCTACAGTCAACGGCATACGAGCCGATGATGATGAAGATGAATACCTTACTAAGCACTACCTAGTCAAGATTAGTGAGGACATAGCCAGAAATGGTGAAGACCAAGATATAGACCACCTTACTCGTTCGGGTCGTCCATATCAAAATGTTTCTCAAAATGGTCCCATAGCTAATGGTTCAGTTACTAACACCAACAGCGTCACGCCAAATGATGGCGAAGATACATCTACTGATCACTTGCCAAAACTATTACAGAAGACAAAGGCTGGTCTTTCAGTCTGGCAACTAGTTGCAAGCTCATTCCCTCACCGCCAAGCTCGACTGCAAGCCTTGGCTAAATTAAACGTGGCACATAACTCTACACCTGTTGACGTAGTCAACTTGGTCTTCCAAGATTCAACTAAGCTAAGTAATCCGATTACTTTCTCATATGAGGATTTACCACCTTTCGGCGCTAGTCACAACTTGGCTCTATACATTACTATCATTTGCTTAAAGAAGAATGTGCCAATGACTTTGGTAGATTATGGCTCCGCAGTCAACGTCATACCATTAAAAACGGCATATAAGTTGGGCATGAAAGAGTCGTATTGGACCCTACCAACCAAGGTGTACGACGGTACACGGCGTAAGGTAGTAGGACTAGTCAACCTCACCATAGCCACAGGGCCGATTGAGCGAAAGGTTAACTTTCAAAATAGTGGATATCGAAGCATCATTCAACATACTTCTTGGAAGGCCTTGGATTCACGCTTCCAAAGCGGTAACATCCACCCTCCACCAGAAAATCAAGATTCCACTAGATGGCAAAGTAGTGACGATCACTTCGTCACCTATCAAGGCAGTGATAGAAAAGATGTCAAGCAACCAAGTGGTTAAAGATCCAGTATACGAGATTGGGGGCTTCCATAGCATAAACCTCGTAGAAAGCGAACTGGCACCCTTATACTTTAATCCATATTCCAATTTAGTGGTCAACCACATACTCAAGTCTCAGGGATACTTCCCGGGAATGCCACTGAATCCTGTCCGAAGAAATACCTTTGCACCTTATAAGGAAGGAAACTCTCAAAGGATACCATTAAGATTGGGATACAAACCCACGAAAGAAGAAGCTCTAGAGGTGCTCACACAGTTTCAAAACCGCAAGAACGTGGGAATCCAAATGCAACCCTACCTCCCTACCCTAAATGGATACTTTGTTAGAGAAGGGAATCACGAATACTTTCATGGGTTTCCCGAACCTTGGCACTACAAAGGAAGGCAACTAGCTGGATCCTTCACGATTGTTATTTCATTCCTTCAGAAACGGTTCCTACCGTCAAGACTCGTCAATTACTGTGC
Organism: Silene latifolia; assembly: GCF_048544455.1. NCBI lineage: Eukaryota > Viridiplantae > Streptophyta > Magnoliopsida > Caryophyllales > Caryophyllaceae > Silene > Silene latifolia. Next base: position 49,105,669 of record NC_133532.1, on the reverse strand, counting down.
TTAGATGAACAGGCCGTTGGCCTTTTGTTTGGAGAAGATCGATTTGTTAGAGCTGCGCAGGATGAGATCATTACCATGATACTTCAAGATGACCATTTTAACCCTGCCGTGTTAATCACTAAAACCAGTTCGAATCAGCAAAAAGGATGGAGAAAGTCAATCAAATAGACAAAAAATAAAGGAAGGCTCTTCAAACTCACCACTGGAGAAGGAGATATGTTCAAAGGAGAACCCGAAGATAACGAATTCGAGTCAGAGTCGGAGTCGGAGTCGGAATTAGAGTCGGAGTCTAGAGAAGTCCCTAGAGAGTCTTCTTCTGTCGTCACCCCCAATCCTCTTGTTTCTCCTAGCATAGTATCAAGTAGTAACAGTAGCTTGAGAAATGTCCCAACAGCTGTCCCTCTACTGCCACTGACTACTGAACATATGGCTTCTTTGTTTCAACTATTTTCAAAATTTAATATGAATAAATTAGATTCTGCTTACTCTTTGTGTTATTTTTAATGCAATTCTATTTACGATGATAATGTGGATGATCCAGACCCAGACTCAATCGAACTACCTCCTTACATAGCTAAAGAAATATTATAAGAAGGGGAAGGGGCACCAGTTATAGAGAACACTGAACCCATCAACGTAGGAACCGAACTAGAACCCCAAGAACTTAGGATAGGGACAACCCTGAGCCCAACCGAAATGGCTAGTTTCATAGACCTCCTACACGAGTTCAAAGACATTTTTGCTTGGTCCTACAAAGACATGTCAGGGATCGACAAGGATATTGCAGAGCACAAAATTCGAATCAAACCAGGTTTCAAACCTGTAAAGCAGAATCTTCGTCTAATGAGGACATAATGGGCTCTTAAGATCAAAGAAGAAGTTGATAAACAATTCAAAGCCGGGTACATCAAAGTTTCCGAGTATTCAGACTGGATGGCCAACATAGTTGCCGTACCAAAAAAGGATGGGAGAATCCGTGTTTGTGTTGATTTCAGAGACTTAAACAAAGCAAGTCCCAAGGACGACTTTCCTCTACCACATATCGACATATTGGTGGACAATACGGTAGATCACGTGTTATTATCCTTCATGGATGGATACGCAGGATATAATTAGATCAAGATGGCCATAGAAGAAATGCATAAGACCGCCTTTGTTACTCAATGGGGCACCTATTGCTATACTGTTATGCTATTCGGGTTAATCAATGCTGGAGGTACGTATCAACGCACTGTAACCACACGCCTACTGATGCGTGTCTTTTATATAAGGTTTCTACCTCATTTTTACACGCATTTCTGTACTTTTTATGTAGCATCTGGCTACAAATACCCCCGAATATTCTACTTTGGTTCGTTTTATGTAATTTGCAGGAATTAACCGACGAGGAGCTAAATCGAGCCTAATTTGTCCCAATTGTATGCATTCATGGAGAATAAAGAGTCGGAACTTGGAAATCTAACACTTGGAAGACGCGTGAGCTGAGTTCGGGAAGTGGTTCAAGGCTTATCGAGCTTAAACAGCTCGATCGAGTGATTTATTGCTCGATCGAATGCTTTTATTTGCCTAAGTTACTCGATCGACCACTTTTGAGTACACACAAGAGGAGACAAGCAAGAAATACTTGATCGAGTAGTTTATTTCTACTCGATCGAGGGGAATGACACATAATTGCTCGATCGAGTAGTTTATTTCTACTCGATCGAGTGGTTTTTCCTTCCTTAGTTAATTTCCGCCTAATTATTTTATGGGCTTTTGTAATTAGTCCATAGATTAGGTTATAGGATGGATTTAGAGTATAAGACTGGAGGAGTGAACTACGTTACTCCTCTCTCTTCCGACGTTCGTTTACTGTATACCTCGCCACTATTCTTTGGTTTTTGTTCTTCCTTTACATTTTGCTACTCGGATTTGGATTTTGCGATTGGTATTACTATTCAACTTTTACTCTTAATTCTTAATCATTTCTCGAATTCCTTCTTCCCTTTATTGCTATCATAATCGCTCTATTTTGATCCTTTAGTTTTATCATTATGTTAAGTCTTAATTATCATCTTGTTATTATCGTTAATTCATTGATTATGAGTAGCTAATTTCCGTTATGCTAAGACTATAAGGGATCCATAATTATGAAGGGAGAGTAATCGATTTATTGGGTTAATGCTGGTATAGTCTTTGTTGGTTAAATGCTACAATTAACTGTATCTGTCTAATTGAGTCGACGCAATTAGACCTTTAATTCTTAGTGATCCTTGACCTGGACCGAAAGGTTGGAAAAGGCGAGACTAGTAGCGAATAATAGGGTATTGCAGTGAGGGCAAAAGTTAAGCTGTTTACGCTTTAGGGTGAATTAAGGACCGAAAGGTGACGTTCGCTACCCCTTAGACCGTATTTGCATTGATCTGAGACCTAGATTATTTGACCGGATGATTATGGTGAACCGTTTGTCTTAGCTGTTTTTCTCTATCTGTTTATTCCCTTCCTTTTATTCTCTTTTCCTTATTCCTTTTAGTTTAGAAAATCACATTTAACCCCCCCCCCCCCCCCCATTTGGTTACCTTGACGAACTTAGATTTAGCTGACAATTTCCTACCTCTCTGTGGATTCGACCCGACTTCCCTAGCTATATTAGTTAGAGCCAGTTGGTATTTTTGACAGGTACGCGACAGACGTGTCAAATTTTGGCGCCGTTGCCGGGGAGGTGGCGTAATTTTGTTGCTTTAGTTAAGTTTGTCCCTTGTCTCAAGGAATTTATTCCTTGAGGCTGATCTCATTCCTGCAAATTTTTGATTAGTTTTGCAGGTTAGTTGTTGCTTTGAAAGTTTACTTGCCAGGATGCCCGCGATTACTGAGCATATAGAGCCATGTGGTAGATGTGGCGAGGAAGGGCATGGTCCTATTGAATGCATGGCAAGTGTAGAGCGTGCCCTTGCTTATCGGAATTATAAGCAAGGAGTTCCTTTTTCTCAGTTGTATGAAGAAATAAAGAATGTCTCTACCCCTTCTACGCCAGTACCGCAGCCGGTCTCTCCTTTTGCAAGTGAAGAAATTGCCGAATTAAAGTCCATTATGATGAGTATATCACGGCAATCTGAAACGGTCATATCAGAATTGAAAGAACAAGTCGCGCAGTTAACACTCGCGAAAGACCAAACCAAGCTTCTTCCAATATGCTATCCAGTCAATGCAATGAATTTTCAAAATGACCTTACTCATGAAGAAGATGAGATTTTGATAGCTGAAGATACCCAGGAGGACGATCTAGATGAGTTCCTAGTCGAAATACTTGCAGCGTGTAATCAAGATACTCGATCGAGTGATTTCTCTACTCGATCGAGTGAATCAATTCACCCTATCACTCGATCGAGTGAAATTACTGGTCGATCGAGTGGTGCACCATCTGCTGTTGGTCGATCGAGCGATAAAAGCACTCGATCGAATGAGTTTGCTGCAGGAATCACTCGATCGAATGACAAGACTGGTCGATCGAGTGAGATAGAAGAAGAGAATGGTCGATCGAGTGGTATAAGTACTCGATCGAGTACCTTTAATGGCGGAGATCCTATTTTGCTATCTAATGCTGCTACCGTGTCATCTTCCCCTGCTGTGGAGACGTCACGCATTGATAAAGGTAAAGGAAAAGTTGCGGGTCCACTCGCTGCCACTAGGGTACCCTTTCCAGGCCGTCTGAAGGACGCAAAGATCGAGCGACAGTACGGTAAGTTTGTGGACGTTGTGAAGAACCTCAGGTAATCTGTCCCTTTTGCTGAACTTGTTACTCAGGTACCCACTTACGCCAAGTTTATGAAAGATATTGTGACGCGTAAGAGAAATTTGAGTGAATTTGAGACGATTTCATTTATGGAAGAGTCTAGTAATTTGCTTTTAAACAAGGCCCCTCCAAAAATGAAAGACCCGGGCAGCTTTTCTATTACTTGTGTTATAGGCAACATGGTTATTGATAAGGCCCTTTGCGATTTAGGTGCCAGTGTCAGTGTCATGCCCCTTCCCCGTCTGCAAGAAATCGAAGATGAGTCATTTTAAAGTGACTAACATTACCCTACGGATGGTGATAGATCGTTAGGAAGCCCTAAGGTGTCCTAGAGGATGTGCTGTGAAAATAGGCAAGCTTTACATCCCAAAGAGATTTCATTGTTTTAGATATAGCTGAGGACACCCGGACCCAAATTATCTTAGGAAGACCATTCCTTTGTACAGCTGGGGCTGTTATTGATGTTAGAAATGGGCGTTTGACTCTTGCAGTAGGAGATGACGCGATCACTTTCAGTTTGCTTGGTACTTTAGCTCGCCCAATGATAGAGGATACTTGCTATTCGGTTGATATTATTGACGAGTCTATTTATGACTTTTGGTCAGGTTCTTTTATGAAGGACCCACTAGAAGCTCTTATGCTTTTTGATGAGTGTGCAGATAGCCCAGACGACGATGACGCTGCGTTGGAATTGCTAGTTGATGATTTCGATGAAGCTGAGGGAGAGCAAGTAGAACAAATGATTAGCACTCTTTGCTCCATTGAGGTAAAGGTACCGGAACGTAAGCCTCTCCCTTCTCATCTTAAATATGTTTTCTTAGACGATACAGAGCAATATCCAGTCATTGTTAGTGCTAAGCTTAATGATGATCAGTTGACCTCTTTGTTAGCTGTACTTAAGAGAAACAGGAAAGCACTGGGTTATTCACTGGACGATATCAAGGGGATTAGTCCCGATATTTGCATGCACAGGATAGAGCTGGAGGAAGATCACAAACCTTGCAGACAGGGTCAGCGCCGGCTGAACCAGAAGATGCAGGATGTTGTGATGGCTGAGGTAATGAAGCTGCTGGATGCAGGTATTATTTATTCTGTCGGTAATTCTAGATGGGTGAGTCCAGTACAGGTGGTCTCGAAGAAAGGAGGGACAACTGTTGTCAAGAATGAGAAGAATGAATTAATACCCACTCGAGTAGTGACTGGTTGGCAGATGTGCATAGATTACAGACAGCTCAATGCCGCCACCAAGAAAGATCACTTTCCCCTTACTTTTATTGATCAAATGGTAGAAAGGTTAGCTTCTCATAAATTTTTCTGCTATTTAGACGGGTACCCAGGGTTTTTTCAGATCCCGATCCACCCAGACAATCAGGCTAAGACTACATTTACTTGTCCTCAGGGCGTTTTTGCTTATCGCAGGGTGCCTTTTGGTTTGTGTAATGCCCCTGCCACCTTTCAAAGGTGTATGATGGGGATATTTTCAGAGTATATTGAGTCTATCATGGAAGTTTTTATGGACGATTTCAGTGTATATGGGAGTGATTTTTCTAACTGTTTGTCTAACCTTGAGAAAGTGTTGCAGCGCTGCATTGAGGTTAATCTTGTGCTGAACTGGGAGAAGTGTCACTTCATGGTCAACGAGGGAGTTGTCTTAGGGCACTTATTTTCTGACAGGGGAATAGAAGTTGATAAAGCAAAGGTGGAAGTGATTCAGCAATTACCACCTCCTGTTAAAGTTAAGGGGGTGAGGAGTTTCCTTGGTCACGCTGGCTTTTATCGCCGGTTTATCAAGGATTTCTCAAAAATTGCTAAACCACTTACACAGTTGCTACTTAAGGATGCCCCTTTTGTATTTACTGATGATTGTCTTTCTGCTTTTAACAAGTTAAAGCAGGCTTTAGTCTCTGCGCCGATCATACAGCCTCCCGACTGGGACTTGCCGTTTGAGATCATGTGTGATGCGAGTGACTACGCACTAGGAGCGGTGCTAGGCCAAAGGAAAGACAAAGCTTTGAATACTATCTACTATGCGAGCCGAACTCTGGATGAGGCTCAAGTGAAGTACACTACCACTGAGAAAGAGCTGCTAGCTGTAGTTTATGCCTTAGAGAAGTTTCGTACTTATTTAGTTGGGTCGGAAGTCACTGTTTTTACTGACCATGCAGCTTTGAGGCATCTCCTTGCTAAGAAGGAGGCTAAACCACGGCTATTGAGATGGATACTCCTTCTTCAGGAGTTTGATTTGCAGATCAAGGATAACAAAGGAGCTGAGAACGTTGTAGCTGATCACTTGTCGCGACTGATGCGACAAGAAGGGGCAGATTCTCTACCTATTGATGATTCTTTTCCTGACGATACTTTAATTGCTAATATCTCGTCTATTGTTAACCAAGAACCTTGGTATGCAGATATAGCTAACTTCGTTGTCAGTGGCAAGCTGCCGCCCGACCTTTCTCATCGCCAGAGGAAGCGTTTTACGTATAACGCTAAGCAAGATTTAGGGATGATCCTTACTTGTTTAAGGAATGTGCAGACGGTCTCTACAGACGGTGTATTCCACAGTGGGAGACCAAAATAGTCCTGAAAGGCTGTCACTCCTCTTCATATGGTGGTCACCACGGTCCATCGCGCACCGTGGCTAAGGTACTTCAGTCTGGTTTTTACTGGCCTTCTTTGTTTGCTGACACAAGGTCTTTTATTTCAGCTTGTGATGCGTGCCAACGATCATGGAACATTTCAATGAGACATGAGATGCCACAAAACGGCATCTTAGAGGTTGAGGTCTTCGATGTCTGGGGCATTGATTTCCAAGGACCGTTCCCATCCAGTAAAGGTAACAGGTATATCTTAGTGGCTGTAGACTATGTGTCAAAATGGGTTGAGGCAATTGCCTCACCTTATTGTGATGCTAAGACCGTGATAAAGATGTTTAAAAATATCATATTCCCCCGATTCGGTGTCCCTAGGGTCGTCATTAGTGATGGGGGAATGCATTTTAAAGAAAAGAAACTAACTTCCATGTAACACCCGCAAATTTCTCATTCTGACATTTGAAATTTAATTAACCGTTCGATTACTTTATTTCATATTTTTAAATTATTTAATTTATATAACCTCCTTTTGAACATTAATTTTATAAAAGTTACATTCTTACAAGCTTGTTTATATAAAATAAATATTTCAGTCCGATAATAATAATTGTGACGATAATAATAGTTTTCCGTCTTAAGTTATAGACACATTTCCGTCTAGCAAAGATCGTCGCATTTCTCTTATAAAGTAATTTCAATTCGGACCAACCCGATTCCGACAACACCCACTCTTACACTCTAACTTAATTATTATTATTATTATTATTATTATTATTATTATTATTATTATTATTATTATTATTATTATTATTATTATTATTATTATTATTATTATTATTATTATTATTATTATTAATATCCGTGTTGTGGTTCAAGTGGTTGAAAAACCGTGACCCACCCTCCACTCCTTTTTCTTCTTCTTCATTCGAAACCAGCGACAACAACAACATCCCTGCAGCAACACAAAAACGGACCAAAACACCATTTGCGTCACCTCCAACCCCAGATCCCGCCTCCATTCTCAACCAAATTCGATAAATTTTACACCAATAGCTTCCTCATCTCGTCCTCCTTCTCTGTATGTAAGAAAGAGCCAGACTTTCGTCATATTTCTTCTCGTCCGTCTTTCAAAGGATGCGGTCTTCGATCTATTCTATGCCATTTTTGGGTTTAAGATCATCCTAGGGCGATTTCTTGGACGTTTAGGAGAGCAAAAAGGTAACGGTGATAGGTTACTCGGCAAAATGTCGGGAAACTCGCCCTTCATACTCGATTTTTATCTTGTTTATTGTAAAGTTTAAGCCTTTATATGTTTCCTAGTATATAGAATCGATTTTTGTAGTACTTGTGGTTAATTTCCATGATTGTTGTGTCTCACTGTGTGCCTCTCATTTTTATCCGGTTTAGATTTCAAAAATGAAGTGTTGCTTGTCTGCTTGCTGGGTAATTGGTGTATTCGTACTTCCTGTAATTCCCTGAGTTTAACTATGCTGGAAATGTGGGCTTTATTCGCGTCTCAGGCTGAGCTAGTGACGAGTAGTTCTTGGAATGTTTCATTGCAATATGATTATTTTATCTGATTTCAGAAGATGGTGGAAGAATTGAAGGGAAAGAAAAAGAGAGGAATGTTGAATTGTTGAAAAAAAATGAAACGAAAACGAAAAAAAAAGAGAATGAAAGAAAAAAAGAGAAAGAAAAAATGGAATAAGAAAAGAAGAAGAAAAGAAAAGAAAAATCATGTTGAAAAGAAAGAAATTGGATAATGATTTTCACTCCCATGTCTTATTTATATCTTATGGGGAGTTGACGAGTTCTTGGTGTTTGTGAGTTTAGTGCATAATTGTTGCACCGTTTCATCTTGCTATTTTGAGTACGAAGTTGGGATGCAGTCTATGTTTGGATCCGCTGTTGCTAGCCTGGCTATTAACTCCATACCTCCAAATTCATCTTAGCCCCTTCCTACCCATTACCTCACTTACCCAAATGTAAGTCCTCGGCATGTGTCTTGGTCATTAGTATGGTTGGAATGCATATGTACGGTTGTAGAGACTTTATTCATGTTAACTGCATGCATGCTCTTATAGGTCGAGTTAGGTGAGTGTCTTTACTTCTTTCTATCTTTCACATATATACTTATCTTGTGCTTAATTTTGAGTGACGAGCGACCCGTGAGAGTCCGATATCTTTTGAATCTTGTAAGGTCGACGATTCAGTAAGTTTGAAACATTGATTTAACTCGTTTGCACTTCTCGTTTGCCACTTTGTCATTTTGTCGCATTAAATTGGTTCTAGTGGATGATTTGTAGCTGATGCGTTGGTCCCGTTCCATTGTTTATTCTTAGTTGCATTCATATTTGCTTGGGGACAAGCAAAGGTTTGGTTTGGGGAGATTTGATGCGTGTCTTTTATATAAGGTTTCTACCTCATTTTTACACGCATTTCTGTACTTTTTATGTAGCATCTGGCTACAAATACCCCCGAATATTCTACTTTGGTTCGTTTTATGTAATTTGCAGGAATTAACCGAAGAGGAGCTAAATCGAGCCTAATTTGTCCCAATTGTATGCATTCATGGAGAATAAGGAGTCGGAGCTTGGAAATCTAACACTTGGAAGACGCGTGAGCTGAGTTCGGGAAGTGGTTCAAGGCTTATCGAGCTTAAACAGCTCGATCGAGTGATTTATTGCTCGATTGAATGCTTTTATTTGCCTAAGTTACTCGATCGACCACTTTTGAGTACACACAAGAGGAGACAAGCAAGAAATACTCGATCGAGTAGTTTATTTCTACTCGATCGAGGGGAATGACACATAATTGCTCGATCGAGTAGTTTATTTCTACTTGATCGAGTGGTTTTTCCTCCCTTAGTTAATTTCCGCCTAATTATTTTATGGGCTTTTGTAATTAGTCCATAGATTATGTTATAGGATGGATTTTGAGTATAAGACTGGAGGAGTGAACTACGTTACTCCTCTCTCTTCCGACGTTCGTTTACTGTATACTTAGCCACTATTATTTGGTTTTTGTTCTTCCTTTACATTTTGCTACTCGGATTTGGATTTTGCGATTGGTATTACTATTCCACTTTTACTCTTAATTCTTAATCATTTCTCGAATTCCTTCTTCCCTTTATTGCTATCATAATCGCTCTATTTTGATCCTTTAGTTTTATCATTATGTTAAGTCTTAATTATCAACTTGTTATTATCGTTAATTCATTGATTATGAGTAGCTAATTTCCGTTATGCTAAGACTATAGGGGATCCATAATTATGAAGAGAGAGTAATCGATTTATTGGGTTAATGCTGGTATAGTCTTTGTTGGTTAAATGCTACAATTAACTGTATCTGTCTAATTGAGTCGACGCAATTAGACCTTTAATTCTTAGTGATCCTTGACCTGGACCGAAAGGTTGGAAAAGGCGAGACTAGTAACGAACAATAGGGTATTGCAGTGAGGGCGAAAGTTAAGCTGTTTACGCTTTAGGGTGAATTAAGGACCGAAAGGTGACGTTCGCTACCCCTTAGACCGTATTTGCATTAATCTGAGACCTAGATTATTTGACCGGGTGATTATGGTGAACCGTTTGTCTTAGCTGTTTTTCTCTATCTGTTTATTCCCTTCCTTTTATTCTCTTTTCCTTATTCCTTTTAGTTTAGAAAATCACATTTAACCCCCCCCCCCCCCCATTTGGTTACCTTGACGAACTTAGATTTAGCTGACAATTTCCTACCTCTCTGTGGATTCGACCCGACTTCCCTAGCTATATTAGTTAGAGCCAGTTGGTATTTTTGACAGGTACGCGACAGACGTGTCACCTACATGATATGATGCATAAAGAAGTAGAGGTGTACAAGGATGATATGATTTTCAAGTCTAAAGATAGGAAGGGGCACATTGAAAATCTTCACAAATTCTTCCTAAGACTACGAAAGTACAACATGAGGCTCAATCCTCAGAAATGCGCATTCGGAGTAACGTCACGCTAGCTTCTGGGATATGTCGTCAATCAACGGGGAATAGAAATCGACCCTTCCAAAATCAAGGCTCTAGTCGAAATGCCACAACCTCAGACAGAGAAGGAGGTTAAGGGATTTTTAGGCAAGGTGCAATACATAAGTCGATTTATATCGAAACTTACCATGATCTGTGAACCCATCTTCAAAAAGCTAAAGAAAACAGATCATACCATATGGGATGACAACTGTCAAAAAGTGATGTGAGTGTCGTTGGGGCTCTCAATCAAACACATTTATATTTCTCAACAAACAACTAGTTAGTGGTTAAGTCGAGGTCGATCCATGGGACGGTGTATTTTGGTTTCTAAGTCTATCTATCTTAATTTATACTAGTGTCACAATTGATTTGGGTTGGAGTTATTGAGTCTAAACTAATAGATGTAGTAAAGTAAGACAAGCAATAAAAGGAAAGATGTAAACAATTGATTAAAAGCACTAGGGTGTCATGGGTTCATAGGGGATTCATGGGAGTTGATCATACAAACATGTTCTATACTAGATGCAAGCACTTATTATTGTGATGGAATCGAGTTAGTGTATATCTTACAAGCCCTAGGAAGATTTAGGTCCCGGAGCCAAATCATCTAGATTGTACAAGACCTACAAGTCGACTTAGTCTCCTCCTATTCAAGTTTTATGCATGGTCTAATGAGGCTCGAGTTGGTTTATGTCTTACAAGCCTCATTTAAATGATAAGTGATGGGTAAAAAATGCAAGGATTTATAGGCTCGCATTTCATCAAACATAACATGTGCATAAGTTGAAATCACAACAATCAAGCCAATTAATTATGAAAACATATTAGATTAAGCATGAATCAATCCCCATGTTGGTCTCCCCTAATTACCCATTAACCTTAGCTAAGAAAACTACTCACTCATTATCATGGGAAACATGTCATTAATGGTGTCAACCATTACAACAAGTATAAACATGATGATAGAATGAGGAAATAAACAATAAAAGAGTAGAGAGTAAAGGAATTGTACCAACTTAGGAATGATCCAAATAATAAAGCAAAGAATAATAGAAGAAACTTGTTTGATTGATGAAGAGTTGTCAATTCTCCAATAATAACCCCATAATCTTCAATTACCCAATAATAATAAGCTTGAACAATGATTAAGGAAAGATTAAAATGTAATTTTGTGGAAGGATTGAGAATAATCTATTCCAATATAGTTCTAATCTAATGTAAGAAAACTTGATTTAATCTAAGGAAACTTGGTAATCTTGATCATTACAAATGGAGTATATATAGTGGTACAACATTAGGTTAAGCAAGGGCGGTTTAGTAAATAGCATTGCTAAGTGTTGAGTAGGGAATTGCAAGTCTCTAGGGAGATGCGCATATCCTAGGACTGGGATGCTCATCCTGAGCTCAGGATGCGCGGATCCACAAACAGACTATTCTGAAAGTAGCTTGGGACGAGCGGATTGGTCTCGGGACGCGCAGATCCCGGGACAACTTGTCTATCTGAGCTCGAATTGTAAAGCGGACGTCATTTCCTCATCCGAACTCCTATTGGAGTGATTCAAAAGCCTAGACCACTTGATTTTTCGACGCTGTTTCATCTAGCATACTTTCGGAGCAAAACAATCAAGTCTTGGTTTGTTTCTGAGCAATTTTTTCTTATAATGGCTCCTTTCTCGTCATCCTTGCTTTTAAGCCTATGATCCTTCTTTATACTCTTTATTCCTACATCCTTGGTCATCATCCTCCTCTTCATACTAGTCCATCCAAGATCGTCAAAAAGCTTCCAAATATACACGGGAGACAGGAATTCCGCCTCATTATCTTCTTTCCTACAAAACATATACAATGCAATAGGAAAGCCAAATAGGAAGGAATTGACAGATAAAATGGCCATGAAATGTTATATTAGTATGAAAAATGGGTTCAATTAGGGGACTAAATATGCGCAATTAAGAGTCACATCAAACATCCCCAAACCGAACCTTTACTCGTCCCGAGTAAAGAGGTGACTAGAGCTAGACCTTTATTTAAACTATCCTAATAATATAACCGATGTGAGACAATTAGCGGGTCTCACTCCGCCCCTTCAACTCACAACAAGACATCCATGAGGTAAGGTGCCTTCTTGCGAGGCAAGGTGGGGCTTGCCAAAATGGCGATACATCCAAGCATTAAGCACACAAAACAAGTAATGGATGCATCTACAAAAGAATAGCCACTTTCCTCATCTAAGTAGCGGAAATCACCTAAGGGGGAAGCAATTCAAGTGTACACACTCCATTGTAGATATCATTTCTCTAAGCTACTAAGTCTAAGAGGATACCAACAAATCACCTCCAAATTGTGTCAAACTAGGGTACTTTTGTCCTCAATTGCTAAATATTTTTGTCAAGAGTAGTCTCCTTATTGTGTTAGAAACATTGTAGGATCGCGGAATTCCCCCTCTTGACTAGATAAGAGGAAAGGTCGTCCCCTCTCTACCATGCAACAAATAAGATCAATGGATAAAAGGGATTGATATCCTTTGAGTTTCACAATTGTAGTTTGCTTTTTGATTTGTTTTTTTCCCCAATTTCTTGTGGTATTTGACATTTGAGAACATTTGTTTTGCCACTTTTGATGTTTGACATTTTGATACTTGGTAAATTTTTCAATCTTTGCATTTTTGAATATTTTTCAAAGTCACCCCAGTTTGTAACGAGGGTGCTTTTATTGAAGCATATGAGTCTATTTTTGCTCCTCTTTTCATTCGATGCATTTAGCAAACTTTTTTATTTTCATTTTCGTACATGAACTCAATTTGGAGATTTTTGTGCCCATTCCCTTTTTGTTGACAAAATATGATGATAGAAGTGAAAGAATGGTTGCATGGCTTCAAAGGTCACCTTGGAATAAACTGTAGCCAAGGAGTTATCACACCACAAGGTACTCTTGACTAGACCTTAGTCCATGGGTCAAAAGATACTAGTATGACACATCCTAGGGTGTCTTAGAGGATATTCTAGCAAACAAAGGCTCAAGGAGAAAAATTATCTACAAGGGCCTTATATACACTTGTCAAGATTCCCAAATAGTCATTTTCACAAAATATTTCTAACCATGCAACTACATGTCATGATGCAACTAACATATATACAAATCTAATGCATATGGTTCTATCAACTATTATGCCACATAAACTAAATGCAAACTCCTAACAACACATAGATACACAAACCGCAACAACAAAATACACCACATCCTCCTTGACATGTAAGCCCATCCTCCTCATATGAGTAATGAAAATAAATGGACGGAAATAGAGATTAGAGCGATTATACCAAGCGGTCTTCACATTCCCTTGACAATGCCTCAAATGTAGTGTTGTATCTATGTGAGAAGAGAACAAAAACACAAGTATATACAATTCTACACTACTAAATTAAAGAACATGTTTTTTTGGATTTTGAAATTTTTCAATTTTTTATGGGTTTTGTTTTTATGAAATTAAAGAACATATTTTTGGGATTTTTCGAAAATTTTCAATTTTTATGTACTTTGGAATATAAATTCCGATCCCCCACTTTATTTTGGACATCCTCAATGTACATGTAGGAGTAGGAATGAAAAAGAAAGTACATGTTTTTGGATTTTTGATTTTATGGAAAAAGAAGTACAAATGCAATGATATGATATGAATGAATGCATGCTCTAACTAAATGCAATTCTATATGACATATATAACAAATAAATGCAATCTAAACTACTTTAGATAATGCACGTTTTCTATTAAACTATGGTCACTTATGATCAAACCTCCCCAAACCGATTTAAACACTATTTCTAGTGTAGAAATGAATAGGATTGGTCATTAGTGACTATGCATGAATTCTAGTCTATATGCAACTATCTACATGAATCATGTGAGATATATTACAATGCAACTATACTATATGAACTAACTAATGTAAATGCAATATGAAATATAATACAAATGCAAGCTAAATGTATATGTATATAACTAAATGCAAGTGTAAATGTAACGCAAAGTCAAAAGAACGGATATCTTACAAATGGTGGTTTGAGGGAGGACTCCACCAAACTCATTCCTTGTTGTCATGATTATTGATGTTGTCCATGTTGCTTAATGCTCTCAACAACCGGTCAAAAGGCTTTTGAATGGGCTTCATATAAGCACAAATAGGAGATTAGCGATGTCAAAACGTAGTTTAGCCATCTTGGCTTGGAATAGAACTTGCCAAACACTCTCCCATTTGTTTTGCCCTTGGTACATGGCTTCTTACAATGCTTCAAACCAACAAGCACACGATTCTTGTCAATACAATGTATGAAGTATTGCCCATTTTCATCCGGAGGCTTCCACTCT